>NC_141606.1:38449958-38756833 GCF_047967505.1 Dipteris shenzhenensis | reverse complement strand
GCTCATCGACACATCTCTTGTGGTGGACTTTGTGAGCTTTCTCCATCATGACATAACAACTAAAGTGGAGCCAACCGTCCACATTTAAAAATCATGGAAGCAAAACTTTGACCTTTCTTATGTCCACGATTGTGATGATGAAAGGACTATTTGATTTCATGCATAAAAGGGCCGAATTCCCTTCTCCCTGTCCAAAGCATACCCACTATCCATATATTGAAAACATGAGATGGAAACTACATGCGATGTTTGAGGCCAAGATGCTGATATTTGTTCATGTGCGTAGTCTATTGTTTCTTTGGTGATGAGATTATGCTCTGTAACCTAAAAATCATGGAAGCAAAACTTTGACCTTTCTTGTGTCCACGATTGTGATGATGAAAGGACTATTTGATTTCATGCATAAAAGGGCTAAATTCCCTTCACCCTATCCAGAGCATACACATTATCAATATATTGAAAACATGAGATGGAAACTACATGCGATGTTTGAGGCCAAGATGCTGATATTTGTTCATGTGTGTAGTCTATTATTTCTCTGGTGATGAGATTATGCTCTGTAACCTAGCCATAGTTTTCCCCACACCAATGGCTCTTAAAGATTCTATAGAGTAGTGGCTTTTACATTTCCTCCCCTAACCACTTATTCTAAGGCAAGAGGGTGAATCTTGACACATCTTGACACCTCTCTCTCTCTCTCCCTCGACCTCGACCTCTCTTGATCTCAACAACCTCCTCACATCCCTTCTCTAGCCATAATAAGTTGAATTGCTTTAACACCATGCATGATCAGAATGATTTCTTCTATTAACACCTTAGACTGACCAAGCCTTGGAATTTTATGTATTTTAGGTTTTCAACAACAAAGGTAGAGTCACTTAGAACACGACCAAGGCTTTCGATGGATAGGTTTGGGAGGCTAGTTAGGGGTATCCTAATCAAGTTTCTAATAGAGGTCCAAGGAAATTTCAAGCTCTTGGGGATCTAAAAGTTCTTGGCTTCAAGTCAGAGTAGCTACTCAAGCCTCCTCCTTTTTGAATTTCAGCTATCCCGTGACTCTCTCATTCTCCACTCTCCAAAACACAACCCTTGAATTTCTACATTGCCCCTCCAGATTTCTCTATATGCTTTTATGCGATTAAATGGTTGAGTAATTTCCCTTTCTTGCAAGCGTCACAATTCCTAAATTGTGCACTTAAACTAAGTGAATGTTCTAACATTACCACACATGTAAGTTGCAACTTTGAAATAGCCTTCCCTCTCTCTCTTCCTAAACACAATCTTTTTTTCTCCAATCAACATCACCTAACTCGACAAAAGCACCTGAGTGTTACCCTATAAAAATCAGCTACCACCTAAACATTGCGCAAGTGTAAAATAAATTTGCCTTCTTTCTAATCTCAATACTATTTGTCCCTTGACCCTACATAGCTCCATCTAATACGAACACATGATTGAATATTGGCCCAAAACATCTACTTCATTGAGAAATGTAACGAAATAGGGAGACCAATTTGGCATGCACCAAACACATAAGCTATATACCAAGAGAGATTATTTATACTCATAACCCAGAAAAGGAAAAGTATGTTAGAACATTTATTGTGTTAATCCCTACCTTGTAAACTTCAGTAGCCCTCCTATTGAGTTTTTGAGAATAACCTATAAGAATGCCCCAATTCACATTACAAACCTTGCTCTCTTCCACTTAACTCTCTGATGGATGACTCACTGACTCACCTTCATGCATAATGAGCATAGCTAAAAGATCTAAAAATGAACGCTCGAAAGTACAACTTGCTAAGAAAGTTGTGAGGCCTTGCTAATGATCATCTTTGATTGACCCCACCGACCTCCATCGATTCTACTTCAATTGTGAACTCCATTTAAGAAAATATTGTGTCATAGGAATTCTTGAGTTTCTATCAACCTATATAGCTACAAATACTCTCAACAACAACTATACAAAGAACAATGTGGGATTAATAAGAGACTAAGGAAAAGCTCATATTGCAAATGGGTCTCGAGCCTTAGCTACTTAAAGGCACATAAAATTGATTCTAGGTCTGTTTCTTCAACCCATCTCGTCCACAGGTGGATAAAATCCAGCTTCTTTCTCTCGGTCATAGAACACAATAGAAAAGTGGAAAGAACGCAACCCAATAGAAAGAGAAATCTACCATGAATGAGAGACTTCTATGAGTATGGTTCTTTAAAGGTAAAAGAATCATCAGTGTATCTTGGCAAATTGCATTGCAAGTCGAGATTCGAGAGAGTACCTTCTATTCTATCATGCATGAAGCACCCTCCTCTTCCTCATAACCTTACTAGGATTCCTATTCCATGACCTCACCTTCAAGATCTTGCTCTTTTACCCACAAAATGTCATGAGTGGATGCCTTCCAAAGTCCTTTCTTCCAGCAAACACCATTGCCCAACACTCTTCTCTCTCCGAGGATGAAACATGAAAGAAAAGAAAGTTGGAAAGTTCACCATCCTTCATCTTTGCAAGTAATAGAAGGAAGGGAAGCCTGAAAGCAAATATATAAGCAATGTGGGTGGACAAAAGGTGGATGAAACATGGCGCTATATTTCAGCAATCATGTAGAAGAAAATGTGGGAAGGAAAGGCGAGCGAAAGAGGAAATGGGCGTCAGATTTTTAGGAACGATATAGGCAATGAGGGATTCAAGAAGACGAAAGAAAGATGATAGTCGATTGGATTTAGCAAGAAATGTGGGGAAGATGAAATGCAATTCCCATTCCAAGTGATAGATATTGGTGGTATGTTGAAAAGATCTAGCCACCCAGACGATTCAACTGAGTTTTTTGGTTTCCTTGTGAGGATGGACATTATTGTGTGACTACACGGCACTTTGATGCACAAAGGCACTTCATTGTCAAGGGTTCCCATTGAGCATCGATCATTGCTCTCACTTGGCTGCCTCCAATGCCGATGAGCTTCATCGTCTCTGTTGCCAAAACTGCCGAGCCCTTCATCTCCTCTTACATCACCCCTCTCCCATGCCAAGCTTTGATTGCACTCAACACTCCTCTGCTGCAACACCTCTTATACTTGGGCCACATCACTGACTCCATCACCCTCTGGCTCCAAGCATTGGCTATACCAACTCCTTCAAACTCACATCCCACTCGCTTTCCATCGGCCACACCTTGCATTTGTATCACTCTTGCATGCTTCCTTGTCATTTCATTTTACGTTTTTGCTACACTTTGGGCCAACAAGGGAACAACACATTCTACTTCCAAAAGCAACTCATGGTCAGGTGCCGCAAGTTCTAGTAAGGAAGTAGAGGTAATGCTTTTGCAACAGCAAATTCTAGGAGGAGATGATGCCAACAACTTTGGCTAGCTATGGAAGTTCACACTACTTCATCACGGGGCAGCAAAGAGCGAAGTATTGGGTGAAGACGTCAAGTGGGGGAAGATGATGAAAAGGGGGGCCAAGTGGAGGAAGAAGCGACGGTAGAGGTAAAGAAGCAGAGAGAGAGAGAGAGAGAGAGAGAGAGAGAGTTTTGAAAATGGGCGGTGAACACAAGATTTCTGTGTTGGCCAAGGGACCTCAAGCCTCTCCTCCATGGGCAACACGTGGCCTCACCTTCTCTCCGTGTGACACATGGGACAGTCTTGCCTCTCCACTCTCCTTAATATATAGTAAGATTTATTGTTTAGTAAGCATTCATAATTGAGGATTTCATTTCAGTAAACAATAGTATGACTAGTCTATTTTTACAAAGTCATCATTGTCCACATAGCAATACTCCTCTACAACATGCTTTATTTAAGGGATAGAAGTCACCTTCCCATTCATCCATATATAGGAAAATGAAAGAAAACTAGAATGTTCGATGACACTTGCTTTGAAAATTTTACTAGTGACATCACTTTAATATCAAAACGCATTGCCTTTGATTATTGAAAAGGAGTAGGATGATCAATTTATCTGGGTATATACTATGCTTCCCTTATAACAATTAGGAATGTACATAGCACAGCAGAGATAAAGGCTGCTGATTATCAAATTCATTATATTATTTCCTGATCGATGACACAGCCAAAACTACAGGTCATTTGGATGCTATTGACACTAGGAACTGAACATTTTAAAACCAACATGTAAAAGCTAAATAGTTAGAAGGGCTAGCGCAGGTGATCAGCATTTCCCAATTTGCAGTCACTCATACACATTGATGTAACAAAAGGGGGGAACATATTATTTACAATGCTATCGATGGATTGGAGTTCTGAAAAAAAGAAGAAAGAAAAGACCGAGGAGCTTCATTTGAATAGATACATTCAGTGAGCTAAATAGTGCACTCCTTACATAGGGAAAAATGACCCGCTTGCCTTAATCAAGATCCAAGCGGCCCCTTCATATGACTGAACTAATACATAATTGCACCGGGGTTGTACCAAACCTACAATTTTCATTTCACAGACTCCTCGAAACAGTATTTACAGTTGTGAAACTTCATTATATGCAGAAAAAGAAAAACAATAACTTCTCATCTTTGAGGGCTCATGCATGATCCATTCATATCTATACATATAGACACTTCAAATGTTACATACTTGGATGATTGATTGATAAACATGTGAAAACTAACTGGTTACTTGAGATTGATGAACTGATAATGGGTCACCTTTGACAGGAGGAGCAGGCAACCAGACCTCAAGGCGAGTGCCACCAATACCACTTGGTGCCTTAGGCAAATATGGAGATCTGATTCGAAGGACACCACCAAATTGTTCAAGAATATCCTGTGCTATTGTCAATTCTGTACCGATACTCAAAACTACTCCTGCATTGCTTGTACCATGTACATCAACTTGTAGCCCCGAACCTAATGGAGCAAGAGCTTGGGCCTGTGCCTGCACCACGAATTACATCAAATTACCCTAATATCAAACCAGAGAGAGAGAGAGAGAGAGAGAGAGAGAGTGGAAACCTTGAGAAGACCAGGGAAGTACAAAAGTGAACAACATAATGTGGCAGCAAGATGAATAGAGAAGTGATCTTGTTAGTCATACAAGAACATAGAAATTTATTTCTGCAAAGCAACAGCCTTGAAATTGTGGTAATGAAATCTACATTTGAAGAAAGTAAAACATTTGACCTACTCTCTTTAAATCTGCTGATCTTGGGCAGCAGGCTCTTGTTGTTTCTTCCTAACTGTCAATGTCGCTACCTTATAATTGCTTTGAGGCAAGATTTAAAATCCTTGCCCATAGTTTCCCACCAATGGCATCAATGACCAGATGCACTCTACATCATTTTGAAAGTACTAAGTTGCAAGCAAGCCACCAACTTTCATCACTAGCGTTACTGGTCTACACTATTTTAGGAGACAAGTTGTGGGCAGTCACAAGAATAAAGGGTTTCAGGAGGCTAAGCATCCTGAGCCATTTTACTGCTATCCCTCGCATGTCAACCATTTAGTTATATGATATATCAAGAAATTCCTTACTAGCTTCTCCCTCATCTTTTTCTTTATTGATGCCGGTGCTCTAGGTTAAAATTGATACAAGAAGGTGAAGGCACTAAAACCTATTGACGAATGCCTGAGCATTCTTTTAAGATACTTTTCTCAATTATTAATTTGCCACTTAGGTACACATTATCTTTGATTGTTTGATAAACCATTCTTCTCCGACATGATCTGTGGAGTTCAGATGTCCACATGTTGAACTATGTATGCAAAGCAAAAGACAGCTCTCCAAAAATGGAAATCAACTTACTCTCCTAGATTGCATGCCAGTTGGTAACCGGCCAGGTCCTCTTATAGGCATCTTGGTGGAATGCAGCTTAAGTGGGCTCTCCAAAAGCATCCCCTCGAATGGACATTGTGAGAGTTGACCCTATCCCATGTCTGTGAATCATGACATGGCCCAAGGACACAAGCCTTTAAGCAAGCAACTTGCAGTTGGCACCCATATGTGATGCCTACTCCCCCAGGCAGCCCATTGCTATGGTGACTCACTTGATTGCTCATTACTCCGAATTGGGGTAGCTTAGATGAGGCAATCTGTAAGTACCTGCATACAACAATACGGTTTGAAAAGAAAGAATTTAGGCTGAAGTGGAAGGGAAGAGCTTTAGGTATATGGCCCAAGAAAGATCTCTGGTACCTCCACATCGACATCAGCAGCTTTAAGAAATCACATATTGTGCCAGAAGCCAGCAAATATGGTTCTGGATTTCTTCACATTTCAAAATCTGATTCTTATCGGTCTTATCAGTTATTGGTTGGAAAGTGTTATTATCGATCCTAATGTTCACTGAGGTTCTTAATTTTCCTGTCTCTATAGCGGTTTCCTTTGCAGTGTTTGGGCTTGGAGAATCAGTCTTGTCAATTGGTCACATTTGCTTGCAATCCATCTCCTTGCATTTGTGCCCATTCTATAAAATCTAGCTTAGCATCCCCTTGTCACTGCCATCTTGAATATCCAAAGGTACATCCCCTATTGGTCCATCCTGAGCATTTGACTCTGATTATTATTTTCGACCAATGGTTCCCCTTGGTTTACTTCCATGCCTTTGTTTTTTTTCACAGAGAAAAGACCTTCTATTAATACTTGAAAACACCATACAAGTCAGCTTCCCACCGGAGCTAAAAATGGTAAAAAAAATAAAAGAAAGAGGCCTGGCTGCCAACCAGTCTTGGTTCCAGGATGCCCAGCTCACTGCCTAGGTACTCTCCGGAGTAGGGGCTAACAGCCAGGGTGGCAGTCTATACATCCAACAGATACCACACGCTGAAAGAGTGTAAAAGATACCTGCAGGTTGAGCCTTCCATAAAAGCTCCCACCTTCCGTCAGTTGCTCGAGAACCCGGCGTGCCCGCTCCCAAATGGAGCAGCATGAAGATGATATGTCCTGCCAGATGGAAACTAGAATATCCATTGGAGAGACCCGCTGACGTGGCTACACCGAGCAACCCAGATGTTCCAAGCAGTGATCCTGGACACCTATCTCCCATAGAGTATCCTCTAGCGACAGCATTGGTTGTGCACGAACCAGAGGTACTGTGTCATAGATCTCAATCCAGGAGACCTCCTGGCCGTGAATCCTGCAAGCTGGAGAGACTGGATCGATAGACAAGGCATGTCCCCCCATTGTGAGCCATGACACCATCCCCCAAGTAAAGTCCTGATGCATCCATTGAGTGCTAGCCACACTCGTAAGGGCTGCTATCCAGATCCTCTGTGCTGCCGGAAATCCCCATAGACAATGGGGGATCATTTGTAGCACTCCATCTACGCAACAAAGACATCTGCCATCCACTCGCATCTGCTCCAGCCAGGGGCTGATTGGCAAGCCCCCATGAGCCATCACCCAAAAGAAGTAAGAAATCTTCTGTGACCTCAGGCTGGTCCAAAGACGAGGCCAGAAGTGGGTAACAACCTCTCAAGGGGCATTTGCTCAACCCAGTGTTGCTCCCCCAAAAGTGCCTACACCTTGGACTCCTTGTCTCGAGAAAGCTGTCTCCACACCCCAAAGGAGCACGCTGGGCCATTGTCCCACTATGCCCATCCAATGTGCATCCACTGCCCTAGCATACATTCATCCGCATCCAGGATCTCTAGATGGTACACGAGCAGCTGTCTCTCGAACTTTTCCCTGCAAGAAGGACGGGCCCTAATGAATCCTCTTAAAACCCGTTGCCAGACCCTAAGGAGACTCTTCATCATGGGGAAGCCCTTCCCTGCGAGGGGGGCCTCAGAGAAGATCATGTGGGACTGCTGCCACTATCCACATGTGCGGGGTGTGTTCCTAAGGAGCCCCTACAGGAGGATTCCAGGGCTCTATGCATCGCGTAAGACTCTGAACCACTAGCTTGCCCAAGAGGGATCTTCTTTGCATCTCTCGGTCAATGATACCCAACTCACCTTGAAACTGAGCCAAGATCAATGTCTGCCATGCAACTCTGGCTCTAGTGTTGCGTGTGCCATCCTACCCTGCCCAAAGGAGGTTGTGTACCAAGCATCTGAGCTGCCCCATGCACCCCTTATGAAAGCACCAACCATGGCCATAAGGGCCTAGTTGGCCAATGGCTATGAGCACTCTACCTGCTAAGGAGAGTTTGGCTGAGCTCCAATATAGGATCTTGCGCCGAATGCTCTATAAAACCGGAGCAATCTGTTGCTCTGCTGAGATATCAATACCCACCAGGCAACCAAGGTACCTTGCTGCCTGGCCATGTGAAATCCACTGGAAGCCAAAGGAAGCCCCCCAATCCTGGACCCCCTAGACCTCCTCTGTGCCATGAAGAGGCCAATAGATTTAGTCCAATTGGTCCTCACCCCAGAGGCCTCACAATAAATGGCCAAGGCACCCCAAACCATCTCCAGGCTCGCTATTGAGCCCTCCACATACAAGGCCATGTCATCTGCAAATTCTGAGTCCTGCATCTCCTCCTATCGAATCGAGAGCCGCATCCCTGTAAGGCTTGTAACTTGGGAGCGTAGAAAGTAACCCAATGCCGCCACTACAAAGAGGAAGAGAAAGGGGGCAGCCCTATCGTGCTGAGCGAGAGAGAAAGAAGGCGTCGCCTATGTGGCTGCCAATGGTAACCTGACTGGAGCTCCCTGCATAAAGAGCTGAGACCCCTTGGATCCACCTCTTTGTAAAACGGACCCTCTAACCATCTGCTAAAACTTGATTGGACCACTACCGGAACCTGTGCCCACGCAGCCTCACAAGCTACTAGGGCTGCGACAGACTCCTCGGATTGGAGCAGCTGCCGATAGAAGTCTGAGGTCATCTCAAGGAGTCCATATGCATTTGCCTAGGTGCATCGCGCAAATTCTAAAGTTGTGTACTAGCTGAGCGTGGGCCCACGATCTGGAAGAACTATCTGGTCATCCTATCGCCCTACTTAACCCATCTGGCTCGCAAAGAATGGTACGACTACTTAGGTCGTCTGACCTCTGTGGCATGAAGATCCAGCCTCGCACTCTCATAATGATCTTTGAGCCACTGGGAGTCCGGATCTTGTTCTTTGCGTCTCTCTATAGATACTAGGTCCTGTCTCAAAGATCCAATGTCACAAGAAACGTTTCTAGACACGTTTCTAGGTTCTGACAGGCGAAACACCTAGAAACGTGGTCAAAATGCATTTTTTTCATTAAAAATATATATTTACCTCCAGATTCTAGAGGCTAGAGTAAGGGTTGGAGAGGATAGAGAGAAATAGAGAGGTTGGAGAGGGTAGAACAATGGAGAGGCAGAAGAGGCTATGGTAGAGGGAAGAGGAAGGCCAAGTAGAGGGTTTAGCAAGGGAGGGTAAAGTAGAGAGTGTAGGGAGTGATAGGCAAGCAAGATATGGAGAGGAGCAGCAAATCGGCGGCCCAAACGATGCAAGCAAAAAAAGCCCGTCGGAATTCACGCGTATGGCTGTTTTATAGATGAGCATTTCTCACAAGACATGTTTTACAGATGAGCGTTTCTCCCAACGAAACATTTCGGGGCGTTTCGGTGCCTCGAAACGTGTTTTTTGGTAACACTGCAAAGATCTCTCTCTCTCTCTCTCTCTCTCTCTCTCTCTCTCTCACTACCTACATGTCTGGTATGCACAGACACATAGGTCACAAGTGGCTTAAGAGATTGGGGCTCCACATGGATAGATTACCCCCCTTTGAGTACATCTTAGACGCTCCATCTATCCCACTTGGGAACCACGAGAACTAGGTCATTCGAGAGGATCTCTCACAGCTACACACATTGAGGACTTGGTTAGAGCCGACAGAGCTTCTAGTGAAGCTCAGCTTCTACAGAGATCACTATCTTCGCATCTCCTTGGATTCCCTTACCACACTCATTATGGATCTCCATTGGGCAGTTTCGAGTATCATCACACCAACTCCGTATCGAAAGCGGATGAGTTGAGGGGTTACCCAGGGAGTGCTGCCTATGTACGCTATGTGATCAGCACGAGGTTTAGTCAAAGGGCTTCAGACTCAGATAACTCGTGTACTACGAGATCCGTGGTCACTATCATTGTCTCTTTAGAGACGGCTTTGGGCCCCTCTCCAGAATCCTTTTATATCCAGACCAAGGATGCCTCGCTGCTTTCATTCATGAGACGGCTTTTATGAAATCCAAACCAACCTAAGAATACCTGTAATTTCTCCAAGTTTGTCAGATGTGGCCATTCTAATATGGCCCTTACCATTTCCAGATCCATCAGATTTATTCTTGGGATAGTAGGGTTTGTCTAGCCGCATATGGGAGATGCCACGTGGACAGTGTAGGCCATCATCTCCTGATCATATTGATGCCCTCTGGGCCCTAGTATGTGCCATGTAGCTTTAGTTATTGGCACTTAGGTCACCTAGTACTTTTAGTGTCTTATGACACCTAGTACTAGTGGTACTACTAGGACATTGTCCTAGGGTTCCCGTTTATTTTGTACTCTGTACTTTCATTTGTTAATAGTTGATGTGACGGCTTTCACTCCTTGCTCCACTCTTTGCATCCTTTCGCTTCCGTGAGCCTACAGTGGTATCAGAGCGGGTTCTACCTATTGCTCTTGTCACTCCCAACTATCTTGAGCCCTCTACACCTTTGAGACGGCTGTACCTTTGTTGTTTTACAGCTCCATACAGCTCGTTTTTGGCACGTGTGGGTCTCTAAGGACTTTGCAAGCGCCTCCATCATCAACAATCTTCCACTTTCTCAGTGTAGACGACTGTTCTAGAGCTGACCTACACCTTTTTTTAGGGGATTTCAGCCAGGCGCCTGTTCGTGACAGCTCTTTTCCACATCCCGAGGCAATTCATCGTCAAAGCAGCTCATTGCTCTTGGTGCCTGCCCCTTCTTCTGCCCTGCAAGCTTTCCTCCTGCTCCTCCGGTCCTACACACCTCGTGCTGCTCTAGCTTGTGCCATCATGCCGTACCTGCAGCACCGTCGTCAGCCGTTCAATCCCTTGTGCTCCGTCCGTACAGCTCCTCCAGCGCTATTGGTGCAGCTCTTGCTCGACATCCGTACACATGTTCCGTACAGCTCTGTACAACACTGTACAATAGTACGGTTTAGCTACAAGTTGTCAATACAGGTTCTTTCTATTGCAGGTTCATTTCGAGACTCGTGCATTTCAGGATTTGTTCTAGCTACACAGATGCATCTTGAAGTCATTGTTTGGCTGTGGTTTCAAGCATGAGAAATTTGGGGATTTTGGTCTTGCATTGCAATTTTGCAGACATTTTTGGGGCATTTGTAGGGACATTACCAAGTTTGGGGCTTTCAATCAATTTGCCCCTTTTGGTTGCAATTTCTTGCAGAAATTTGAGGCTTTTGGATTTATTGCAAGCAGATTGCAAGATATTCTCAGATTTGCAGGTTATTTTGGTCACATTTGCTCAAATAGTAGTGACATTTACCTGCTTTGATATGAAATTCACGGTTTTTAGCATTTTGCTCCACGTTTGTACCTCCTTCCGCTTCCTTGAGCCTACAGTGGTATCAGCTCATGGAAGCGAAAGGATGCAAAGAGTGGAGCAAGGAGTGAAAGCCGTCACATCAACTATTAACAAATGAAAGTACAAAGTACAAAATAAACGGGAATCCTAGGACAGTGTCCCAGTGATACCACTAGTACTAGGTGTCATAAGACACTAAAAGTACTAGGTGACCTAAGTGCCAATAACTACAGCTACATGGCACATACTAGGGCCCAGAGGGCATGGCATCAATACGATCGGGAGATGACGGCCTACAAACCCCCCTCCATGGTATGGGCTGGAGTATTCTGGAAACGTCTCAGAATACCTGGTATTTTCTGGTCATGGTGGCACATGTTCATCACAAGGGATATAGTCACCTATGAATGTACAAGGTAGCCAGATCATGTAACAAAGGGAATCAAGTGTAAAGCCTGTCGAAAGACTTCAAACTTGGGACGAGGAAGTGCCTTTGTAAACAGATCTGCTATGTTGTCCTCTGTGGGAAGGTAGGACGACTCTATGTCTCCTGCTGACAACTGCTCTCGAACATAATGATTATGAACCTTAATGTGCTTGGTATGTGCATAAAACACTGGATTACACGCAATAGCCAAATCACTCTAGCTGTCAGTGTAGACCATAGTGGAGGATGTCTGGCAGATACCAAGATCTGCAAGTAACTGTCGAAGTCAAACACACTCTACTGTAGCGGTGAAGGTTGCCCTGTAATCAGCCTCACAACTGAATGTGGCAACTGCTAGTTTCTTCTTGCTGAGCCAAGAGATACATGAACTGCCAAGCAAAAAACAGTTGCCGGTATGTGACACTCTGGTGTCAGAACAACCTGCCCAATCACTATCCGTGTAAGCATGCATGGTAAGTGAACCCTGATCATCATAGAAGAGGGCTAAATCTTGAGTGCCTCTAAGATATCTGAAGACACTCTTCACTACCTGCCAATGCTGTGAATTGGGCATGTGCATGAACCTGCTGAGTTGGGATACTACATACTGTAAGTCAGCTCTGGTGTGGCACAAGTAAATGAGACATCCAACAGCTTGCTGGTAAGAGTGATATCACATGGTGGGCTCCCATCGTGAGCTGAAAATTTAAAGCCAAGGTCCACAGGAGTAGAGATTGGCTTGCAATCCAAACAATCAAGGAGCTGTCCAATATACTTGGACTGTGTCATCGGAATACCCCCCTCAACATGAGCAAACTGAATGCCCAAATAATAGTGCAGCTGTCCCATGTCTACCATTTCAAAAGCTTGCTGCAAATCAGCCTTGGAAGCTGCAATATGCTGAGTATCAGGGCCCATGATCAGCATGCCATCCACATAAATCAGCACTAAAAAATCAGATCCACTCCCAAGGACATAAAGAGTGGGCTCTGTTGGGCTATTCTGAAAACCAAGGGACAGTAAGTGTGCATGAATTTTAGCATACCATGCCCTGGGTGCCTACTTCAAACCATAAAGGGCTTTTCTTAGCCGGCATGTCAAGCTGGTGCATTTGCCAATGGTGATGAGCTGCAATGGCAATGACACATTTGATAGTAGTAATCCTGGAAGTGGGAGCAAAGGTCTCCTCAAAGTCAATGCCTTCTTGTTGGGCATATCCTTTTGCAACAAGACGGGCTTTGTGTCGATCTATGCTGCGATCAGATTTCCTTTTTAATTTGTAGACCCACCGGGTACCAATGGCATGCTTTCCAGGAGATAGATCTACTAATTTCCATGTGTCATTTTTGGCAATAGATTGTAGCTCAGCTCTCATTGCATCCATCCACTCTTTGCTGTCAAAAGCATCTTTATGGCACAAAGGCTCTTCATCATTGCAAGCTGTAGCAAGGAGTGCAAACCTAAGAAAGTGGCAATGCATCTGTCTATTCCATGATCTTGTCCGGGCAGCAAGAGGCTGATCTTGTTTGCTGTCCCTCAATGTGTCAAGAAGCCATATGGGAACTTGCCTTTGCTGTCTATTGACAGCTCTTTCTTCAATCATTGCATCATGAATATTGGGATCATTTTGTGCTGAAAGAGGAACCTGCAAATCAGCATGGGTTGCTGGCTGATCATTGCATGTTGGAGGGCCTGCAGGAGGCTCATGTTACTGGTTAAAGTCCCCCCCTGAGGGAAGAAGAGGTAACCAGGAGTCAAAGGCACCAAACATGTCAACTTTTGGCTTAGCAGTCCACAAGAGGAGAAGCTGAATATTCAGCAAAGATTACATCTCTACTCACAATAATCTTCCTAGTATTTGGTTGGTACAACCGATACCCTCTGCTCTCCTAGCTGTAACCAATAAATATGCATTTGATTGCCTTATTATCAAGCTTATGTCTCAGCTGAGATGGTACATGGACATATGCAAGAGACAAAAACACTCTCATGTGTGAAAGTGAAGGCTTCCTGCCTTTCCATGCTTCATAAGGTGTAACAGTCCTCAATGCCCTTGTAGGTGATCTATTCAGCAAATAGTTGGCACACATCACTGCATCAAGCCAAAATTTATTGGGCAAGGACTTGGCCTTAAGCATGTGTTTGGCCATCTCCATAGTGGACCTGTTCTTTCTTTCAGGAATAGGATTATGCTGAGTAGTGTAAGGAGTAGTGCATGAGTGAACAATGCCACGTGAAGACAAAAAAACATCAAACTCCTTTGACATATACTCTCCCCCCCTATCTGTGTTGAGGGTGACAAGCTTGCTTCCTGATTCATTCTCAACCATATTCAGCCACCTCTAAAAGCATGAGAACACTTCAGATTTGGCTTTTAAAGCATATACTCAGCAATATCTTGTGAAGTCATCAATTACAGTCATGAAATATTTGTACCCTCCAATTGCATTTGTCCTCATTGGGCCACAAATATCACTATGCACTAGCTGCAATTTCCTTTGTGAGAATTTTCAACAATCCTTTTGAAAAGGAAACCGATGCATCTTACTCAAAAGATAACCATCACACACATGTTTGGAAACTGTGTGAGTTTGAGGTACATCATTTGCCATGCCCTATGAATGTAACTTGGCAAGAGCTCTATAATTTAGATGACCCATTCTCTCATGCGAAAGATGAGTTTCAGCAAGCTGTGAATCTGAAATAGCAAATGCTACAATAGAAAGTGCAGCTGAGTGATAATCAAGGTGATAAAGCTCCTTTTTTAAAGTGCCAGTGAGAACTATGGCATTGTCATCACGAAGATCATATACTAGGCATCTGTATCCATCAAATATCACTCTGAAACCTAAAGTGGCAATTGCTGAAATTGAAATCAAGTTGACTTGAATTCCAAGCACAAAAAGAACATTTGTCAAAGTGACAGGATGGCTTGAAATGGATGTGAACTGCACATCGCCAATTCCTTTTACAGCATAGGAAGCATTATTAGCACATGTGATAGTCCCCCCTTGAGGTGCATTAGCCAAGGAATGAAACAACTGTCTACAAGACGTTACATGCTTGGAAGCACCACTATCAAAATACCAAGACTGAGCATCATTAGCAGAAAAGAATGCATCAACTTTGGAGTGATCAAAAGAGCAATGGACAGCCCATGCCCAATCATCTTGGAGAGCATGTGCATGTGAGGCATCTGCTAGCTCATGGGATTCAATTGCATGTGAGGCATTTACTGTCAATCTTGCTTTCTTCTTCTCCGAAGCAATGCGCTTCCTGCATTCTCAAATTTCATGCCGTGGCTTGTGACAATAGTTGCATCTTTTCTTCTTGGACTTATCTGCTGTATTTTGAGTACATTGGAGAAATTGCCACTATTAGGCACATATTTAGGCTTGCCCATAGACTTGGAAGCCTTACCTTTTCCTTTCTGCTGTGAAGCAAATGCATGATTAGGGATAGTAGCTTGCCTATTAACACGACTTTGCTCTTCCTGCAAAAGCAAAGTGACTAACTGATCAAGTGAGTAGTGATCAGGATTTCCATTGGCTACAAGTCTAAGGGTTGTAGCAAACCCTTGATATGTATCTGGTAGTCCATTCAATGTGGTGCTAACAAGCTGAGAATTAGGCACCATTTCATCAATATTTGCAAGTTGCTCCATGAGGTCCTTGACCTTGGTTAAATATGTATCCATTGAGTCACTTTCCTGCATGCTGAGTTCCTGCAATTGTCTTCTCAAATATGCAACCCGTGCCTCATTGCGGACCTAATAAAGAGAAGCTAGCTTATCCCAAGCATCCTTTGCTGTCCTGCATGACCGGATGTGTGGAATAATGATTCTCTTGCATGATAAGGCAATACATGAGTGTGCATTTGCATCTCTGGAGTCCCCTCTTATCTGATCCTAAGTAGTAGTAGTAGTGACAGGAGTACTAGAGGAAGAAAAGTCACGAAGATTCCCTCCTGGAGGAGTGCCAACAGTAGGGGCAATCACTAGAGCATTGGCTGGCCTCAAATCGACACTTGAAACAGTTTCTGGCAACTAGAATATGCTCCATAAGATAGGACCACATAGGATAGTTGGTGCCATCCAACTTATCATATTCACGGAGAACGCCAAACAAATCATTGTTGTTGCCAACCATTGTAAAAAGCATAAGTAAAAGTGCACTAACCAAGTGATGCAAAAATAGCCTCAAGGCTTTCAACTGCAAATAGAAGCTAAGGCAAAAGCCCCACAATCTGAAAGGGCAAAATGGTAAAAAAGAGAGCAAATGTTGAAAAGCCCCAATTTAAGCTGCAACTTTGCAAATGTGACCAAATGTCCTAGACTGTCTTGTCAATTTCATTGAAAAACCTTCAAATTTCAAATCAAAGCACCTAAATGTCACTGCTATCAAGGCAAATGTGACAAAATAACTTGCAAATATGAGATAGCAATAACCTACAAATCTGAAAGAAGCCTGCAATCTCCCTGCAATAGATCCAAAGCCCCAATTTCGGAGATCCAAAAGAGCAAGTGCTGCAAATCTTGTTAAGAGTTGTGGTGCCATGAGCACATAATTAGAGACTAAGGTATGTGCTAAGGAAAGAATCAAAGTAGCCACCCTAGGATGTGGACTACATGATGTGGAGATGTGAATGAAGGATATCCACAAGGAGAGATGTGGATCAGAGGATCCCACATGTGTTGACTATTCAAAGGGCACTCTCTATATAAGAGGCCTATCATGTATTGTTGAGAACACAAACACATTGCAAGAGATATAGATTTGGTCTCCCTCTCATGTCTTATTTAGTGTGCTTTGAGCCTCCTTAGTTCTTCCGGATCTTGTGTGCACTTGGCTTAGTGGCGATCATATATTGGATCTTTCACATGGTATCAGAGCATAGGTTGCCCACAAGCCTAGGTAGTTTAGAGTGAGTGGCACACTCTTATCTTGATGTTAGGGAGAGTTTGTGAGATTATGTCCATGAGATAGTTTAAGTTCACACTGGATTCTTTGCGTGTTCATTGGGAGCTATTGAATTCTGTTCTATTCAGAGAGAGAGAGAGAGTTTTTTTGAAGGTTTCTTATGAGAAGAAATGCTCCTCTATGAGTTGTGAGATTTCTGAGATTACAGTGAGTTGAGAGAGTCCATAGTGCCTACCATTTCCTTCATAGAGTGAGAGAGAAAGAAATATCAGTGACTTCAAATACTCAGTAGACTGAGCAACTCTCCAACTAAAGCCCTCACAGCTACAACGCCTTCAACAACCATGAAGACTCCTTCAGCAACTCGGCTGGAACAACCTCACCCACGGGCAAGACATAGCAGCGCCATAGCTCTAGCAACGTGCACCTTCAGCAAGAGTGGCTCAACATCTCCCTAGCCATCGACCCGCCTCTGATGACCAACTTCTCCATCAGCACACGGGTTGTCTATCGGGATACCTACAACCTCCAACTACTGGGAGTCGCCTGCTACAACGGCTCAACCGCACCGGCTGGCTCCACTCCAACGACAGACCAGTGAGCCCACATCAAAGTTGCTTCAGTGACGACTCCAGCTTGCCGAATTTCTAGCCCCTGTGACTCAACACGATCGGTAAGCTCCTAAGCTAAGATCCTACGACCAAGCTTCTTCGATGATTACAACGACCACCAGCGAGCATTCTCCAATCAACATAATTGTAAGAAGCAAAGACTCCAACTAAGGCACACGGAGAATCATGGCTCTCCATCAACAACAGAAGCTGCAATCCAACCGACCTTCAACTCACTCTAGCGCTTTTCAATGATCATAAGCAGTCGACTCTTCAACTTGTCCTATGCTGCAAACCTCTCAGTGGCAGAGTCGCTTCTACAGCTCCTGCCATCACCAGCCTGCCTTGAACACAGCTTGTCAAACTGGATTGTGAGTCCTTCAAAATCGCCTCCACCATCGCCTATTCTCCTCTGCGAGCCGTCGCCCCCTGCAACAAATTTCCTTCAAAGAAGAAGAGTCGCATCGCAAACCTTTCCTCAGAAATTCCAAAGGTCCCTCAAGGTTCACCATTGACGAACACGTGTCAAGATAGGATTTAACTATACTTAGATTAAATATAACCACGGTTCGTGTGGTTCAGTTAGTGGGGTAATTGAACCATAGTTAAGTTGGATAACCTTGGGTTAACTCATTTGGTCCAGAAGACTGACACATGACTGACACATGGCAGAGTGCCACATCAGCATGCACAATCAGCAGTGCCTTCTAAGCACACAACCTCTTGTTAAGCACAGTTTGAATTCCACATGTGAATCCATGTGCCACATCATCGAGGCCCCTCTTCTTCACAAAACCTTCGGCAAGCTGTAACTTCCAATCCAGGAAGAATTTGCACGCACTCCAAAAAGGAAAAGTGATCGTCTTTTCGAGCTCTACACGCCTGTCAAATAAGAATCATTGTTAGCAATTAGACACTGCCAATATTGAAAGAAATCAATTGGTAAGACCTTTGCAACAAATGATAAATCAAAGCATGAATGCACACATCGCTGTCATAAGCATGCCAAAAGCTCAAGCGCATGAGATGACCATAGCAAAAAGCATGGCATCCACGCAGAAAGCATTAAGGCACATGGAAGAACAAAGCATCATGCATCAAGCTACATCGAGTAAAGATGCGAACGCCATCGACATCAAGCATTGAAAAGTAAAATCCTTTCCACCTTCAGCCCAAATGTTTTGTAAATCAAGCCTGACCACCTGAGAGTAGCTATGAAAGCACCTAGGGGAGGTATTGACATGTAAAAGCCATACTTTACTACCTTAAGTAGCAATGTATGCACTAAGGGGAGGTGATGGATTTATAACTCACATCTGGCCACCTTGCAGTAGCCAAAAGATCATGGCACTAAGGGGAGGTGTTGAGAGTTGTGGTGCCATGAGCACATAATTAGAGGCTAAGGTATGTGCTAAGGAAAGAATCAAAGTAGCCACCCTAGGATGTGGACTACGTGATGTGGAGATGTGGATGAAGGATATCCACAAGGAGAGATGTGGATCAGAGGATCCCACGTGTTGACTATTCAAAGGACACTCTCTATATAAGAGGCCTATCATGTCTTGTTCTGAACACAAACACATTGCAAGAGATATAGATTTGCTATCTCCCTCTCATGTCTTTATTTAGTGTGCATTGAGCCTCCTTAGTTCTTCCGCTGATCTTGTGTGCACTAGGTTTAATGGCGATCATATACTGGATCTTTCACAAATCTGAGCCAATGGGATGAACCAAGGTCAATCAAAAGCCCCAATTGTGTGACAAATGCAGCGATTTTAAATTATTCTGACGATTTGCAGCTAAAATGATCAATTGTACGATAGATTTGGGCTGATTGTACGGACAACTTTTGAAAGTTGTACGACAAGAAGTGTGAGCTTGATCATTCTGCTAGTGTGACGACTTGACAATTCTTGCTATTGTACGGCTGACGTAGCTAAGCGACGTAGGTACAGAAGGTACGGCAAACGATGTGCAGTATGAATGATGCACCAACGCTGACGCAATACGTTGAGCAAGAAACCGTACAATTGTACGACGATGTATTAGTAGGCATGAAGCAATATGTTGAGCAGTACATTTGAGCAGGCGCTGACTATGGCAATGAAGTTACACGTGAACGAAAGATGAAGCTAGAAGGAAACTGAAGCAAATGCTCATAGAAATAGGATACAAAGTGCTTTGATACCATTGTAGTTACACGGAAGCGAAACGATGCAAAGAGTGGAGCAAGGAGTGAAAGCCATCACATCAACTATTAACAAATGAAAGTACAAAGTACAAACCCTAGGACAGTGTCCTAGTGGTACCACTAGTACTAGGTGTCATAAGACACTAAAAGTACTAGGTGACCTAAGTGCCAATAACTAAAGCTACATGGCACATACCAAGGCCCAGAGGGCATCAATACGATCGGGAGATGATGGCCTACAGGCAGAGAAATGGGATGCACAAAAGAGGAGACAGCCAAACTGGGTTATCAGGACCAAGTCCAAGGAAATATACAGATCTCAAAAGATGATTTGGAGCTCAAAAACTGATCGTGGCAGGAAGAAAACATGCAGCAGAAAGTCGCAGGATGCTTAAGCTGCCACGTGGCAGCAGGGCACAAACCTTTGGGCTGCCACATGTCTACAGACTGGTCTGCAGACTGTCGGGCATTTTCCAGGGGCTTCCAAACCCTATATAAGGCCCCAGGGTGGGGCAGTTCTCATTCAGTCTTCACGGCTCCAGCTGCACAGATTGGCCTGCCTACACAGGAGCAGAGATCCTAAACACCCACAGAACGTCCTCATACCAGGCTGCCTGCACAGCTGCAAGAAGGACAGGAATCAAGGGTGCCTCACCATTGGCTGTAGATGGAAGAAGCAAGAAGGTCAAGGATCATGGAGCAAACACCGCCTCACCATTGGCTATCCACTGGAGCAATAAAGAGATGTGTTTGCAGGGTATCACTATGCAGCCCACTGAAGCTCTAGGAGAGCACGCACGTTGACAATGTGTTGAAGGTGCCACAAGGAGGTAGGAGAACAGTCTTGTAGTCATAGGGGTGTCCATGGGTCCATATCTAGGCAGCACTTGGCTGCTAGATGGTGACACATTGTGCACACCCTTTGTACAAGGTTTTGGTCCAGCTTTGGAACAATATATCTAATGTTTCTACTCTCTTGAGCATACTCCAATCTCTCTCTATGCATATGTACACAGTAAGGTGTGCCTCAAGTGTTTTATGAGACATGACTCTTCTTGGGCTCTTTCAGTTTGATGACATATAGTTGAGTCATGTCTCTCTCTATGCATATAGTTGAGTCATGTCTCTCTCTATGCACATGTACACATTAAGGTGTACCTCAAGTGTTTTATGAGAGACATGACTCTTCTTGGGCTTTCTCAGTTTGACGACATATAGTTGAGTCATGCTCTCTGGATGACGTTCACGACTCTACTCACAAACTTGCACATGCCTCAGTGGACAATTACTGAGAGATTCTGGCCAACATTTTGGCATGCATATTTGGAGAGCCAAACGCACAGAGGCATTAGATGGCTCTCAAGTCCACTCATGATATGTGACGTATTCCTTTCTCTATACCTTATGGCTGATTTGATGAACAGACACTTGTGAAAGGGTATGCCCTTTCAACAGGACACTTCCTATGAGGCACAACCCTTCACAAGAGACACATCCTATTGAAGAGACACTACCATTGTAATGTACCCTCTCATCAAGGGTCACATCCTCCTTCACAAGGGGCACACCTCTTCATGCACATACACTTTGGAGTACACACCTGTTCATGTGCGACTCTTCACTCTCTATATAAGAGAGGCCCAACGGTATGGATGGCGCACTACAGACACTCAAGCAATACTAGTATTCCTTGTTCTCTGCTATTTCAGTCTCTTTTTTGTTCCTTAGCACATTTCTAAACATAGTAAAACTAGGATTTCTTACAGTGGTATCAAGCAAATCGCGTGCTGCAAATTGCTCCAAGTTATGCAGACAAAAGGTCATGGCCTGCTTGTGAGATGGTGGCGAAATCCGTACAGCAGTTTTGGAGCGGGAAAATGCAGACATGAATTCACAATTTGTTTTCGCCTATTGCTGATTGGTGGTTTCCAAAAATTAAAACGTGGGTTTAGTTGAACCTAAGGTGACCTAGGGTTAAGCCTTGGGTAAGGGGCTGGTTGTCCCTTTTTAGCCCCCTAGGGACCCTTTTTATAGGTAGGTACTAGGGCCAAAGGGCCACCTATCCTAAGGGGTATGACCCTTGGGAATAGGTGTGCCTTTTTATGAAGGGGTAAATCTCTTTTTAAAAGAGGGGTGTCTCCACATAAAAGGGGTGTCTTTTCCACGAACGGATGTGCCCCTTGGGTGAGGAGTCAAAGCTCTTCATTGACAAGGCGCGTCCATTGGCAAAAAAGGGTGTGTCCCATGGTTTTGGGACAGCCCAAGCACATCAAAAGACACGAGAATTGATGTGTCCATTCACATCAACTAGTGATGTGAGGAAGATAGAGAGGCCACTATGGGGTTGGCGGTAAACATCTTCACACTCATACTCTCCACCTCTTCCATGCACAACGTTCGTGGATCTCCTTCTAGCGGAAGTAGAGGTATCAAATAGGCACTAGAAGGTGAGGGGCATCTCTTACAGGCAGGAGAAAATTTTGCTCTAACGCAGGAGATAGTGCCAGGTTTCACGCAATCTACCCTCTTTTGCAAATCACCTCTACCACACCTCGCCACTGCTTCAACGCAAGACGTGGCGCCAGGTTCCATGCAATTTGCCCTCTTCTGCAAATCGCCTCTGCCACACCTCAATCAACCTCGAAAGTCTAGCTTGGTGCCTTTTTCCTAGTTCACACTTCAATGTGGACTTGCAAAGACAGTCAATAGACCTCTGAAAAGAGATTTTCAGGCCATGCTATGCACCTAATTGGCAGATCTAATCTATGCCAGGTGGATTCTTTCCATTCTTTTATTTTTCCAAGGATTCTCTTTCATAATGATATTTTTTTTCCAAGGATTCTCTTTCATATTGATATTTGCCATAGGCGCTTGCCACAGCTTCAATGCAGGAGATAGTGCAAGGTTCCAAGCAATCTGCCCTCTTCTGCAAATTGCCTCTGCCATGCCTCAATCAGCCTTGAAAGTCTCGCCAGGTGCCTTTTTCCTGGTTCAAACTTCAACGTGGACTTGCAAAGACATCAATGGACCTCCGGAGAGAGATTTTCAGGCCATGCTATGCACCTAATTGGCAGATCTAATCTATGCTAGGTGGATTCTTTCCATTCTTGTTTTTCCCTAAGGATTCTCTTTCATATAGATATTTGCTGCTCATTATCAAATTACAGCAAATGAAAGGCCCTTCCTTAAAACATGGAAACCCCTGGTAATGCCGCAGCACCTTCAAGGCAACGGGCATCACCTATCACTCAATATCGTGTTCAGATTGCACAACCAGCCCACTTTGGAGCCTTTGCATCGTGGGTCTTTTGTGCCACGTGCCCTTCCACCGACTTAGACTACATCTTATATCTTCTGAGTGAGGCACCTCGACTTCATTACTTCCTTAGCACAGTCCAAGTTGTGTTTCAAGAGACACGCAAAGACCCAGAACCCGATATTCCCCACGAGTTCGTTGTCCATCTTTGGAGAGACAGCTCTGATACCACTGTAAGAAATCCTAGATTTACTACACAATCCAGAAAGTCTAGCAACTCCAGGATTCTCGCAATACCACTGGGTATCTGGTTTGGATATCGGAATGTTTATGGCTGTCAAAAGCAATAACTTTGCCTTCTTGCATCAAGATTGATCCTTTAGCGATGTCGGAAGTATTTGTCATGACCCAAACGGAAGGTTTGGGTCAGCAATAGCCATAACAGGGGTGGTAGTGAGGGCTTGCTTGAGCTGTTGGAAACTATACTCTGTTTCAGGAAGCCACTAGAAGACTGCCGTGCTTTTCAATAATTCTGACATCAAAGCTGCAATCTCGAAAAATTGATAGACCTTTGTATGCTAGAAGTTTGCCAACCGAGAAAAGAGCGGACATCATGAACGGATTGCCTCGACCTTCTTGGGATCTACAGAGATGCCTTCGGCTGAAATAACATGTTCCAAATATTCGAGTTGGGTTTTGAAGAGCTCACTCTTCTCAACGTTGATGTAAAGAGAATTGGCACGGAGAACTTCAAAAACTTGGTGAAGATGTTGTTTGTGCTCATTTAAGGATCTGCTAAAGACAAGGATGTCATGGAGGTAAACGATGACAAACTTGTCAAGGAAAGGCCTGAAGATATCGTTCCCTAGTGTCATGATTGTGGCTGGGGCATTGTTTAACCCAAAAAGCATGACCAAACATTCATGGTACCCATACTTCTTCGAAAGGCTGTCTTGTACTCATCGCCTTCTCATATGCGGATTTGATGATAACCTAAGCGAAGATCAATCTATGAAAAGTGTGTTACATGCAGAAGCAGAGGTCATCAATGCGAGGCAATGTATACTTGTTTTTTATAGTGAGCTTGTTGAGGGCTCCGTAGTCGATGCAGAGGCGGATGGACTTATTCTTCTTTTCCACAAGTTGTACAAGAGATCTGAAAGGGCTTCAACTAGGCCAAATGTGACCTTTGTCAAGTAGTTCGGTCACTTGTCTTTGGATTTCTTTAATTTGTGTGTAAGGAACCTGATAAGGAGCTTTCGACGGTGGATTACTTCTTAGAATAAGTTCGATTGGATGATCCACTGGTCGTAGGGGTGGTAAGTGCTTTAGCAATTCTTGTGGAAAAATATCTAGGTAAGGTTGGAAAAAAGATTGGTTGAGATACTCAAGAGGATCCTTTGTCAGTGTCTCCTCAACTACCGTATCCAACAGAAGTGCAGTCTTAACTTGACATTTACGAATCCACTTCTTAACTTGTAAGGGGGAGGCAATTGGAGTTCAAGGAGCGTCCCTAGAACCAGTTAACTCGACAAGTTTTCCTCGGTGGACAAACTGGATTGTATGGCTACAAAAACTGATAGATGGATCATAGTCATAGAGCCACTATTGTCCGAGGATGACATCGTACCGAGAAAGAAGCATGATGTCAAAATTCAACTTATCCGTATAATGTTGGATGCGAAAGGACAGGTTTTTGACCTTGCTGTTGCACAATAAGGTAGTTCCATTAGCAAGTTCGATCCGATAGTCCTTGGATCTAGGACTAGTGGTCAACCGAAGTCTTTCGGCCATAGAACTAGCTAGGAAGTTATGCGAACAGCCACTAATGAACGCTCGACAAGCACGTTGGGTTGAGTTTCTGGCCAATTTTCACATGACCATTGAGTACATTCCAAGATTACGCAATGTGGTTGCACATGCTCTCAGCAGGTCACTTCTAGCCTCAGCCATGGTGATCTCTACATTATCTATGGATGTTCCTAATTCTTTCAAAGGGAATTACTTCCAGGATAAAGACTTCGGCACCGCAGTACAAGTTCTTTCGAAAGATCAACCTTCTACTTCAAGACAGAAGATCTTCTCATCCTATTCTGATAAGAATGACCTTCTTTATTATCAAGATCACGTCTATGTACCACTTGACAAGGATGTTCGACGTCTTTTGTTAAATGCTGCACATCCCGGCATCAACAAGACTTACAAGTTACTCAGTGCAACATATTACTGGCCTCAAATGAAAAGCGATGTCATCAAAATGCTTACGTCTTGCTTATCTTGTCAACAAATGAAAGCAAGCCGACGACTATGAGCAGGACTTCTTAAGCCTCTTCCAGTTCCAACTGAAAGGTGAGAAAGTATTTACATGGATTTTATTATAACTCTACCACCATCATCCAGAGGTAACACTCAGATTATGGTAATTGTTGATCGATTGTCCAAAATGGCCCATTTTGTTGCTTGCAAAAGCAGTGCCCAGGCTCCTGACATCGCCAAACTCTTCGTACAACATATCTTCCGACACCATGCATTGCCCAAGAACATCATCTCTGACCGAGATCCTAAGTTTACCAGTCACTTTTGGATTTCTCTTTTCAAATCCTTGGGTACAACTCTACTGTACAATTCAGCCTACCACCCAGAATCAAATGGCCATAATGACGGACTCAACCAAGTTCTCGAAGAAATGCTCCAACATTATAATTATCACCCTTAGTAGCTTGAGAAGAGTATCTATCACTTGCTTATAATAACTCTTTCCATAGTGCCATCAGCATGACTCCATTCCAAGCAGCTAATGGACACACTTTGATTGTACAAAAAAAATTGTGCTTCAAGTGGCCCTAGCTGATCAACTGGTTTAAGAAATGCAAGATATTCTACTCCAAGTCGAGGATCATATGCGAAAAGTGCAAGAGCAGTATCAACGGTCCGCCAACAAACGCAAACTCACCTTGATTTTAAAACTGGTGACATGGTGCTGTTATTTGTAGCCCTACATCGCTACAAGACGGTCAAGTCTGTGTTTCCTAAGTTGCGACCAAGATACTATGGACCATTCCAGATCATCAAGAAACATTCACCTTTAAGTTACAAATTGGAATTACTACCATCATGGGGTAAAATCCATCCGACATTTCATATTTCTTGGTTAAAGACATATATTCCAAGTGATGAAGTTGTTCCTCCTGCATACGACTATGTTCTAAAAATCGAAGATGATTATGTTTTGCTTATTCCTGAGCATATTCTCGACCATCAACAGCGAGAGACTCGACATTGACTCATCACGGAATTCCTTCTTCTTTGGCAAGATCTCAACGACTTTGACGCTACTCAGCAATCTGATGAAGACTTACAACAGTACCCTGACATATTGTAGCAATATTTTCAAAGTTTCCATGATATTATCTACGCCAGTTCATTATCTCCACCAAGGTCTTATTTTGTATGGGAGGGGATGTCACAATCTGTGACGTATTCCTTTCTCTATAACTTAGACTTATGGATGGTTATGAATGGACACTTGTGGAAGGGTATGCCCTTTCAACATGACACTTCCTATGGGGCACACCTTCACAAGAGACACATCCTATTGAAGAGACACTACCATTGTAATGTACCCTCTCATCAAGGGTCACACCCTTCACAAGGGGTACACACCTTCATGCACATACACTTTGGAGTACACATCTTTTCATGTGTGACTCATCACCCTCTATATAAGAGAGGCCCAACTGTATGGATGACACACTACAGACACTCAAGCAATACAGATATTCCTTGTTCTTTGCTATTTTAGACTCCTTTCTGTTTCTCAGCAGATTTCTAAATATAGATTTCTTACATCCACCCTTCGTACACTTTGGCCAATATGTGGACAAATCATACACAATTTGATGGCCATTTGGGTGAGCATGCAAGGGTCTTCCCAAGCAACTTTTGCAAGGCGACTTTTTTCCTTAGGGACTGGAGTGGCTCCCCTTTATTGTGATTTTATTTAAAGCTTGGTAATCTAAACATAAACGCATCATCTTATCCTTTTTCTTTACTAGCAAAACTCATAATTACCACGATGAGCTACTTGATTGAATTTCACCTTTTCTATGATATTCAGCTAGTTGCCTTTCTACCTCACGATCTTCTGTTGACTAACTCTAACAAATAGGGGTAGGTCGAGATGCATAATTTGGAAATCCAAAGCATACTTATAGACTTCAATGTTTGCTTCTACACCATATATCATGATCCCCAAACTTTGTCACTACCGTCTACAACAAAGTCTACATATTTATGGGCACTTGGACTTTGAGGCACCTTTAATTTCTTCACTAACGAGTTCAAGAAATTATGTGTTGCACAACTATTCAAACTTTTTGCTTCTTAATATTTCCATCCATCCTCATTAGATCACGAGGACTAAAAGTGAGCTATCACATTGTTAATGATAAGCAACAAATAGGTGGTATCCTCATGATAAACCTTTACTTCTATGAGCTTTTCCGTACTTGGGACCTTAGCTCCCATCTTTTGGTGCTTTGGGTTCCAAGAATAATAATCTTTGCCTAGACATTTAAAGCAAAGATATTCTTACTTAGCTTCTCCATAATCCTCTTTTTCAAAAGTGAACACCTTTCAATTTGAAGTTTCTTGGATGGCTTTTGGGAAACTCCCTTTTTCAGTTACCCCTTCCTTTTTAATTTGGAATGTTTATTGAATCTGGAAACAAAACTACAATTCCACTTTTAGGTCTTCCTAGTGTATCATCATAAATTTGGATATACTTAGATAGGTTCTTCAAAGAGTTTGGGAGAATTTCTTCACACCTCTACCTTATAATGGCCTTTTAGGACCCCTCACAAAACCTCTTATTTTTTAGGACTGCTTCACTATGCTTAGCTATATTGGACTACAAAATTTTTATCTGTAATGCAACTATCCCAAGCTTCCCATGGCCTTTCAAACTCATTTACAAGTAGAATTCTTTTAGGAATGCTTGTTTAAACTTGAACCGATACTTTTGAATCTTGTAAGACTCTCTAAGGCTCATTCACCATTTATATGCTTTATTGCGCAAAGAAAGACTGACTTCCACAACTTGATTTTCAAGAGGTGTATATCTAAGTCTGTGGAAATCTTGCCATTTTTGTAAGGACGTATTTATAGCGTACTTAGTTCTCTATTTCCCCCCCCCCTGATGAATTGCTGGTTTTAGGTCTTTCAAGATTTTTGGGATTTACTATGAATCAAGAGATAGCTGACATGGAGAAGTTGGCTTCCGTGTCTACATCCTATATATATATAGATAGCGAGAGAGAGAGTTTTTAGTAAAGTCTTCAGAAGACCGATGGGTCTATGAGATTGTGAAAATCTTAATACAACGAGTTGTGGTAGTGGAGCTACTAGACGAGCATCCATACCAATGCAAAATGCAAAAATGCAGAATGGCAGCACTTAAGTCCTAAGTACAACATAGTCATGTCGATGGTCGATGTTACGCTCTAGCGAGGTAGCATGACCTCGGAAGAATCAGTCGACATTTCCCTTATAGGATCTATCTTTGTAATATATGTGTTTGCGCTTTATGTAAATGATCGGGAGGGATTAATGTCAAGGTCCTAGGTGAGGGCTGATAGCACCAGACTAGATAGATCTGAGACCAAGGGCCTAGTGCAAAGATTGTGCCTAGGGGCAAGGAATTAAATGCATCCCAAGAGAGGGGTGAAATGTTGCATTAGGAAGGCCCTATATGGATGACATGTGGCATCTAGATCTATCTAGGGATTTGGGGTCTGTCAAGGCTAGTGAGAGAAGTGAAGAATGTGAGATTTTTACGTGATTTTCGATATAGCTCTTTCTCTCTTGCTGGGAAGCTTTGGCAGAATTGGCTGGGTTGGAAGATTAAGGTGCTACTCCCGTGATCTGCAATAGAGATTAGGATAGTAAAATCTGGTTACATTTGGTATCAGAGCACAAGGTAAAGGAAGAGGTTTGTGAACTTTGACGGAAGCTAGGGACGAATACGTGGTTGTAATGACGAACTTCAGGGGTGAATTGCTGAGCGTGACGTCCGACGGAGACACAGACAGGGAGACACAGACAACGATGAAGATGGCGAGGTGACTGGTCGTGATGAAGGATTGCAGGCACACGACCTGTGATTGAGTGGCGTGCACGATCTATGACGATTTAGGTGAGGCGCTGCTTAATGTGAGGCGTTGCGCGGTGGTTTGGAAGAAGGAGCGATTTCATAATCAACGAAGGAATAATCTGCGACAGGAGGGACTTGAAGAGGGAATTGTCGCTCGAATTGCAGAAGACCTTGTCTTCTATGCAGATGGCTTTCCATCCTTACCTCTGGACCTCGCACTTCTAGTGACCAAGCGAAGGCTCAGTCGGAGTTCTCGACCTTTCCTCCACGAGCTCTTTATCCTTTGACAGTGTTTGACTTTTGTTGGAGGAGATCGTAACCGCCAGAGTCAGGAGCGCACGAATTCGGACTGCGTGGAGATTCCAGGGAGCAGTCCTTTTTTGTTAAAAAAATTAAAATCTGAGTTTTCAGTCGAAGTTGTCTGTACAGCAGAAGCTGTCGTCTATTCATTTCTGTGTATAAGAAAAGGGGGAAATCCATTCCACAAAAAAAAAAAAAAAAAAAACCTCTCTTTCAACAAATGGAAGCAGAAGGACAGACTTCAAGAATAAATCCTAGCGAGTCTAGAGTACAGTCAACACAACCAATGTCACATCAGGCAGCACCTACATTGGCTGGTAGGATTTCAATATTAGAGGATGCTTTACAGCAGATTATGAACCAGCAACTTCAGGCGAATGCTGGTCAAAATGAGATTAGGGAGATGGTGCAAGCCTTGTCGGCTAGACCGTCTAGGATTGATAAGGGCAAAGCTCTAGCTGAGCCAGAGCCCAGTGTACATTCCTTAGAGCGCGCAAGGGTCAAAGTTCCTAATATCGCTAATTATAGACCGGAGAAGTACGCTGGTCGGATGACCGAGCGCAGCTCTGATGTGATCGAGGTTTGGTTGCACAAGTGGGAAGAAGCCTTCGCCATTTGTGAGATTAAATCCGATCTAAAGAAAATCCGCGAGGCCACACACCTGTTTATTGAGGCAGCGGACAGATGGTGGATAAAGCAACAGAAGGATCAAGTTGCTCCAACCACCTGGGAAGGGTTCAAAGCTGAATTCAAGAAACACTTTCTCCCACCTGATGAAGAATCCCGAGCTTGGGATGCTTATAGAAATCTTCGTCAGAGGAGCTTGTCAGTGGCAGAGTACACTGACAAATTCAGAGAATGTGTCATGAAAATAACAGACCCTCTCCCTATGTCGGTTCAGTTAAAAGATTATATCTATGGACTGAACGACAAGATAAAAATGGAAGTTCGGGCTAAATATGTGACTACACTAGATGAATCTATAGCAGTAGCCCTGAACTATGAGGATGCCAGAGGCAGATCTGGTGGATTCGTGCAGGCAGGGACTCAGTATGAGCACCCGAGGAAAGGGGGATTTCAGAGGAAATGGGTTTCAAAGACAAGTGTCTCGCAGCCAAGTGGCCAAACCAAGCAGGTGAAGCCGGTTGAGGGACCAACAAAAACAAGTACCACCGTTGGGGTGAAAAGGAAAATAACTCCAATGGCAGCCCGGGCTTGGTCAAAGTCCTCATTGACCCCTGAACAAAAAGAGAAAGCTAGGAAAGAAGGATTGTGCTTCGGCTGCCTTCAGCGACATCAGTGGAAGGATTGTCCACTGAATAAAGACCGCCGCACGGCTAATATGATAATATCTGAATGCGACGTAGAAATGCAGGAGAGTCCCAGTGCGGAACATATGCAGATGCAACTGGCGGGACCTTCTCAGAGGTTAGTACCTTGTTTGTTATGTGTATCTGTTGCTAAGTTAGTGACGAGTGCACCTGATAACATCCTATCTAAGCCCGCAGCAACGGGGTATACAGCCTTCAATGATACGGAGCTAATCAAAATGAAAGGGCAAGTGGCCAATCATGATGTCATTGTGTTGTTTGACTCAGCGTCAACTCACAATGTGATTAACTCCAAGCTCGTGAAGAGGCTGAAATTAAAGACAAGTCCATCTGACTATGCGTACACAGTCAGGATGGCAGACGGAAGTTCAATTGAAGTATGGGACCAAAGGGTTACCCAGTTGGAGCTTCGGATTCAGGACTATGCTGAGAAGCTTGATTTTGAAATGACCAAGCTTGCTCATGCAGATATAGCCCTGGGAATGGCGTGGCATTCTAGGAAGAATCCAGCCATTGATTGGAAAAAGCACGTATATCAATTCAAGATGAATGATGTGCTTTATGTCTTGCGAGGTGAAAAAGATATACCTCAGGGACCGTTGGTTTCCGTGATGGAAATCAGAAAGGCTCAAGTAGAGTTTTTATACCTTTGCACAGCATCGGTAGAGTCGGTGGATGAGTCTTCGGCTAGCACTGATGTTATGCAAAGTGATGAGATGGCCAAGCTGGCTAACCTTATAACAGAGGAGTTCTCTGAATGTTTTAGGGATGAACTACCTTATGGGTTACCTCCAGAGCGGAAAGTTCAGCATAAGATTGAACTGATCCCGGGGGCAGAACCTGTAAATAGACCTCCCTATAGAATGAGTTTTACTGAAGAAGCAGAGGTGCGTAGGCAACTGGAAGAATACCTCAAGTTGGGGCAGATTCAACCAAGTTTCTCACCTTTTGCTTCACCAGTGATATTGAAGAGGAAAAAGGATGATACGTTTCGCCTCTGTATAGATTACAGAGCATTAAATAATATCACTGTTAAGCACAGGTATCCGATGGCTCGGATTGATGATTTGCTAGATGCATTACATGGAGCCGTGATTTTCAGCAAGATAGATCTTAAGTGCGGCTATCATCAGATCCGGATTAGAGCCGAGGATGTGCATAAAACCGCTTTCAGGAGCAGGTTTGGTCATTATGAGTTTTTGGTAATGCCCTTCGGACTTACCAATGCTCCAGCGACCTTCGTCATGCTTATGAACGATTTACTACGTCCGTATATCGGAAAGTTCGTAGTACATTTTATTGACGATATCTTGATATTCAGTAAAAGTGTTACTGAGCATTGTGAACACTTAAGAATAGTGTTCAGTACTTTGAGGAGAGCCAGTCTTTACGTGAATAAAAAGAAAACTATACTGTGTATGGTTAGGCTTGAGTACTTAGGGTTCATAATTACTCCACAGGGGGTAGAAATGGATCCGAAGAAAGTGGCTGCGATACTAACTTGGCCAATCCCTCAGAGTCTGACCGCGTTGCGATCATTCTTGGGATTTGTCCAGTTTTATAGAAGGCATATCAAAGGATATTCCGGAATAGTATCGCCATTGACTGATCTGACCTCAGATAAAGTACCTTTTATTTGGGGACAGAATCAACAAGAAAGTTTTAACACCATAAAACAAGCTGTGGTCTCAGGACCGGTGTTAAAGATAGTTGATCCCCAGAAACCGTTGTTCCTAGAAACCGATGCAAGTGGCATTGCGGTAGGAGCAGTCCTGCTTCAAGAGGAAAGGCCAGTAGCCTTTGAAAGCAAGAAGCTTTCTCCCTCTCAAAGGAATTGGCCAACTCATGAATTAGAGTTGTATGCTGTTATCCATGCTTTGAAAACATGGAGGCATTATCTGTATGGTTCAGAGTTTTATGTGGATGTGGATCATGATACTCTGAAACATTTTTGTAAACAACCTGACTTGAGGGGCCGCCAAGCTAGGTGGGCAGAGCTCATGCAGGAGTTTAATCTAACGATTCGGTACCGAAGAGGAAAAGACAATAAGGTGGCTGATGCGTTGTCTCGCATTATGCACAACCTGAGTTTCACGGTATTAGAGAGTGCTCTAATGACCGAGATCAGAGAAACTCAGAAGGTGGACGAGTTTGTCCAGAGCTTATGGCCTAAGGCTCATGTGTTAAAACCCGGGGAAAGTGAAAAGGATGACCTGGCATCCAGAAAAGGCCAAACTTATGCAAGATATACCATAAGGGATGGTATGCTAGTTAGAAATGGCAAGGTTGTAGTACCTGGTCAGAATGATCTCAGGCAGAGAGTCATTCGACAATGCCATGATAGCCCGTGTGCGGGACATCCAGGAGTCGAGAAGACATATGATCTCGTGAAGCGAGATTTCTTTTGGCCAAAGATGAAAAAGCATATTCATGAATATGTGACACGGTGTTTCTCGTGTCAGGTAAGTAAGGCCGAGCGGGTGAAGCCACCCGGACTTTTACAGCCCTTGGAAATACCACTAAGTAAGTGGGAGAGCATTTCCATGGATTTTATTGTAGGGCTACCTGCAACACAAGGAGGATATAATTCTATCCTTGTGGTGGTTGATCGTCTAACCAAGATGGCTCACTTCATTCCGACTAGAGAGTCTATTAGTGCCCCGCAAGTAGCGGATTTGTTTATTAGACATATATTTCGTCTGCATGGATTGCCTAGATCCATAGTGTCAGACAGAGATGTCAGGTTTACCGGTCATTTTTGGACAGCGGTATTTGAGACACTAAGGACTGAGTTGGGAATGAGTAGTGGGGATCATCCTGAGACGGATGGTCAGACGGAGAGAGTCAACCAGACTTTAGAGGATATGCTGAGGGCATATGTGTCATTGAGGCAACATACATGGGACAAGTGGTTGCCATTGTTGGAGTTTGCCTACAATGATAGAAAACATTCATCTACTGGGTTCAGTCCGTTTGAACTGAACTATGGTTATAGACCAGCCAATCCGACTATAGTTGGAGTACCTCAGAAAGTGCCTAGTGCCGCGAACTTTGTAGTTCAGATGCGGGAGATGCTAGCACTTGCGAGAGCTAATATCCGTCAGGCTATGGATAGAGCCAAGGTGTATGCGGATGAAAATCGGTCTATAAGAGTATTTGAAGAAGGAGAAAAAGTTTTCCTCAGAATTCCTTCGCACTCGAAGTCGTTGACTTCAGGAGAGTGTGCTAAGTTATCACCTCGATACTGTGGGCCGTGGTTAATTCTAAAGAGAATAGGCAGTGTAGCCTATAAGTTAGAATTGCCACAGGGGTGTAAGGTGCACCCGGTTTTTCATGTTTCACGTTTAAAGAAATTTTTACATACTGGTGACTCACTAATCGAAGGTGTGGTTTTGTTTCAGGAGATAGAGGATATTGCAAGGCGCAAACCAACAAGAATCCTGGACCGAGGAACAATGCAAATACGAAATCGGAAGATACCCACGGTGTTGGTTGCATGGCATGGTCAGCCTCTATCCGAAGCTACCTGGGAATCCGTATATCAGTTGCGGAGAGTGTTCCCAGACTTTATCATCGAGGACGCTGATGTCTGAAGAGGGAAGGAATGTTACGCTCTAGCGAGGTAGCATGACCTCGGAAGAATCAGTCGACATTTCCCTTATAGGATCTATCTTTGTAATATATGTGTTTGCGCTTTATGTAAATGATCGGGAGGGATTAATGTCAAGGTCCTAGGTGAGGGCTGATAGCACCAGACTAGATAGATCTGAGACCAAGGGCCTAGTGCAAAGATTGTGCCTAGGGGCAAGGAATTAAATGCATCCCAAGAGAGGGGTGAAATGTTGCATTAGGAAGGCCCTATATGGATGACATGTGGCATCTAGATCTATCTAGGGATTTGGGGTCTGTCAAGGCTAGTGAGAGAAGTGAAGAATGTGAGATTTTTACGTGATTTTCGATATAGCTCTTTCTCTCTTGCTGGGAAGCTTTGGCAGAATTGGCTGGGTTGGAAGATTAAGGTGCTACTCCCGTGATCTGCAATAGAGATTAGGATAGTAAAATCTGGTTACAGTCGACTATATATCAATCTCAGCATCATCATTATCATCAGCAGCAGCAAGATATCAAGATGGATGAGGCAGTGGAGGCATGAAGTCTGCCATGGAGTGCTATTGGCCACTCAAAGGTGCAGTCCTGGCACGTCTCCTAGTTGTAGCTCTGTGTCTGACCAGGGCTACTGTGACCCCCGTCGGTCGGGTTCCGACTCTAAACAAGGAGGGGATGTCCCCAAGTGTGATCTGTGTCTCGACCCTCTGTCTGAACTGTTGGGTCACAGGCTCCGAGTCACGGTCGTGTCGAGGCCGAGAGAGAGAGATGCTTCAATTTGAAATGGAGGAGTTGGCTTTCGTGTCTACTTCCTCTAGATCCATAATCGCCAAAGTCTACTTCCTCTAGATCCATAGATTCCTCATGGGCATCTTTCTCAACATTCGCTTTTTCTTTCCTTGCTCTTTCCTCACTTTTCATAGTTCACCTTTAACGCTCTGGACTCGTTATGGCTAGGATTTTTTCAAAACTAATAAAGCAAAAGGTTTAGCTAAAAGGACAATGCTATGTGTACTTCCTTGTTATTCGTTCCAGATCTTGGAATTTATATTTGAAGTCAAATCACTCTTCCTTGATTCCGCTTCTTCGAAGTCAATGGTTTCGATCTTGATCTTCGAAGTCAAATCCTTTCAATCCTATTCTCTGAGCTTATTTGCGAAGAGAAGAGAGAGAGAGAGAGGGGTGAAACAGGATGTATGAGGTGGCTTTCTTTTTACGAAGTTTTAACTTTGTGATGACATGGCACCATCTTTTTTCTTCGTCTCTTTCCTTTGGCTTCTCTGCAGGTCAACAAAGCTGTCAAACCATCGATTCAAAACAACCTGTCAATGCTCCATTACTTATAGGGATCCTTCAAACAAGGTTTTCGGTTTGTCTCTATTGTTAGTTGATGCAACCAAAAAGCTCACTGCTGTCCTGAAACCCATGCCACCGCCAGCTGCTGTTATATTCTTCTTGGCGCTATCTCCTTCCGCCTTTTGGGTATGATGTTGTACGGGTGGCCTCAGTGCCCTTATGCATCAAATTATTAGAGCCAAGTAAAATTTTCAAGTCTCTATGCACAAACAAAACAGCGAAAAATGTGGCATCTTCTATGTCGCTCCAACCCCCCCTCCCTTCAAATCAACGATGCCAAATTATATTTTGTGTGGCATTGTCTACTCCATTGCCTCAAAGAAACTCAGAGAATTTAGGGCGGCATCTTCTACAATGTATTGTTGCAAGCTAAGGAAGCTGGGATCGCGGAAGTATCAATGCCATACCCAACTGCCTATGGCTGCTATAGCATCACCACTTCTATTTTGTCATTGCCTCAGCAAAGATTTTCAGCAGAATGCATGTAAGCACTAAAATGAGGCTTCTCATGTCAAACCCATAGTTGCAATCAAATATGTTTGAAATAATTTGAAACGTTTGGATGCTTCCAAATGTGAAACTTTTTTGCAGGTTCCCACAAGAAAGGGAAAATATGCAATTTTGGGCCCTAGTGTGATTTTCAGTTTAGGGACTGTAGGATCGAATGAAAAAAGAGAGAGTGCAGGTTGAAAAGGAGTCAATAGATTAGCCGTCACGTCAACTAGGATAAATTAAAAAAGAGAGTACAAGGTACTTGTACCTAGACCCTAGGACTAAGTGTCCTAAGTGACCTAAAAGGCACAAAATAATCTAAGTGCCTAAACTTATGCCTACAATACACATACCATGGCCTATAGGGCATCACTAGAACCACTAGAAGATGGCCTACAAACCCCCCCTCCATGGGATGGGCTGAAGTATTCTGGAAACGTCTCAGAATACCTGGTATTTTCTTGTCATGGTGGCACATGTTCATCCAAAAGGATATAGCCACCTATGAATGTACAAGGGATGTCAAATCATGTAACAAAGGGAACCAAGTGTAAAGCCTGTCGGAAGACTTCGAACTTGGGACGAGGAAGTGCCTTTGTAAACATATCTGCTATGTTGTCCTCCGTGGGAAGATAGGACAACTCTATGTCTCCTGCTGACAACCGCTCTCGAACATAATGATAGTGAACTTTAATATGCTTGGTATGCGCATGAAACACTGGGTTACGCGCAATGGCCAAAGCACTCTGGCTATCAGTGTAGACAATAGTGGAGGATGTCTGGCCAATACCAAGATCTGTAAGTAGCTGTCAAAGCCAAACACACTCTACTGTAGCGGTGAAAGCTGCCCTATACTCAGCCCCACAGCTAGATGTGGCAACTGTTGGTTGCTTCTTGCTGAGCCAAGAGATACATAAATTGCCAAGCAAAAAACAATTGCCAGTATGTAACACTCCTGCCCAGTCACTTGACAAAATATGAAGAGGGGAGAGGAGAAGAGTGGAGATGAGGAGAGAGGGCACAGCTAGAGAGCACACCACAAATGACTAATTGTACACTAGATTTAGTTGAAAAAATAGAATATATACAAACCCTTTTAGGGTTAGGATTAGGGTTAGGGGATCTAACCCTTTCCTTTATAGCATGATCACGTGATGGTGCTATGCACACATGATCACATGATGTTGAGCGTGAACTCTCAACACCTTCCCTCAAGATCAACATCATGAAGTAGGCCTTCCCTCAAGATGATGATTCTGGGGAATCGAAGAAGAACTGAGCATTACATTCCATCACACCCCTTTAATGGGAATGTCCTTCCTCTGCGTCAAACCAAGAGATAGTCGGTGTTTCTCGAAAAGCTCTTTACCCAGTGGTTTGGTAAAGATGTCTGCAACATTCTCTTTGCTATCACAATGCTGCAGTGTGATGTCACCAAGTAACACTCTTTCTCTAATGAAGTGCTCTCTGACATCAATGTGCTTTGTCCTGGAGTGATATACTGGATTTTTGACCAATGCTTGAGCCGATTAATTATCACAGTATATTGTTATTGGCTTTGACTCATCAAAGTAATCTGTTTATGACAATAGTCTTCTAAGACATATAGCCTCACATGCACCTGTAGTGAGTGCTCTATATTCTGCTTCAGTCGAAGACAAAGAAATAGTTGGCTGTTTGACAACCATGATATAGCACCTTGACCAAGGACAAATGCATATCCCTGTGTCGATCTCCTGGTCTCATGATCTCCGGCATAGTCACTGTCACAGTATCCATGCAACCGTGGATGACTTCCTCTGTATTCTATCCCAAACTGTCTTGTACCTCCGTGTGAGCTAGTGAGCTTACTGCATAACAAATATCTGGCCGTGTGATTGTCAGACATATAAGAGATCCGATGAGCTGCCTGTAGTATCTGTCATTGACTGTAGGCTTTTTTGAATCTTTAGTAAGTTTCAAACTCTGTTCCATGGGAGTGGCTGCAATCTTGCAATCTGCCATATGAAACTTCTTCAGGAGACTGTCAATATACTTAAGCTGACTCATGAATGTGCTATCTGAATCTCTCCAGAACTCAATTCCAAGACAATAGTACATAAGTCCAAGATCATTCATGTCGAACTTTGCAGATAAGTCTTGTTTCAATTTTCTGATGAAGCTATCCTTGCTTCCTATCACAATCAGATCATCTACGTACAAAAGTGCAATAGTAATATCTTCCCCTTGAACTTTGTAGTAGAGAGTATGATCTGCATTGGACTTCATGTATCCCAAATCAGCAAAATACTTGTCAATTCTGCTGTACCAACTTCTGGGGGCTTGTTTTAAGCCGTAGAGACTTTTCTTGAGATGGCAAACCTTATTCTCCTTTCCTGGTTCAACATAACCTGCTAGTTGTTGCATGTAGACTTCCTCGTCTAGATAACCATTGAGAAATGCATTCTTGATATCGAGCTGATATACATTCCATTTGCTGAGTGTTGCTAGTGATATCAAGAACCGTATGGAATCCATCTTTGCTACTGAAGCATAAGTCTCATCATAGTCCTTACCATATTATTGTGCAAATCCTTTTGCAACTAATCTGGCTTTATATCTCTGAATACTGCCATCTGAATTGTACTTCACTTTGTATACCCATTTGTTTGCTATGGCCTTCTTTCCTAGTGGAAGGTCGCATAGTTCCCTAGTATTGTTCTTATACAAAGCATCCATTTCTTCATTCATAGCAGTTTGCCATTCTGGCTTGTCTACTGCGTCTTCGAAGTACACTGGCTCTTCTGTAGCCATTATGGTAGTCATAAGAGCATAGTTGGTGGTTTCCACCCAAATTGCTTTGCCTTTCTGAGCATATGTCGATCTGGCTGGTGGTCTGCTTTCCCTAGTAGACTGTCTGAGCTGCTGTGGCTCTACTTGGGGTGTTGCTGGCAATTCTTGCTCTTCTGCATCAACATGTTCTGTACATGACTGTGAAGTCGATGCTTCTATCTCCTGTGTAGGTGAGGTTTTTCATTCTGATTCCTCATCAAAGATTACATCTCTGGAGATAATGACTTTGCAGTTAATGGAATCATACAATTTGTATGCTTTGCTTTCTTCACTGTAGCCAACCATGATGCATTTGCGTGACTTCGCATCCAATTTCCTGCGATGATCATCATGTATATGGGCATATGCTATGCAACCAAATATGCGGAGATGCCCAATGTGTGGCTTGTGTCCAGTGAATGCTTCATAAGGAGTCATACCCTGTATCGGTTCAGTAGGAAGCCGATTAAGCAAGTAGTTAGTTGTAGCTATTGCTTCTGTCCAATACTGATTCGGAAGATGCTTTTCACTAAGCATTGTGCTAAAGTCCCATTCTTCCTTTCAGCTCTTGCATTCTGCTGAGGAGTATCTGCACATGTGAATTGTCTTCGAATGCCGTGATTTTTGCAAAAGTTAGACATGTATTCACCTCCTCTATCTGATCTCATGACCTTGATCTTTCTACCTGTCTGGTTTTCTACCATGGCTTTAAATTCTTGGAATCTGAAAAACACTTCAAATTTCTCTTTTAGAAAGTAGACCCAACAATATATGTTGTAGTCGTCGATGAAAGTCAAGTAGTAAAGTGAACCATTGATGCTGCGGGTCTAGGCATAACCCCATACATCTGTATGTATCAAATCAAGATTACCTCGTGCACGAGAGGTACTTCTGACAAAGTTGGTTCACTTTTGTTTGCCAAAGCAGCATGCTTCGCAAATCTTTCCAAGAAACTGTAGTTTCAGAATCCCAATTGCCATATTCTGATTCCTGAGATCTAACAAGTACTTGAAGTTGACATGACCATATCTCTTGTGTCATTTTGCAGATAGTGGCATCTGTTGCGGTTGAGCTGACATGGCATGCTTATCTGGTACTGTAGCTAGCATTCTGTATAAGTGTCCTTCCTTCACACCTTTTGCTACTAGCTGACATCTTTTGGACTTGTCTCTGATAGTGCATTCATCACCGTCGAAGATGACTTTATAATTGTGTTCCGTCATTTGACCTACTGACAAAAGGTTCTTGCTGAGCTTTGAAACATATAGCACATCTTTCACTAATCCTTTCGTACCAGTGAAATTGTTCATAGGGCTAACACCTGTCCCTTGAACTGGATTCGGTGTATTATCTGCTGTGCAGATGACATTTTTCTGTCCTTCTAATGGTTTCATCTCTGTGACCCATTCCTCATGATTTGTCATGTGAGATGATGCACCACTGTCAATGTACCAAGGATTCTGTTCCACTTGGTCAACTTGATAGCTGTAATCCTCTTTGGGATTGAAATCAGTGTCTAGGTACACTGTCTAGGTACACTGTATCAGTCTGATGCAATTCCTCGCTTGCAAGAAACATATTTCCATGTTCATTTGCAAAATGACTGTGACTAGAATGTCCACCACGATAATTTTCTCTGCCTTGGAAATTCCCTCGATTACTGCTGGATTGACCGCCTTGGTCGTATTAATCTCTTTCATAGTGTCCAAACTTGTGATAGTAGTTACACTGAATGTTTGACACATTGGTGGATGCATTCCCTCGTCCTTGAAATCTTCCTCAGTTGGAATGATTTCCTCTTTGCTGATTCTGATGTTGCTGAGGATGATGCTGAAGCTGATGTTGATTCTGACTTTGATTTTGTTGATGATGACCACTTTTCTGGTATGATCTACCTCTACCTTTGCCTCTACCTATGCTTCTATCTGAAGCTGTTAATGCTTGATCATTAGAATGACCTTTACGTGCTTGAATTGCCTGAGTCCTGAGTTCTTCACCAAGTAGGACTAACTGAAGTTCTTCCAGTGTCGAAATTTGCCGTTGGATGGCAATACTCTGGACTAGATTCTCATATCCCTCTCCTAGTCCATTCAGAATGCCTTTAACCATTTCTGCCGGGTTCATAGTCTCTCCTGCTGCTGCAAGTTGATTGTTGTAGTCTTTTATGCAGAGTACATAAGCATGACCGGTTTCAATGCTGTTGCGAAAACTCTGGTTGATCTGGTTTCTCAGGGTAAAAATCTTGGACGTGTTCTTGGACTTTTAGAGAGCTGCGAACATATCCCATGCTTCTTTTGATGTCTTGACTGTGTTGAGCTGTCCTAGCATGACATCTTGCACATTCTACTTGATCAGGTGATCGGCATACTTGTCTTTCTTATCCCATTCTGCTTGAGCTCGAGCAATGGTAGGATCTGCTACTGGTGCGAAAACTGTTTGTGTAGCTGTAGATGCTGTTGTAGATCCCATTGTTGGTGCTGTGACAACAGATGGAGTAGAGCTACTGGTGGCTGGATTGTCCAATGGTCTAGGTGTAGATCCATCGACATACTCCCATTTGTCCTAAAGCACAAGAATGGTCTCCATTCGGTATTTCCATGTACCGTAATTGGAGTTGTCTAACTTAGCAGATGCCTCTAGATTGAGGTTGCTAGTCGACATGATGCAAGAAATGTACTCAAAAAGTATTGTGAAAATCTCTATGTGACTCAACTGCAAATACAGTCTTTGCCAAGTGAAATCTCTGTACCGTCAGTGAAGATAGGACTGCAATATATAAAATTTGATCTGTATTACAAGGCTTATGGCAATGATGCCGAGAATAGCCAAGAGGCTTTACAAGGCTGAAATGATGTGCACGATGCCGTGAAATAGCCGAATAGGCTTTTACAATGGTGGCATGTGTGTGTGAAATCAAATGCTATCTACCCACTGAATCAATCTGCAATGCCTCTGTACTCTGAAGTCTACTCACTGAACTGATGAACGTAAGGTTTCAGGTAATGTAATGATGTGAAACCGTATGTGAGCGTATGGACTGACTCCGAGTAGGTACTAGTCGAGAATTTCGGGCATGGCTTAGATTAGCAACTTGGGAAAATTCAAAGCGTCCCCTCTATGGCGATCTAGTCTACTCTGATCTAGAACTATACCAACCGTCAATCGATGAAAGAACATCAAATAATTCCTTTTCTTTTGTTCTTTTTAAATGCTGGGTCAGATGCATCAATGTAGAGGCAAATGTGCGTGAAGGAAGTGGTTTTGTCGGCGAGGCTCAAATGTGAGTGTAACTTGCACCAAAATGTGCGCGTGATGTGACAAGCGCGTAGAGCACGAAAAAATGAGCGACTTTCCTTTTTGGAGCACCCCCAAATTCTTCCTGGATCAAGAGATATGACTTGATCTAGGTGGAGGGGTACAAATGGTGCTCAATGATGATGTGTCACTGTGAGTCACATGCAGTGATGACATGGCACTGTGCCTAGCAAGAGGTGTGCCTGAGAAGCCTTGTGCTGAGGTGGTAGGAGTGGTCACATGAAGTGACTGTGGAGCACTATGTGTGCCTGCAGAGGTCAATGCTGACTGGACAGTTGATGGCACTGTTGAGGTGGCACAAATGATGATGTCAGCAAGGTGACATGGTAATGATGACGTGGACTGCTAACGTGGCACAGGTGACATGGACTGCTGACGTGGTTGATGACGTGGCAAATGATGTGTCTGTGCTGACGTGTCAGTCAATGATGACGTGGCTAATAAGTTTGATGTGACAGATGAGAAGACGTGGCACTTGGAGATAAGGGTGCCACGTGTCAAGCTCTTAACCAAACCTTACTCTTGTCTTAACCAGGGTTAATATGACCTGAGGTTAACTCTTATCTACACATGGCCACGTGGCAGTGTAAGAGCCAACCTTGGGTTGGAGATAAGGTTAGAGATAAGGAGGGTCACTATGGTGCCACATGTCATGAGGTGAGGCACCAGAATCTAAAAAGATTCGTCGAAATCTACGAATACTTCGAAATCTTGATGATGCCGTCAAAGATGCTGATGCCGTCGCGGAGGAGCACGTTGGCTAAGGAAGCCGCTGTTGAATCGCGCTTTGTTTAAGACTTTCGTTGCGGGCTAGAGAGCGGCTGTGAGCCGGTAGTCATTGGCTGGCGTTTTGGTGAGGCTGCGCGTTGGTGCTGTAGAAGCCGCTGTGGTGGAGGCCTTTGATGGAGAGGCGGCTGCCGGGTCGCAATTGTAGGATGGCACAGCTGAGGTTGAGGATGGCGCAACTAAGGCTTAGGATGGCGACGCTCAGCTACTGGAGTGCATCCTCCAATACTAAAACATTTCAACACCTTCTTTTTCCCAATGATTTCTCTCTAAATGCCTAGCCACTTCGCAGATTAGTTTTGCGCAAGTCCATGCTCTCTGAAACCACTTTCAAATGGGCATTACCCGGTCCCTCTTGGCTTGGTTCCTTGGCCTTTCTGCAGATACACCGATAGATTCGGATCTTCTACGCCTGATTTTGCATCTTCGGTTCTCTCCTTTGGCACCAAGGAGTATACACGAGAACCCAAGACTGGCCTGTGAAGAATTTGAAGACCAGCGCTTCGATTCAAGCAGAGGCTTGTGAAGAATTTCAAGACCATGACACGAGTAGAGGCTTTGGTTGGTTGATGGGCTGTTGTGGGAGCCAGAGCAGCGAGCTGTTTGGAGAGGCTTTGGCAAAAGCTTGGCTACTGTAGAGGCGGCTGTGGATGCGCCTACAATGCTCGTTGTTGGAGTTGTCGATGAAGTCGTGCTTGCTGAGCGTGGAGTCGCGGGTCGTTTGGAGAGGCTTTGGTGCAAAGAGTCGTTGGCCTGTTGTTGATCACACTCCTTTAGTTGTAGGTAGCACATTATACGGTAGTTCTCTCTCTCTCTCTCTCTCTCTCAAAACTATCAGGTCTCTCTTTCTCTCAAAAGTACCTATCTCTTTCTGAGTACTAGCTCTCTCTCTCAATGCAAACCTTAATGGAATGAAGAGAAATCCTCACAAAGAACTCAAGAAATGAACAGAAATGGATGAGATTCACGAAAATCTCATGAAGATAAGTCTCTCTCTCCCTCACGAGAAACTATCATAAGCACTCAAGCAATGAACGGAAACTTTTCTCTCTCAAGTGACGGAAATTCCTCTTAAATGGACAGAAATTTCTCTATCACTCAACGGAAGTGAAAGAACACTCAATCTCTCGATCTCTCAATCAATCACACTCTCTCATATGGATCGCAATGCATCCGTATAGGCATCGTACAGCTTTCGTACCTGCACTCTGTACAAGCATCGTACATGTTCGTCTACTGTGCTTTCGTACAGTCGTACATTGCACAGCTTGGTACCTGCGTTTCGTACACCGTACAGCTCTGCATCCGTACAGTTGTACTTGCTCTGGGATTTGGTACAGCATTTGGCACGTGTGAAATTACTTGCAGTCTTTTACTAGTTTTTGACAGTTTTTACTGTCAAACCCTAATTTCCAACAGAAAATTTAGGGCTTTTGACATCTGAATCTTCAACCTGTCAATACAATACTTTGGACAAGGTTGACAATTGAAACCCTTCCAAAAATTGAAGTTTTCAGTTAATTTCAGGTTCAGGACTGTCACATTGTGCCACATCATCACTCAGGTCAACAAAATTTGGGGTTTTGTGTTGGGAGATCAATTTCAACTGGTGTTTGGAACAGTAACTCATACTTTTGCAATTTCAAGCCTTGAGGCTATACATTGGGTCAAATTATCATTCATTGGGTCACATTTGCAAAAATTTCAGCGAAATTTGGGGCTTTTCTGCATTTGCCCTCTTTTTGGCCTATTTGCCCTCATTAAATTTGGGGCTTTTGCCAGATTTGCTGTTTTTGCAGTGAACATTGCCTGCCACAGTCACATTTGGGTCAGATTTGCATTTGCCTTTTGATTTGGGTTAGAAATTTGCAAATATTTGCTGTCATTTTTTGGACAGCCAGCTCTTTGGAGTGATAGCCTTGAGGCTTTTGGGTTTTCAGGTCTTTTTCAGGGTATCACATTTGCTATGGCTGGGAACAATCAAGATCTATTTGGCGTTCTTCGTAAAGATGATAAGTTGGATGGCACCAACTATCCGATGTGGTCTTATCTCATGAAACATATTCTTGTTGCAAAGCATCTGTGGAATATTGTTTCTGGGGTTTGATCTGAGGCCAGCCAATGCTACAGTGGTTGCCTCTACTGTAGGTCCCTCTGCAAGGGGTACTCCTCCTGATGCCTCATCCTCTAGCACTCCTGTTGCTGCTCTTCCAACTCAGGAACAGTCAAGATGGGATGCAAGAGATGCAAATGCACATTCATGTATTGCTTTATCATGCAAGAGAATCATTATTCCACACATCCGGTCTTGCAGGACAGCAAAGGATGCTTGGGATAAATTGGCTTCTCTCTATCAGATTATGAAGCATGAAACGGTAGGAAGCCTTCAGTTTCACACATGAGAGTTTTTGGGTCTCATGCATATGTTCATGTACCATCTTAGCTGAGACATAAGCTTGATGACAAGGCAATCAAATGCATATTTATTGGTTACAGCCAGGAGAGTAGAGGGTATCAGTTATATCAACCAAATACTGGGAAGATTATTGTCAATAGAGATGTAATCTTTGCTGAGCATTCGGCTTCTCCTCTTGTGGACTTCAAAGCTAAGCCAGATGTTGACATGTTTGATGCCTTTGAATCTCGGTGACCTCTACCATCATCAGAAGAGGACTTTGACCAGCAACATGAGCCTCCTGTAGGCCCTCCAACCAGCAATGATCAGCCACTACCCCATGCTGATTTGCAGGTTTCTCTTCCAGCACAAAATGATCCCACTATTCATGATGCAGTCATTGAAGAAAGAGTCGTCAATACACAGCAAAGGCAAGTTCTCAGATGGCTTCTTGATACATTGAGGGACAGCAAACAAGATCAGCCTTTTGCTGCCTGGACAAGATCAGGGAATAGACAGATGCATGGTCACTTTCTTGAGTTTGCACTCCTTGCTACAGCTTGCAATGAAGAGCCTTTGTGCCATAAAGATGCTTTTGACAGCAAAGAGTGGATGGATGCAATGAAAGCTGAGTTACAATCCATTGCTAAAAATGACACATGGGAATGAGTGGATCTCCCTCCCGGCAAGCATGCCATTGGTACCCGGTGGGTCTAGAAAGTAAAAAGGAAATCTGATGGCAGCATAGGTCGACACAAAGCTCGTCTTGTTGCCAAAGGGTATGCCCAACAACAAGGCATTGACTTTGAGGAGACATTTGCTCCCACATCTAGGATTACTACCATTAGATGTGTCATTGCCATTGCAGCCCATCATCATTGGCAAGTGCACCAACTTGACATCAAGACTGCTTTTCTTCATGGGGATCTGCAGGAAGAAGTCTATGTCACACAACCTCCTGGCTTTGAGGTTGTTAATTCTGAAAACAAGGTATGTCGGCTTAGAAAAGCCCTTTATGGTTTGAAGCAGGCACCCAGGGCATGGTATGCCAAAATTCATGCACACTTACTATCTGTTGGGTTTTTAGAATAGCCCCACAGAACCCACTCTTTATGTCCGTGGTACTAGACAAGTACGGTGTACTAATAAACGCAGTACGGATGCCAGTATAGACAAGTACAGAGACTGTTGTACGGCTGTACGGTGGCACAGATACGAGAGTTGTACGGTGTACTATTGCTACGACGGGTTTACGGACAGCTGGTACGAAGATGTACGGCAAGTGTACGGATCGCATGTACGACGGATGTGCGGGCAGCTGGTACGGAAATGTACAGGGCATCTGTGCAAAGTGTACGGGGACAGGAAGCAGATCCGGGCTCTGATACCATTGTAGGATCGAATGAAAAAAGAGAGAGTGCAGGTTGCAAAGGAGTCGATAGATTAGCTGTCACGTCAACTAGGATAAATTAAAAAAGAGAGTACAAGGTACTTGTGCCTAGACCCTCGGACTAAGTGTCCTAGGTGTCACATAGGACTAAGTGTCCTACGTGACCTAAAAGGCACAAAATAATCTAAGTGCCTAAACTTATGCCTACAAGGCACATACCATGGCCTATAGGGCATCACTAGAACCACCAGAAGATGGCCTACAGGGACCGTTGGGCATGTGTTTTTTAATGCATGTTCTCATATTTATAGTAGATCTACGTAAGATTTGTAAACGTTTGTAGCATGTACATGTGCAAAATGCATGATTAAAGATAAATAAAAATTTCAAACGTTTGAAAGCATTACTATGCCTACTTTCCAAACGTCTGGCAACTATGGTCAAAACCACCCTACCTTCGCAATCCTGAACCTCAGTTCGCACCTCAAGACCTCTTTCTTTTTTGGGGTTTTCCTATGAAATATTCCCCATGCCCGGTGTCATCTTGTGAAACCTCTAGTGGATGTGACACATCCACATGAGAGATCCTTTCTCTCTTGGATGTAGGATAAAGGCAGCAGAATGAAGGGTAGACATTTCTGTGCTTCAACAGATTGATAATGGATCCACACTTAAAAGCAATTGATTCCTTCACAGCCACAATTCATCAGACACACAAAGCTTCATAAATCAGCTCATTGACAGACAAATCCACAGGATCTAGCAACCCACGAAGCTTTAACACTTACAGCTGCAAAGCTCAAGTCTAGTCCATTGTCATCAATGACGACAAGTACTCCTCCTCCTGGTGCCTGCATCACTTCTACCTTCACCCATCCACCAGGTAAGGTGTGCTGGAGAGAACTATCTAGCAAATTACTAAACGCTTGACGTAAGGACAATTCATCAATTGCAGCTAAAAATGGAGCACCATGTGGATTCTCCTTTAACTCTAATGCCTGGCCCTTTTGGTATGCTAGAACAGCACCAGAATCAACTAGATCAATCAGAAGCTTAGATACATCACAAGATCTGCACAACATAACCAAGAGGGAAAAATCAGCGGCCTAACCATAAAATTTTTAAGCCTGTTCCACCGTGTAAAAACATAAACAGTAAAAATCAGTTCAGCTGTAAAACCTTACTCGATCTGTGAATGCATAAGAGGCGCAAGTGCAACTGGAGGCATAGGTGCCTCTTCGTCCCTTCGGCTTGAATGGCCTACTGAAACCATAGAATTGAGCTGCATCAGATTAGATTTTGCGGCAATATCTTCAGGCACAACTGCCCCAGAAGCTTGCACAGCCATATCTTCTGTGGTTTTCGGGGTATCAGCATTCAAGAGAACCTTGTTGTTGATTTCACTCTCACTGCTATTCAACATGTTGGATCTGCTCTGTTCACAAGAAAAATTATTTGTCAGCTTAAAACCAGCATCAGAATGATAAACGGCAGATTCCCATATTACATTAGGTTACAAACTACAACTGTACAAAAGGTTCATTACTGTAAGTCAATGTTTAAGGCACCAATGCATTGCACATCAAATCGGTGTTTCCTTATCTACCTAGATAGTGACAATGTTAATTATGAGAGCCTAAGCGCTCTTCTCTTTGGTACAAAGGGCACACCATGTTCACCTAAGCTTCCCAACTTATTATTCAACTCATAGACCGAGTGAGCGTTTGCCTAGACTAATAATATTCTAAATTAAAGCAGCCTTCAACCCAAGCGGCTCTGACTAAAGTGCTGTCTTCTAGGACTTTGAGGTTGGCCTTTGCATGATGAAAAAATTGGAATTCAATGGAATAACTGACACACAAGACCTCCAGCAAACTCCATGCAGAAACAAACGAATAATCAGAAAATACGCTTGCCTGATTTAAATAAAAAACCTCTTGAAATTGTTGTACAACCACCTTCATTCGCTCCCCTTGCACCAATATGTCCTCCAATACATCACTAGAAATCTGCACCAAGTTATGTTTCTAAAATAACAGCATCTGAAAAAGTGAAATTGCTTATGAGTCATAGCTGGTAAACAGCTCTGCAAATTCTCAATTAACTCTCCTTTTAATGATTCTTAAAAAGCAAAGGAGAGGTGGGCAACCTCGCCTCTCTTTAGCTGGGGCTGTAGCATCTTGCCAAGGGTTCTAATTGCTGCCAAAGGTCCTCGGACCTACAAAGATACAACAGCCACATGCACTTCAGGAAATATCAAAAGCATTACCATTAGTGTGATTTCTAAAAACAGGAAAAATATCAGTGTCTGCTTGGCTAGATATGGAAAATGCTTAGTGCCTTCTCAAAGTCTTATAAGATGCCAAAAAGCTTTACATAGATTCTTCCTCTACATTAATATATACCTAGATGAATCCAAGAACATGCCCAAACTTATCCTCTGAAAACACGACACATAGTGCAGTTTCAATCTCACGTTTTTCGCTCACAATGTTGTAAACCATAAACTCTGTCACGCATAGCAAGGACTAGCTACTGTGACATTCCCACCGAGATCATTAGCACCCAACGGTGGGTGTAGAACATAGTATAAACATATGCTCTCACATATAATTGAGCTTATACAAAGGTCTTTGTATTAAATTTCAGTCAATACTCAGGAGGTGAAGGGCAACGGCTGTGATACCGGCTAGCACTAAAGGAGGAGGCTAATCAAAAAGTAGCCCGCATTCTCTTCATCAAAGCTACACCTGCTCGTAAAGACTATACGATTCCTTTGAGTCTCTCCCAAACTAGCATTCCTAAGAAAAAAGCTGATGTTAGAGGTCAACATCTCCTGATGTCACCAAGAGAGAGAGGGACTAGTCTAGGGTAGTGGCATCCTGATCAGTGCTGAGGAGAGGCTCCCTTTTAGGGCTGTTCTCGAGCCCCTTCTAGGGCTGTGTGGAGGTGCCTACGGAGTCGGCTCCCTGATGTGCAGGTCGGCAGGAGGGCAGAGGGCACAGCCCCTCATATAGGCTGGTGCAGCTCCCTGTGGAGGCTAGGGGCAGTCGGCCCTAGAGCCCTGCTTTTGTCAGCTGGCAGACCCACGCATTTGGGCCTTGTGCAGCCCTATATAGGAGGCTGTAGGGGTCGGCCCTCTAGGGCTGTGGGTTGGTCCATGTACTATGTAGGCAGCTGGTCGGTCCTGCCCCTTGCTGGTCGACTCGGAGGCGGGGGGGCTCTATATAGCCCCCCCCCACATGTGCATTGATCATCTCATTCCGGTGTCTAGTGTTGCACTTCAGGAAGAGTCCTAGGGCAGAGGTGTGGAGCAGTTCTTCCACTCTCTGTGCCTCCCATGTTCGTGGTTGTTGAGCTGTCTAGCTCAGCTCTCGAGTAGCCTGTTTGTTCCAAGGTTTTCCCCTAGTTGTAGCGGGGTTTCCTTCAGAGATCTCTTGCAGTTCTCTTGTGCCTTTCTCTCCTTTCTCTCCTTCTCAGTGTGGTGCGTGTGTTGTTATGGATAAATTTGACCTAGGTAAAAGGCATAAACATGTGTGCGTGCTTGTGTGTGTGACAATAGTATAATAAAATATGGTGTGCATAGGGCCCAGGGTTGAGGTGGCAGGGCAAGGGTAGAGAATGATGGTCCCTCTTGGTGGCCGCATTGAGTTTCTTATAATCGATGCAGACCCGCCACATGTTGTTTTTCTTTGGGGTGACTACCATTGGTGAAACCCATTCAGTATTGTGAACCGGAACAATAAACCTAGCTTCTACAAGCTTTTGCAGCTCTTAGCGCAAAGCGTTGGTCTATAGGGGCCCTAATATCCGATACTTCTGAGCCACTGGCTTAGCATTAGACTTTCGCTCTATCTTGTGTTCTATGGCAGTCACATGGCGAAGGTGGTGGTAGCTAGATGCAAAGAGGTCAGGATAACCTTTAAACATTTCTAAAAACTCATCTTTCTCACTCGGAGTGAGATCTCGAGAAAGCATAGATTCAAGCTATTACCTTTTCCGCGGGTGGCGGGGTCAAAGACACCCCCATCATGTAAACTTCTTCCTCTGAGAACTCCCCCCCGTCTGAATCTTCCATTGACTCAGACACCGAGAATAAGAGAGTATCACTGTCTTGCTCCTCTTCTTCTGGTTCAGTGGCACCTGGTTGCACCGGGATCTTCTCCGTTGAAGCACCAAAAGACATGTGTCCTATCTTCCAATAACTGACTGCATCACTCTTTCTCAACCACGATCTCCCGAGTATGGCTGGGTAACTCTTGCCTATATCTTCAATGTCCACTACATAGAAATTGACGGTGGTGGTCAACCCATTGACAATGATGGGCAAATCCTCAATGACTCTCAGGATGGCGAGTTGTCGACCATCTGCTCCTTTGATTCAAGTGGAGGAACACCTTGTGCATTTCAAATTCAACTTCTTCATGATACGCGGCACCATGACATTACATGCGGCTCCCCCATCAGCACACACACTTTTGATACAGCAATTATCTATGATGACATCTACTGTATACTGGTGCCGATCGACATCTTCAGAGATAGAAGAAATCTCTCGTACCTTTTTTTTTTTCTTGCTCTTCCTTGTTGAGAGCCCTTGCTACAGCTTGCGTCTCACCTTAGGCCTTAATGCTATTAGTTGAGGAAGCGTGATGCTCAAAGACCGATAAGCAAGGTCCTGAACGACCTAATAGTCTTCTTACCCTGAGCCGATAGGAAAATTCGAGAGCAACTACTTACTCCTGCGAGATCTTTTAGCCTTCTCTGTTGGTAAGTCTGTCATCTTAGCATCTGGGGGCTCTGAGAAGCACACCTTCTTCCTGGGGCACTCCAGTCCACAGTTTGGAGAGGGGGTCCAAGGTGGTACGACTTCTCTTCCCGAGGTTAAGGACCTCTACATCAGAATCCTCGGTGCCTGATTTACCTAGAAGATTTACACTTTAAACATTAGGACATTCGGTGCGATAATGACCCTTCTGGTCACACTCGCAGCACACAACATTGGCACGTTCTCTTGGAGGGCGATTGGCTTGACTTCTGATGCTCACTATCTCAAGCCGAAGATCATTCAAGGCCTTGGTAAGGTCATTGACTCCAGGTTCTTTAGTAGGAGGCGCCGAGGGAGTAGGAAGGAGGGGGCCTCGTAAGCGAGACTGGAAAAATCTTCTAGGCGGAGGGTGAGGATATACATCTCGTTAAGGGTAAGCATCTAAAGGAGGACAATACATTTCAGGTAGAGGCGGTGGATACATCCCTGACGGGAGGGGGAGTATGTCCCTGAGTTGGACCCCCTAGGTTGTTGTTGCAAGAATTGAGGGGGTTGCGGAGGGACAACCGTCTTCTTTGAAGCAAGGTCAGACTGAACTTTGTCAAACTTTTGAGCAATCTCTTGTGTTCGCACCATGGTCTCTGGATTCTCCCATTTAAGCTTGAGGCGGAATTCAACACATGTTGAGTCATTCCAGCTCAAAATGTGGCATTGTCCTTCTACGTGGCAATTAATTGGTCCAAGAGCACAGCCGCTCGATCCACATATTGACGTGCCATCTCACATTCTAAGAGCTTCAGGTTTGCCACCTACAGGTATACATTCTTCTTTGCCGAAATACTCGATCATAGCTGCTGTCAACCCTGGCCAACTTTGGCGAACATCCTCGGCCTGCTTCTCATACCACACTTGAGCCAAACCCTCTAGAAATGTGGGAAGAACCAACAACCATCTATCTTCAGTATGAAAGTTGAGAGAAACACAACAACACTTGAAGGCCACAAGATACTTGTTTGGATTTTCTTCAACCCGACCACAGAACACAAGAATGTCATCCATGCTTGGAAAAGAGAAGGGGATTGAAGAATACAGTGGAGGAGGTAAGAAAATACAAGATTATGTATTGACAATAGAGAGTGGAATTTTAAAATGAAAGTGCGGGGACGAGACTACTAGAAAGCAACGAGTTCTGAGTCGCCTCGTACCTCTAGTTGAGTGATTTGATGTTCTTTGGCTTTTTGCATGCCAAAAATGAGTATGGAGTATTCGGCTTGATTGCAAGTGTTTGCTGCCACGGGGCTACCATACAAAAACTTCTCTGTCGGATGAAGTCAAGGTCACTCCTATCTCCACCACTTTGTCAAAGGTCTATAAGCACCATCAAAGTGTAAGACCCAAGCCAACATCATATGAGCACCAAGACATGTACATCCCAAGTCTCCCGATAATCTAGGATTGGGAGGATGAGTGGATGAGGGGATGCCAAAACCTTAGCAAGGCGTTCTGACCCAAACAAGCTCACAATCTTTTGTTGAAAATTCACTTTGTGTCCAAATAAAATTACCACATGAAGTTCATGATGCAGAACAAAAGGTTGATTAGGAACAAACGGGTTCCGAGAACGGAACATCTTAACCATATAAATGCATGTTATTACATAAGAATTTAGAGAATCCTAGCTCCTTGGCGTAATCATAGTAATAGCTCCTTGGCTTTTCCTGGACCTTGACCTTTTTCTTGAACACTCATTTCTTCTTGATCTTCAAAGGGACAGAGTTAGATGAACAACTAGATTCTGGCATTTTGTGGGCCGCTTGAGAGAATTCTCTAGAATTCTTCTTCGCTTAAAAATACCTTCTGATTTTGACCAGCCAGTCATGAAGAGCTTGGAGAATTGAACACTTCTCCTTTTTGCACCACCGAGAAATTCCGCCCCATCAAAAAGATACAGCCCTCAGAAGCTTTGTTGCCATAGAAAATATAGGATGCAAACCAGGGAGGAGGAGGCGGTGAGGTGGCGGCCGGCGCGAAGCGCGAGAGAGAAGTGGATAGCGAGGCTGGCAAACACGGAGCACAGAGCGCGGAGATGACAGCACGGGCAGAGGTAGTAGCGAGATCGACGACGGCGTAGGTGGATCGACGACAACACAGGTGGCGACGGTGCGATGGCATAGGCAGCAATGATAGCAAGATCGATGGCGACGCAAGCAACAACAATAGTAGGATCGACAATGACACATGGCACAGATGGGGAGGTGCGAGACACGACGCCCAATGGTGATGCACGATAGTGTGACAGCGCAACACAGAGTTCGAGGCGCATGGTAGCACGGATGGCGAGGCGCATATGGAGAGAATGCAGGTGAGAGAGAGAGAGGAGAGGAGAGAGGAAAAAAATTCTAGAGAGAAAAGGTCAGTTTAAAAAAAATTAGAGAGAGGAGAGAGAGAGAGGGAAGAGGAGAGAGGAATAAGGGAAGAAAAAAAGGTGGGGGAAAAGAGGGACTAGAGGAAGAACTAGAGAGAAAAGATGAGAGGGAGAGCGGGTGAGATGAGAAGAGAGGGGGACGGAAGAGAGAATTTGAACTACCAAGTTGTTGAAGGTGACGTGATCCTCATACGTGGAGATTCGTATCCCAGCAGCCACACCATTTCTATTAACTAGAAAAGAAATCAAGACATGATGATAGACGCTAGGCATGGCGATGCTCGAGGGCCATGGAGGAAAGGGAACGTGAGGGAAGAAGCGTTAACATGGGTGGGAAAAAGGGATTAATAGGGGTGGGAATGAAGAGAGAGACTATGGCACAAGGAGGAAGGGAGAGGGGGGAAGAGGAGCATGTACATGATAGGAGATGGAATGTAGAGATGGAGACATCAAGGGAAGACAGTCATGCTTTATTTGAAAGGAAGGATGGGAAAAATCAAAGTACTAGCATGGTGGCTTTACAAGAATGAGCGTGTCACATCAAGAAATAGCCCCCTCCTTTTATAGTGAAGAGAGGGGGTCTCTCCCAATAAATGCATCCTCCCACATGCATGGTGTGTGTGGAGGAATCTCCCATGTGAGCTAGGTGGGTACGCACTCTCAATTCTATGCGACAACCCTTTGCATCATTTTTTCACATAAATCAAACCCCATATCCTAAGTTTAAGATACTCCCTTGGTCTCTTCTCAATTTTATAATATGTTCAAACATCTAGGAGGACAAGTGGAGGGTTGGCACAAGGAATCTTGCCACGTCATCCTACTTTCCCCATTATTTAACTTATGGATTTTATGGAGACCACTATGTCGGAGACTATACAGCTAAGAAGATTTTACATGCTAGGTACTATTGGCCGACCTTGTTCAAGGATGACACTATGTATTGCAAAGCTTGTGAACCATGCCAATTCTTTCGTAGGAAGGATTTGCGTCCTGGGCAACATCATCTAGTGATGTCCATCCATCCGTTTCAGCAGTGGGCAATAGATTTTGTCGGGCCCCTGCCCATGACTTCCCGCAAAAAGAAGTATCTTTTGGTAACCACTCAGTATGTCACTAAGTAGGTTGAAGCTATCACCCTCTCCACTGCAAATGGTAAGGCAGTTTCAAATTTCATATTTGATGTATCTACACAAGGTTTGGGACACCCATGGAAATAGTATTTGACCATGGGAGTCCATTCTTAAATGAAGCAGTGGAGTTGCTCATGGATCGCATGGGTATTGATCATCACACTTCTAGCATCTATTATCTAGCATCCATGGGACAAACGGAGCGGACCAATGGCCTCCTTTGTAAATCCATGGGAAAAATGGCCACAAGGTACAGGAGCCAGTGGGATCAGAAGGTCACTGAAGCCGTGTGGGCTTACAACATCACCCATAGAACATCTACAGGTCACACTCCTTTTGAGTTGTTGTACGGTAATGAGGCAGTTTTACCACTAGAGATAGAGATTCCGGCCTTGAGATTGGCACAAGAACAGAGGATGACAGAAGATGAACATGTAGAGGCCAAGTTGGTATAACTTGAGAAGTTAGATAAAACCCGACGCCTTACAGTACATTAAACAGAGATCCAAAAAACGACAAAAGGCCCGCTTGGATGCTAAGATTCGCAAGGGATGGGAAAGACACTTTGCTGAGGGAGATGTTGTGCTATGCTTTGATAACAGATTGGACCACCAAATGGATAAAAGGTTCCTTTCACTGTGGACCCTTCCATACAAAGTCATCAAGGAACGTAGCAATGGGTCTGTACAAGTTCAAGAACTGCATGAGCCATATGGCAAGAAGGTGATCAACAAGCGTTATCTCAAGCCCTTCTTTATGCACGATGTGTTAGAGACTCACTGTACCCACCTGTGAGCCCCCGTTTACGGGCTGGCTGCTGTCAGCAAACAGCAGAGATTTGGGGGGGCGCCTTTACCTTCCTAGAAGCAAGGACTGGCTGCACAGGGCACCCTTTTATAGGGGCATGTGGCAGGGCCAGTCGGCCCAACCAGGGCCACCGACCAGGGCCGACCCTGGTCGGTTTTCCAGACTGATCTGGTCGGTCACCAGTCAGGGGACCGACCCTGCTGGTCGGCCAAACCAGAAGGCCTGGGCAGTGCCTATAAAAGGCCCACACTTCCCTCCATTTTGGCATCCAATGCAGGACAGAAAGCCTCAATTTTAGGCTGTGCTGTGCACTCAGATTTGGTGTCTTCTGACAGAGAGAGTTCCTTCAGTTCTCCTCAGCACTTGGCTGAGTTTTGTATTGCTCCCCTAGAGCCAGTTTTCTGCCCACCATCCGGTGGATGAATATATTCTCTCTCTGTCTAAGTTTTCTCTGAGTGAGTATTGTATCTGTGATCAGTTATCTGAGTTGAGTGTTCCTAGAGCGGGAGAGATCTTGGCTGAAGGTCTTTCCTTCTGTTTTCTAACATGGTATCAGAGCCATAGGCTCTCGACTCTTCCTCATCAAAAACACTCTCTGAAGGAAGGAGTTCCTTGGCAGTAAGGCAACTCTGTTTTCAGCTCAGTCTAGTACAAAAGGTCAGTTCATTTATTTCTGTTTCAGTTATTCAGTTTTTTAGCTATTCACCGAGATGGATCAGCGATCAGAAGCCTCTACATCCATTGCTCGTCCTTCCTCCTTCTCCAGTCATCTTCCTTCTTCATTTATCCCTAATTTCGGTGAAGCTGGAAAGCTCGATGGTACGAACTTTCCAATCTGGAAAGTCAAGATCCGAAGCCATCTGTTGGCACGGAGGTTGTGGAAGATTGTCAATGGGACCGAAGAAAAGCCGGAGGACATTGTGGACAAAAGAGGTGAAGTTCTAGCTGAAGCAGATGCGGATGAACTCTGTGCATGGGAGGAGAGGGATGCTCAAGCCTTAGCAATGCTTATAGGCACGACAGCAGATGCTCTGATTCCTCATATCCAGTTGGCAGAGACGTTTTCAGAGGCGTGGACCATACTGAAGGAGCTGTATGAAACCGATAATACAGCTCGTATCATCACACTGCAGCATCAGCTTTATAATCTTGATATGAATGAGGGTGATAGTGTGCATGATCATCTGACAAAGGTGAAAGTTGTGCGGGACCAGCTCGCAACGGTTGGTCAAAAGGTGGACACAAGTCAACTAGCATTACTCACACTCCATAAGTTGCCACGGAGTTTCAAAAGTTTTGTGACTACAGTCACTGCGGGTCAACGGACAAAGCCAATCACCTTTGAGGAGCTTTGTCCACTCCTGCTTTAGGAGGAGGCTCGAGAGAAACTCTTTACACAAACCGACGAAAAGGCATTGGTTGCTAAAGACAAGCCCGGCAAAGGCAAGTCAAAGGATTCCAAGAAATCAGAGGACGCTGAACGTAAGAAGAAAATGAAGTGCTTTTACTGTGAAAAGCTTGGCCACTCCGCCAAAGAATGCCGGAAGAAAAAGGCGGATCAAAAGCGGAAAAGGAAAGCCGAAGAGTGATTCTACCAATGTGACAATTGGACAGTTATTCTTACTCAGTGAACATTGTTCAGCTTATGCAGTTAGTGAAGGTAAAGAGGGTTGGTATGTTGACAGCGGTGCTTCTAAGCACATGTCCAACAGAAGGACGTGGTTCAAAACCATGGAAAGTACACACCTGGATTCCAAAGTTTCTGTCGGGGATAGCCGGACATGTCCTGTGAAGGGCATCGGTAGCATTCCTTTCATTACCACGGCGGGTGAGGAGAAGGATATCTCTGGAGTACTTTATGTACCCAACCTTTGCAAGAATTTACTATCTGTAAGTCAGATGGACAAAAACAACATGGCAGTTCTTTTTCAAGATGGAAAGGTTACCGTGACATCCAAAGGGAGTGGGCAAGTGGTGGCACAAGGTGTTGAAGAGAATGGACTGTACCGTCTCAGTGCAATGTTGGTTCATGACGATCACGGAAAGTCCAAACTTTGGCATGAGCGCTTCGGTCACGTCAGCTATGGAATCTTGGCTGAAATGTCAAAGTTGAAAATGGTGGATGGACTTCCACCAATTACAGGCAAGGATGATGTCTATAGGGCTTGTCTAGAAGGCAAGCAGCACAGGGATAAGTTCCCACAAGAAGCTTCATTTCGGGCCAGCAAACCACTTGAGTTGGTTCACACCGACATTTGTGGTCCAATGTCTACTGCATCATGGAGAGACCCAAGCAAACAGAGTTGGCAACCAGCACACGGGCTGGCTGCTGTCAGCAAACAGCAGAGATTTGGGGGGGGCCCTTTGCCTTCCTAGAAGCAAGGACTGGCTGCACAGGGCACCCTTTTATAGGGGCCTGTGGCAGGGCCAGTCGGCCCAACCAGGGCCACCAACCAGGGCCGACCCTGGTCGGTTTTCCAGACTGATCTGGTCGGTCACCAGTCAGGGACCCTGCTGGTCGGCCAAACCAGAAGGCCTGGGCAGTGCCTATAAAAGGCCCACACTTCCCTCCATTTTGGCATCCAGTGCAGGACAGAAAGCCTCAATTTTAGGCTGTGCTGTGCACTCAGATTTGGTGTCTTCTGACAGAGAGAGTTCCTTCAGTTCTCCTCAGCACTTGGCTGAGTTTTGTATTGCTCCCCTGGAGCCAGTTTTCTGCCCACCATCCGGTGGATGAATATATTCTCTCTCTGTCTAAGTTTTCTCTGAGTGAGTATTGTATCTGTGATCAGTTATCTGAGTTGAGTGTTCCTAGAGCGGGAGAGATCTTGGCTGAAGGTTGGAGTGATTCTTTCCTTCTGTTTTCTAACACGATGGTCCCAGGCCTAGAGGAGGGAACTGTTATGGATAAATTTGACCAAGGTAAAAGGCATAAATATGTGTGTGTGCTTGTATATGTGGCAATAGTATAATAAAATATGGTGTCCATAGGGCCCATGGTTGAGGTGGCAGGGCATGACCATGTGGCATCCTTCCACGTAAGAGGACCCATAAATATTATAAAATATTAAGGTGGCATGGTTCCATCATGTACCACCCCTCCACCTAGGCGGTCCCATGCCTGCATTTAGTGAGACGTGGCCCAAGGACCATGGGAGAAGTAATATAAAATAGGTGGAGATGGATATGATATTGGATTATTCTCTCCATGTAGGATAGGCCCATGTGGGGAGGGGCGGTGTAGATAGTCCAAGAATGCAAGTTAAATAATGGGGAAAGTAGGATGAGGTAGCAAGATTCCTTGTGCCAACCCTCCACTTGTCCTCCTAGATGTTTGAACGTATTATAAGATTGAGACGAGACCAAGGGAGTATCGGGATATGGGATTTGATTTATGTGAAAAAATCAGGCAAAGGGTTGTCGCACACAATTGAGAGTGCGTACCCACCTAGCCCACATGGGAGATTCCTCCACACACACCATGCATGTGGGAGGATGCATTTATTGGAAGAGACCCCTTCTCTTAGCTATAAAAGAAGGGGGCTATTCTTTGATGTAACACGCTCATTCTTGTAAAGCTACCATGCTAGTACTTTGATTTTTCCCATCCTTCCTTTCAAATAAAGCATGACTCTCTTCCCTTGATGTCTCCATCTCTACATTCCACCTCCCATCATGTACATGCTCCTCTTCCCCCTCTCCCTTCCTCCTTGTGCCATAGTCTCTCTATCATTCCCACCTCTATTAATCCCTTTTCCCCACCCATGTTAACGCTTCTCCCCTCACGTTCCCTTTCCCCCATGGCCCTCAAGTGTCGCCATGCCTAGCGTCTAGCCTCATGCCTTGATTTCTTTTCTAGTTAATAGGATGCGAGGCGTGCTCTCTCTCTCTCTCTCTCTCTCTCTCTCTTCCATTCATTTCCGCTGCACTTGTCATATGGTATCAGAGCCACGGTTGGCTTGAGACCCAAGGAGCAGAGGGAGTGTTGAGCCAACACACAGAGAGGAGGATTAGGGTGCTGTTCGGAGGTGTCCTTGAGGAGGAGCATGTGCAAGGAGCGGACTGTTCGGGTGACCAACAAAGGGGTGATTTTGAAGGGTGTTTTCAGATCATAGAGGAAGTGTTAGCAAGGGACAGATAGTGACGTGTGAAGGTACATTGGGCTGTCAACCCCTTCATCCTCTTCTCCAGCCCTCTCCTTTCTTCAACCCTCTGTTCCCTTCTATACGATTCACCTTCTCTTTCAGTTCATCGTCCTCTTCACTCCGACATGACGACTTTGTTCGAGACTAGAATCCCAATGTTGCCCATGATCCCGGTCGACCGGCGGTTGAATAGACTCAATCACAGCGTTTGGCGGGTGATGATGGAGTCTGTGTTACAATCATATGATTTGGCAGATTTCTTCCTGGTAGGTGTTGCCCGACCAGATCCCCCTGCGAAAGACCTTTGCATCCTGGAGCAAAAGGAGGCTGAGAGCCTGTCTTAGCTCTAGGACCGTGTCAATGCAAGGGTAAGATCATCTATATTTCTTAACTGTACTCATCAAGTGATTAATCACGTAAAGCATATGGCAGTGGCCAAGAGTATATGGGAGCATTTGGCGTACATGTATAATCGAACCTCTCCCATGAAGAGGGTTTCACTGAAGGTCCAAATGAGGTTGTTGGATCCCAAGAAGTCTTCATTGATCCGGGACCACATCAACAAGTTACATGAACTTTAGCAGGAGATCCTCCAGGCGGGGAAGCACATTTCATCAGAGGACATGGCCATAACTCTTTTGTCCTAGTTATCCTCTCAATACGGGGCCTTCTATTCATCCTTGATCACTAGTGGTAGGGTCAATGAGTTGACCTAGGAGGAATTGGTCCCCATTGGTACTTGGTTGATCGTACCTATGACCGTCGGTCTAAGGCTTTGATAGTTGATCAAAAAGGTAGAAAGCAATTGACAGAAGCCGACGAACGAGAAGCTCTCAAGGCATCCTGTACGTGTAATCGATGTGGTAAGAAAGGTCATTATTGGCGTCAATGTTCCCAAAAGAATGTTGAGCGGTCCAGTAACCAATTGGCCAATAGTGTTACAGCTGTGACCACATATATTCCAGCCTTTTAGTTGCACTTGGCAGGTGCTGCCAGCAAGCTTTCTAAATCCAAATGGAGGATTGATTGCTTGTTTGTGGCAGCAGGACCTGCCGATCAGGGGAGTCATTTATCGAGGCAGGCTTTCAAGCAGGACCTCGAGCCACGAGGAGTTGGTTCCCGCCGACTCAAGTGGCAATATATTACCAGTTTGTTTTTTTGTTTGGACATTATGGCCTGGCAGGCCCAAAGCGGGTCTCCTAGTGTTCTGCTGCAGCTATTGTGCTGCTAGAGATCGGATGGGTCAGTAGATTGGCAGTGCACGAACTCAGACACAATTGATTGATCCTTGTAAGTTGTTATGTGCCTGTTGTCATTGGAGCACTGAAGTTCATTGATCTGGCAACAATGTTACCAATTTGGACTTCAGAGGGGGCTTCAAAGGGGGCTATCTAGCTTTGTGATACAGGTGCCCATGCAAGGAAGCAAACCTTTCACCAGTGGCAGTATCAGTCGTATTATTATTCCAAGATCCTCTATTGGAGTCATGTACCAAGACCAGCAATTGGATTGTTGTACTAGATGACCCCATTTACCAGTACTAGACCAGAGGAGTGTACCTAGCACCTTGGCTTGGGAGCAACAGTTCCAGGTGTGGTTGAGTCACCATTTGGGACTTCTCCTAAGGAAATAAAGAGTAATCTTTATTAGAATTGACTTTAGTCAAAGAATGGTGAAGTTGCTTAACTAGGAATAAGTTTTATTTGCCTTGCATTGGTGAAAGGAGAAAACTATGGGGACCCCACAAGGGACTAGGAATAGTCCAAGAACTAGGAATGCATGCAATTTCACTAACCTCTAATGGGTTAAAGTGTTGGAATTTGTTTGTGCAATGTGTGGGACCCAAGAGAGTGCAAAAAGGACCCAAGATTGGGGAGAAAAGCACAAAAAGCAGGTCCCACAAGGCTCTCAAGCAAGGACAATGGGGGCGCCTCTTCAAAAGAGGGCCCACAAGACTAAAAAGGCACCTAAAGCCTCCAATTTAGGAAGAAAAACCTGAAAGCTTGGCTTTTATGTAAAAGTAGCTTTTAGAAAGCAGGCCCTAGATTTTTGCTAGGCCAAGTCTATAAAAGAAAGGCCCCAAGCCTAGCAGAGAGCCAGTTGTACAAAGATTATTCTATTGCAACAATAAAGACCTTCGGGGGGGGGTCCAGCCCTTATTTCTGGGCCCTAGTGCTGTGTTTTGCTCCTTACCCCCTCTCTTCCAGCACTCTTATCTTGTTGGCAATTTGAGTTCTACAGTTTCAGCACTTTTCCCAAGGAGTGTACGGAATTTCCAGCGCTGGGCATCTTGCCCCAAGTACTGCGATCTGCTTCAAAAGAATCCCACGTTGATTGCGAATTGTCCCACGGTGCCAAAGTGAATTGCGATTTCATCCGGTTTAGGTTACAGGTTGCCAAAGGTCATGGGGTCTAGTGAATCGAGATGAACCATATACCATAGATGCTGCACCTAACGGACCAGGACACACCTAGTAGACATAACCACACTGGTGGCTGCACCGACACCTCCCATCTCATCTCATTGATCAGCTGTAGCAGCTGCAACTGCTAGGCAAGGGTTTCATTTCTCAAGGAGGACCTTGAGAATCTGAAAATGCGTGAGGGTGACACTATGTCAAAGCATCTAACTAAGATCCAGGATCTTAGAGGGCAGCTCCTGGATATTGATGAGATTATCTTTGAAAAATATTTGATCTCGAAGAAGTTGAAGTCATTTCTGGAGTCCTACCTGAGTCTCCACACTTCTCTCACTTCGTCTTTGAGGGGCAATGCTCAGCCTCTCTGCAGTTTGAGGAACCAGTTGGGTGTGTTGTTGCAGGGGGAACAAACAAGCAAGAATAAATCCATAGCAATGATCAAGTGCTTGCTGTCAATGATGAGAGTCAAGGCAAGCATCAGGTGGTGCATGATCTAAGGCTACTGCAGGACAGCCATCTGATGAGGTGAACGATGATGCAGGAAAAAAAGAAAAGAAAGGAAGGTGATAAAGCGCCAAGTCATTATATCAGTGAATGCAGGAAAAGATTGGAAAAAGAGGAGGAAGCTGGAATGTAAGTCTCAGTTTCCAAAGCTTCAAATGCTGACAAGGATAATGCTTCAGTAAATTATGTGGCTGAAGAGTGGTCCTTCCTGCTATGCAGCAATGAACCCAATCTTAAGGTCAGTTCACTCTCAGTTTCTCTCTCATTCCTATAGTTGTTGAGCAATTCTTGGTCTTGAGTTCTAGAGAGATGATCTTGCCCTCTTTTGACTAGGATCGATCATTTCCAACTTGGATTGTGAGGTTGGATTGTCAATATTCATGGCGCATCATCATCCTCATACTTTCCACATTGATACTCTCATCCTCATCCTTTCCACATTGATGCTCTCGCAGATAAAATCCTTGGAATTTGTTGACTAATTTTAATATAGTTTCGTATTCAAAAGCCTATTATCCCAAGCTGTGGGCCACTTGAGGATGAGAAGTACAAATCTGGTGGATCCACTTGTAGAATTGTACTATTCAGAGTGCTATTGCTGGCTCATATGATTGGGGTCATCAGATAATCAGTCAGGTCAGCCAGAAAGAGGCCCTGTGCCCTATTAAAAGGCCCCTTTGGGAGAACTCCAAGCAGTCATTCTGCATGAGTATTGTACCATTCAGGGAGCACACGAAGAGGCAGATCTACACACAGAAGAACCAGATTGTGGTGCAAAGGAGGACGAGCAGGAGACTATACCTAGAGCAGCTACTGAAATATGTTGGAGGCATGTGGTGATGTAGGATAAATCCACCACAGGAGGATCAGCAAACAGTGTCTGAGTTTGGTGCCTTACCTTAGCAGGGATGTTTGTTGAAGATGTTGGTACAGATTTGAAAAGATTTGGTACTTGGATCTAATATCTATATGTGGGATTTTTTGCTGTACATCTGATTATGCTCTCTCTTTATCTTAAGTGTTCTTTTCTATACATGCATGCACACGGAGTGAGTTGGCATTTGAAGTTACATTGTGAGATCTCGAGACATGATCTATAGCTGCTTAGGAGTTGGCTGTAGCAAGCAAGTCCATCACTGGTAGAGTCCAGCTATCAACGAGCTGTGGTGTCATGGAGATAAACTGTAGGCCATCTTCTCCCAATTCTAGTGATACCCTATGGGCCCTGGTATGTGCCTTGTAGGCATAGTTATAGGCACTTAGTTTATTTTGTGCCTTTTATGCCACATAGGACACTTAGTCCTATGTGACACCTAGGACACTTAGTCCTAGGGTCTAGCTACAAGTACTATGTACTTTTCTTTTCATAATACTCTAGTTGACGTGACGGCGGATATCCTTCGACCCTTGTACCTTGTACTTGCTCTTTCATTTATCGATCCTATAGTGGTATCAGAGCTTGGTTCGACTTGTATCCTGCCCCTAGATTTGCATCTACTCCTTCATCCGTACAGTTCGTACGACTGTACGGACGCCCGCACACAGGACGTACATCCGTACAAAAGGATCCGTACCGCCGTACACTTTCCGTACAGCCGTACGCTTTGCTCCGTACTGTGCTTCGAACCTGTTCCGTACATTGTACTTGTGTTCTGTACACTTACGTATCTACTCCGTACATTGTACATGCATTCTGTACAACCACGTACTTTCTCCGTACGTTGTACTTGCGTCGTACATAGTACTTGCACCGTACATTGTACGTACACCGTACATTGGACACTTGTACCGTCCGTACACAGCAGCTATCCGTACAGCTCGTACTTGTCCTAGGAGTTCCGTACAGGTTTGGCATGTGTGAAGTCATTTACAGGACTTTGGCAAAATTTTGGGGCTTTCATTACCTTTCATCTCCTCTAGTTGCAGCTTCTTGCAAGAACACTAGAGATTTGGGATTTGGTCTGCAATTTCTTGTTTGATTGCAGTATATTTGGGTCAGATTGCAAGATATTGAGTCACATTTGTAGGACATTGGGTCAAGTTATCATACATTGGGTCACACTTGCAAAAATCTCAGCAAAATTTGGGGCTTTTCTGCATTTGCCCTCTTTTTGGCCTATTTGCCCTCATTAAATTTGGGGCTTTTGCCAGATTTGCTGTTTTTTTGCAGTGAACATTGCCTAGCACAGTCACATTTGGGTCAAATCTGCATTTGCCCTTTGATTTGGATTGGAAATTTGCAGATATTTGCTGTCATTTTTGGACAGCCAGCTCTTTGCAGTGATAGTCTTGAGGCTTTTGGGTTTTCAAGTCTTTTTGAAGGTATCCCATTTGCAATGGCTGGCAACAATCATGATCTATTTGGCATTCTTTGTGAAGATGATAAGTTGAATGGCACCAACTATCCGATGTGGTCTTATCTCATGAAACATATTCTTGTTGCAAGGCATTTTTGGAATATTGTTTCTGGGGTTGATTTGAGGCGAGCCAATGCTACAGTGGTTGCCTCAACTGCTGGTCCCTTTGCAGAGGGTACTCCTCTTGATGCCTTATCTTCCAGCACCCCTGTTGCTGCTCCCCCAACCCAGGAACAATCAAGATGGGATGCAAGAGATGCAAATGCACATTCCTGTATTGCTTTATCATGCAAGAGAATCATTATTCCACACATCCGGTCTTGCAGGACAGCAAAGGATGCTTGGGACAAATTGGCTTCTCTTTATCAGATTCGCAATGAGACACGTGTTGCATTTTTAAGAAGACAATTGCAGGAAGTCAGTATGAATGAAGGTGACTCTATGGATGCATACTTGACAAAGGTCAAGGACCTCATGGAACAACTTGCAAATATTGATGAGGTGGTGCCAAATTCTCAACTTGTCAGTACCACATTGAATGGATTGCCAGATTCATATCAAGGGTTTGCTACAACCCTTCGGTTAGTGGCCATGGGTAATCCAAACCACTACTCTTTTGATCAGCTAATCACCTTGCTTTTGCAAGAAGAACAAAGTCGAGCTAATAGACAAGCTATTATTCCTAATCATGCTTTTGCTTCACAACACACAGGAAGAGACAAGGCTTCCAAGCCTATGGGCAAGCCTAAATGTGCGCATAGCAGTGGCAATTCCTCCAATGCATCTAAAAATACAGCAAATAAGTCAAAGAAGAAAAGATGCAACCACTGTTACAAGCCTGGACATGACATTTCAGAATGAAGCGCATTGCTTCGGAGAAAAAGAAAGCAGGATTGACACTTAATGCCTCACATGCAATTGAATCCCACGAGCCGGAAAATGCTTCACATGCACATGCTCTTCAGGATGATTGTCACATTTTGCAGACATTTGTTTCATTCCTTAGCTGATGCACCTCGAGGAGGGACTGTCACATGTGCTAATAATGCTTCCTATGCTGTAAAAGGAATTGGAGATGTGCAGCTCACATCCATTTCAAGTAATCCTGTCACTTTGACAAATGTTCTTTTTGTGCCTGGAATTGAAGTCAACTTAATTTCAATTTGAGCAATTGCCACTTCAGGATTCAGAGTGATTTTTTATGGATACATATGCCTAGTATATGATCTTCGTGATGACAATGCTATAGTTCTCACTGGCACTTTACAAAAGGGACTTTATCACCTTGATTATCACTCAACTGCAATTTCTATTGAAGCATTTGCTATTTTAGATTCACAGCTTGCTGAAACTCATCTTTGGCATGAGAGAATGGGTCATCTTAATTATAGAGCTCTTGCAAAGCTACATTCACAGCAAATGGCAAATGATGTACCTCAAACTCACACAGTTTCCAAACATGTGTGTGAGGGTTGTCTTTTGGGTAAGATGCATCAGTTTCCTTTTCAAAAGAATTGTCCAAACCTCTCACAAAGGAAATTGTAGCTAGTACACAGTGATGTCTGTGGTCCAATGAAGACAACTTCCATTGGAGGGTACAGATATTTCATGACTCTCATTGATGACTCCACAAGATATTGCTGGGTATATCCTTCAAAAGCCAAATCTGAAGTGTTCTCATGCTTTCAAAGGTAGCTGAATATGGTTGAGAATGAATCAGGATGCAAGCTTGTCACCCTCAACACAAATAGGGAGGGAGAGTATATGTCAAAGGAGTTTGATGCATTTTTGTCTTCATGGGGCATTGTTCACTCATGCACTACTCCTTACACTCCTCAGCATAATCTTGTTCCTAAAAGGAAAAACAAGTCTACTATGGAGATGGCCAGATGCATGCTTAAGGCCAAGTCCTTGCCCAATAAATTTTGGCTTGATGCAGTGATGTGTGCCACCTATGTGCTGAATAGATCACCTACAAGGGCATTGAAGACTGTTACACCTCATGAAGCATGGAACGGCAGGAAGCCTTCACTTTCACACATGCGAGTTTTTGGGTCTCTTGCATATGTTCATGTACCATCTCACCTGAGACATAAGCTTGATGACAAGGCAATCAAATGCATATTTATTGGTTACAGCCAGGAGAGCAGAGGGTATAGATTATACCAACCAAATATTGGGAAGATTATTCTCAGTAGAGATGTAATCTTTGCTTAACATTCGGCTTCTCCTCTTGTGGACTGCAAAGCAAACTCAGAAGTTAACAGGTTTGATGCCTTTGACTCTTGGTTACCTTTGCCTTCCTCAGAAGAGGACTTTGACCAGCAACATAATGGGAGCCCACCATGTGATATCACTCTTTACCAGCAGGCTGTTGGATGCCTCATTTACTTATGTCACACCAGACCTGACTTACAGTATGCAGTATCTCAGCTCAGCAGATTCATGCACATGCCCAGTTCACAGCATTGGCACGCAATGAAGAGAGTTTTCAGATATCTCAGAGGCACTCAGGATTTAGCCCTCTTCTATGGTGATCAGGGTTCACTTACCATGCATGCTTACACGGATAGTGACTGGGCAAGATGTTCCGACACTAGAGTGTCACATACGGGCAAGTGTTTTTTGTTTGGCAATACAGGTATCTCTTGGCTTAGCAAGAAGCAACCAACAGTTGCCACATCTAGCTGTGAAGCTGAGTACAGGGCAGCCTTCACCACTACAGTAGAGTGTGTCTGGCTTCGACAGTCACTTACAGATCTTGGTATTCGCCAGACATCCTCCACTGTGGTCTACACTGACAATCAGAGTGCCTTGGCCATTGCGCATAACCCAGTGTTTCATGCGCATACCAAGCACATTGAAGTTCACTATCATTATGTTCGAGAACGGTTGTCAGCAAGAGACATAGAGTTGTCCTATCTTCCCACAGAGTACAACATAGCAGATCGGTTTACAAAGGCACTTCCTCGTCCCAAGTTCGAAGTCTTCCGACAAGCTTTACACTTGGTTCCCTTTGTTAAATGATCTGACATACCTTGTACATTCATAGGTGGCTATATCTTTTTGAGATGAACATGTGCCACCATGACCAGAAAATACCAGGTATTCTGAGACGTTTCCAGAATACTTCAGCCCATACCATGGAGGGGGGTTTGTAGGCCATCTTCTCCCAATTCTAGTGATGTCATATGGGCCCTGGTATGTGCCTTGTAGGCATAGTTATAGGCACTTAGTTTATTTTGTGCCTTTTATGCCACATAGGACACTTAGTCCTATGTGACACCTAGGACACTTAGTCCTAGGGTCTAGCTACAAGTACTATGTACTTTTCTTTTCATAATACTCTAGTTGACGTGACGGCGGATATCCTTCGACCCTTGTACCTTGTACTTGCTCTTTCGTTTATCGATCCTACATAAACAACAAAGGGCCTTCTCCAAACTGAGGGGTTTAACCTGCTGAGGATGCAGGAGCTTCCACATTCGGGTGCGTTGTATTGAATTGTGTTGTGTCAATTTGCAGTGAGTGCAGAAAAGGGTTGAAAGAGTTCAGGTTACATACACCCTGCCATGGGATCATCCGATCCAGCTCACTCACTCCGAATTTTGGAGAGGCTTAGAAGTTGGATGGAACCAACTATCTGATCTAGAAAGTGGGGGTTCAGAGTCACCTAGTAGCCAGGGAAATCTAGGGGGTGACCAAAGGCACAGAGCTGCATGCACACAGGCAGGCAACCATGGCAACAGTAATGCTTATTAATAACTCTCTCCTTTATGGCCTGACAAATAGAAATTGGAAGCAAACAAACAAGGCCCAGGACAAAAGGAAATTAGAATCAGCAAACTTGATTTCTTGTTCCAGCTGCGTTTTAATGCACCTAGATTCCCTTCTGTTACAAGATGGACTAAGCTTGTTGCTCCAACTTACAATTTTTGCCAATTTGGCTTCAGGGGCACAATTTTCAAAAGGGGATCTTTGTAACAAAAGGTAGCCAGACAATCAGGAAAGAAGAAAGCAAAAGAAAGCAATGATGTAGCAAGCCTAAATGTTGCTGGTTGCTATGAAATAGCAGAAGCAAAGAGGCGTTGTCTGCCCATAATGGGTGGTGAATGAGTGTAAGGACACCATTGTTAAGCAACCTTGTGAATCTTCATTTTCCAAATGTGTTTCCTGGCTGATGTATCTTTGCTCCATTTATCTTATTTACATTTCAGAATCAATCCAGAAAAGAGTATGTTGAATGCGCTCTGAAAAAAGGAGATTGCAAGCCATACGCCTGAAAGACAAAAGTTCACTTGCAAGACTCACTTGCTCGAGGAGATCCCCTATTCGAACTCCCCTTTGCCAAGAAGACTGTTGTAACAATAAGTTCCTCTGCATTAAGGCATGCACATGATCAGGGTTAAACGTCATATGAAGTCTTCAATTCAGTTTCAAACTTTTTAACTAAATGAAGTAGCGAGTGCTGCCACTGAGGGATTCTCAAAGCACACAGGCACACAAGCATTAGCAGAATCTAGATACTCCTCGATTGTATGAAAACTTATTTTGTCCCGATATTCTAGTGTCTTCAGTCCAATATTGTACTTTACTGGTTTTATCAGTTTTGACGCTTTCACATCTTAGGCTTATGTGAGCAAAAGTCATGCAAATATAGTTCTGCGAATGATAATATAAACAATTTTTCTGCTTTTAAAAAACATTCTTACTGGCACCACAAAGAAACGCCCGAACAACCTTACAATCGTCCAAAAGCCCAGACCTGATCGATCACACAGGCTATCGCCAACGAACGAGCAACTTTCATGCTTTCTGCTTGTTGTTCCCGTGTGAAGGTGTATGACGCTGCTGACAACTGATCTGAATCAAGTGTTTTCTCAGTAGCTGCCATCTGTTCCTCCATCTGCTGCGTCTGCGGTATCCCTTTGCGTGGGGGCCACTCTGGGCGGACTGCTCGTACTTTAGAGTTTTTGGAAACCCTCTGGGACGTTGGAATCATCCACTCTGCTACAAGAATGCCGACCAAAAAGAAGTCTTTTACCATGGGTAAAACAAGTGCATTCAATTCCGGCAGCTCGACCGCCTGCCATTTCCAGGATAAGTTCGTCAGCATATGAAGAACAAAGTTTCTAGTACTTTCTACTTAAAAAGCTCTAGATTATCAAGTAACAGCTTGCCTCTTGCTTAAACAAAGCTGACTCGACCGAGTGCAGGAGTCCAGCGGTTTCAAAATTGCCAACCAATACCGAAGTATCATTACTCTCTCCCAACATCCACTTCGGATAAGCTGCCACTCGCCTGAGCTCCAAGTGGCTTGTTCCGTAGCTGTCAGCAGTCCGTATATAAACCTGAAACAACTTATTACCGATCAGGAGACATACTTTAAACACAGCCAAAGAGACAGGAGTCGTATTCAAGTCTAGAGAACGTCCTTTTTTTAAGGCGCAAGGGAAGGGAATGGGAAGAGTCGGAAAGACCCTATATTCCGAGCAAACAGAGAATGAAGACATTTAGACGTCACCGTTAATTTCGCATTGTGTCCGAACAATTTGTCGCAAATTGCCAGCTGCTCGCGGCACAGTTCCAAAAATTCGGCACTCGGCCCTGCAAAAAGTCCTTTCTGCTCCATATCATTTCTTCGAGAAAATTCGACAGGGGATGCCGCAGCACCGTTGACAGCAGCAGCGATGACCTTGGCAGAGGATGGAAATTCTTCATTCTGCTCTGACACTTGCACGACAGGCTGGGGGGAAGCCCAAGCGGAGACCCGGCATGTATTACCGCTCATTGAGAGAAAAGCATTGTAGTTCCTGGATCGAAGACCTCTTGAAGGGTCCAAATACCAAAGCCGGCAGAGCACAAAGGAGGAAGAGAATCCATGCAAGCAGGGATGGTGCTGGTAAACAGCATTTAGCAGGGAGGAGAGGGGACGCTGGTGCAGCAATAGAGCCATGTAGCCTCGACGGTCGCAATCTCATCTTCGTCAAAGGAGCTCAAATCAGATCAACACCGAATCACAAGATACAAATTGTCCGAGAGAATGCAACGATTGGTCTCCTGCGCGACATCCAAGCCGAATATGCGCATGATAAAGCGTAGGATAAACCGAAACCTTGATAGGAAAGATGAAAACTTTCGGAAAGCAGGCATGCTGCATCATATCCTGGTGGAATCTAAGCAATGGTAAAGCGGAAGATAAAGCGAAATGTGACAACAATCGGGCACATCCAAGCAGCAGAAACCGAAATGTGACAGGCACCAAAAATCAAAGGTAGCAACTTTTGCATCTAACAATGAAATTTTTTTCGGAAAGCATTCATCAGATTACCACAGTAAGGACCAAATCCACACATCAGGCAAAGAATCTGGAATCGACATAGCTGAGGACCAAGTCCGTGCTGACCGCGATGATCCAAAAATCATGAAAGGCGGAGGCGTTGGTGCATACCTTGGATGGCCATAGGCAGCGGAAGTCTTCCTGAGTGAGCTGATTCATGAAAATATTGATCAAATGACAATGAGAAAGAGTAATGGACAATGGAAACTCGAGATGACGATCGCCATGGCTGACCTAGATGATATAAGTAGCAGAAAAAAGACGACAGAGAGAGCGATACCTTGGGATCACCATAGCCAGCAAGCAAGCAAATCTGTCTCTTTCCCTTCCAAATGCTTTTGGTTCATGGATTTGTCTCTGGCTCCTCGTCCTTTCAATTTCATCTCCACGGTGAGGTATGGATATGGAAGATGAAATGTGAACAATGAAGATAACTCAAATTTAATAGGATCATAAGAAGAAGAAGATGCATATGCCTTTTTTTTTTTTTTTTTTTGGGCTTGCCCTCTCCTTTCCTGCAAAGCAGATATTCGCAAATTAAAAATAAAGTATTTCTCTCTTGCTTGATGCATGCGATTGAAAAATTTGTTGATGCTATTAAAATCAGCCACCCCTAATTAGTTTATGCATTAAAAAAAATTTTCAATTAGTTGATGCATCACCTCTTGGTTGATGCATTAAAAACTAGTTGATGCGATTAAAATTAGTCGAGAACTTCACCCCTAATTGAATATTTTTTTCTCTTGGTTGATGCATTCGCAAATTAAAAATAAAGTATTTTTCTCTTGGGGGTGAAGTTCTCAACTGCATGAGAGGTGCACAATTTTATTATAGCTAGCCTTTGAGTATCGATTCGTTCTCTGCATCATAACAAATCCCCAATTTTTTGCAATTTAAAACTGGTAGGCAACCTTTCCGTTGTCAAGCATGCAACTATTAACTCAAAATCGAAGTTGAATCCTAGCATTTTATCATATTTTTTATAAAAAAACATGATTGAGTAAAATTGTGGAAATGAGACACGACACACGGTCCAGTAGGACCCGATCCTCCCTGCAAATGTCAAGGGTGATGATTTATTATTAACTTGGCCATATTGTTTGTGTGTTTTGGAAGTTGAAGCCCAAGAAATACATGAATAAGGCGATGCTCACAAGAGGTCATAACTCATCCTCATTATAGAGTCTATACAATATTGTCACATGGACTACAATTATATGAATAAAGGTGTCAATATCTTTCCATTTTGGATCTAGCTTGGATTTCCTTGCTACCTCGCATCGAGAACATGCATCAAAAGTCAGGAAAATTGTAAGAATTCAAATTGAAAACAAGCAATTTTGAATGGACGAGCAATTGAAAATATTTGTATGATAATATGTAATATGTAATTATTATGGGCATACAGTGTGGGCGGGGGGAGGCGCTTCCTTCCCCAAAGAGCTATAATCCGAGGAAATGGGCCCTTCCCCGTGCACCGAGAATATAAGCACCAAGAATATATACACCGAGAACATTAGCGCCAGGAATAAGTCTCACGAATGGATAAGATAGTGGCATATTACTTGAATGTCAAAAGTCATAATCGTGGTCAAATGCATGTAAAATCACCACGAGCGATGCACCAGGAAAAATTCAAATTCTCGTCGCCTTTTTGAATATAAAGTGCGCCTCAATGTGTTGTTCTCTTCATACAATGCTCTCATCAAATGAGATTTTTTGACCAGTCCCTGTGACCCCACTGGTCATCCTCAAGTAGCAAAGTCGCCTGCCCACACACCACTCGTGAAACCCCTAGCTCCTTGATCCGCCATAAAGCCTTCTATGGTCCTGAATAGACCGAAGTTCCTTGTGTAGTCCGTGAGCCCATTCTAGAAAGCCGGCTAGAACACGCTTAGCTCTGGCTCGTACCCAGGATGAAGATGATAGTTGGGTGTGGGTGTCGCACCAATGATGAGCATCGCCTGACATCTCCATAACCTTGGATTTTGGCTTTCTTCCATTTAAATTGTAGATCTTCGTATACATTATACATATTGTTTCTATCTTGCACACAATGAGCTGATCGACAAACTTTGTGGCCCAGCATCTATTTGGGAAGGTCGGCGATGGATTTACGTAGTCGTAGCAGCTTCATATAGACAGAATTAACTATCGATGGATGGCTCAAGAGTAACCATTGTTGGTTTGCTTTAGTTGAAATCTTTTGCCTCAACAAAATTAACTATCGATTGGCGGCTCAAGAGAATCTATTCTTGGTTCGCTTGAGTTGATGATGCACAAATATTTATGAGGGTGAAACTTGAAACACAGAGTAAATTGTGTTACTTCATGCACTCAGCACGCTAATCTTTTGTCAATGCCTACATTGAATCCTTCGTTCTGCATTGTCGATCAATACAAACGATGAAGATAAGATACCATTGAGCAAGATGGCAATCAAAATAAGAGCAAAATAAGAAGTAGATAAAGCTGATAGAATCTTGCGCGAACTGGGTCTCTCTAAAAACATGCATATCTTGAAGAAGACGAAACGTATCGGCCATAGATGTCACAAGCTAGCCTCTTCATATTGCTTTTCTAGTGCTATTCTCTTTGTCAAAAACATTAGCAAGCTTTTGTAGTTGACATGTACAAACTCCCAGATTCAACAAAATCCTTCACATTTTTTAATTTTCTTAAACATTTTTAAATTTTATTTCCATAGAAGTATGGCAATTCATCTAAACATTGAAGGTATACAAACCGGTTAATTGACCGCTATGACAGCTTTTAAGTGGCAAAGAAGTCTAATCTTGAATCCAACTTGTACATTCTCATTGTTCTCAACTACTCCTCTCTGAGAATGATTCTTGAGCGTCCGTGGAGATTTGGACATCCAGGGGAAGCTGCCACCACCAGAATGTTCCAATGCTAAACGCCTAAAGTGGAGCAGATTCGCAAGCTTGGCTGAAGGGGAGAGAGCTACCTCTTGCTTCCTAGGTGTGCGATGGGCATTGTCTTAGAAATCATGCAGACAAATTGGAGGCTTTCACATGATCGGAAGATGTTTATAGTTCTATAGTTCGTCCTTTACCATTTTACAACCCCTCCATTGACCTTGTCATTGTCAGCTCGAAGTTAGAATCCCTCCAGGTAATCTATGAATATGCACATCAAGTGGAGCTCTCCTTTACGTGCTATTATAAGTTGGCAGGCAATGCAACACCTAGCATCAAGAGGGACGAATACTCAATAGCAATGAAGCACAACACGATGAAGCTTAAGGTCATTGTTCTCTGCCATTGCATGGGCTCAAACAACCTGACGAAAAGGCAATAAGAAAATAGTCCTTCACCATAATGAAGAGCTGTCCCATAACGCAGGATACTCAATTACAACCCAAGTAACCAAGAGAAAAACGAAGCAACAGGGTATCTTCATGATGGTGCTAATCCGTGAGTGCATCTCATTGAGGTTTCTTACGAGTATGTGGGAATGCTTGCACAGGATTCATGGCTCACACCGAGTGACCAACAAGCTCAGTGACCATCATGGCTCACACGGTTGCTTGCTAGTGCTACCAAGAAGGTTGGTAAATGTGCTCAAGGAGATCTACTATGGCCTCTCTGCAAAAGCTGCCAAAATTCAAAAATGTCAGTATGGCGAAAGGCAACGAAAACTCCCACAATGATTCTCTAACGATGTAGTTTGAATATATACCATCAGCACATGCAAGATGTTGAGGAGTGTGGAGATGTTGGCGACAAAAGGAGGTTGGCAGCGATCGGATTCTCAACCCAAGCCCCCTCTTATTGATCTTGAGAAATTGTGTGCATCACATCGGAGCGTAATCATGTAATATTGCATCAACTCGGTAATCACAAGGAGATGCGGAGACATTTTACTTGGCGATGGCAGAGGAAAAAAAGACATTTGGCCTTGGAAGCTAAGACCGATTGATGCAAATTGATGAGGAAGGAGACTCACTCCTTGGGTGCATGTGTTTGCACCAAAAGAAATCGTTGTATGCTTTTTTAACCTATCGTTACATCAAAAAATAAAGCAAAATTCACACCATTAGATGTATATAAAATCAACATCTAACATTGTGACACATGGCTCAACTGTAGCTCAGAAAACAAATTTCCCTAAAATATTTTTCTCTTGGTTACTGCGGTTTTGCCACATTCAAGATCTCTTTCAACAACACAACCGAAAGATGGCTTTCCTATTTCTTTGGATGCCACAATTGGTTTTAGACTATTTATGGATTGAGCTTCCTATTCTTGTGGAATCAAGTGGGAGAACTGAAGAAACTTGTGGAAAAAGGGATACTCATGTATTGGAATAGTATCGTACAGTCCCCTTGGGGTTGGTTTTTTATCAGGAAAAGCTATCGTTGAAAGTTTAGTGGGCAAATGTGATTTATAACTCGTAAGAAATGCACCTTTTTCGATAGTCTTCCGCTTCTTTATGGCTTCTGTTTCACTTAACACTAGATTAAAACATTGGAAGCTAGATTGGAATGATGCTCACCATAGTCAAAATGTGTCTTTTCTTGTACTCCATGACCCGTGAATGTCAGTTTCGATCTTGATTAATCCATTTCTATATATCTTGGTTTGAAGGAGAAATTTTAAAAGAGAATAAGGTGTTCTCCAAGCAAATCACTTATCAGGCCAAGAAGCATCTAGTTGGTTGGTCTTGGCCTGGGTTGCGTATCAGGCAATGGATGTTTTGCCCATCCCAATTAAGTTTTGCATTGCACATGAATGTATTGTCTTCTTGCATTCGTAGGTTTAGAACATTTTGCTTACAGGGAGAACAAAGATCAAACTTTCATAAAACTGTGGTTCATTCAAAATAGGAAGTGACAACGTGTGTTCATCTCCATGAAGTTGTACGACTAAGATATGGAGAGGATTTTGAAGACATGAGTCACGACTTACAAGAATGTTAACTCCCCACCTCTAAAAGTTTGAAGCTTGATGACCGACAAGAGCTGAAGGGTTTGAGATCAATTTTTGCCTGGGTTTGAGTGGAATAGTACTATCCAATAAAAGAGGCTTTATACAACCTTTGTTGTAAGATGGTTTCGATTGCATTTTTATATTCCCCTAGAACGTTAGTGGCCCAATGCATTTTTGTATTTCCCCTTACATTTTTTAGCACCCGAGGAAAAACAAGTACATATACAGCATGGTTGATCTAGAATAACATGTGTCTTCTCTCTCATCATCTACTATGGTTACCATTCTTTGTTTCATTTTAGTTCCTTTGACATTCTCTATTACTTTATCCAGTCTTTTGGGCACGCCTAATGAATATTATTCATCTCGTTTTTTTTGTAAAATACTATAGGGGGGGAGGTCATTGTAACGTGCTCGCTCCCTGAGATGCAAAAAATCAGATTTAAGAGAGTGCTGCATTTTTGTGGTAGACCATTGGCAAGGGGACCGGGAGGCGCAACTCGCTGCAGGAGCCATGTCGAACGAGGAGTTCATGCTGGGGAGAGGTCACGTACATTGAAGTTGTGTGGGAGTTGAAGTCATTGTCCTGGTCAGGGAAGCCACCAAGATGTGTTTGTTCGTTGCTGTCGAGGAATGGTGTCGCATCGTATGTGTTGGATAGCTTTGGTTGTCCTGAGTAATATTTTATATTAAGGACAAGGATAAGTAGCAAGCCTAAAGAGGCGCAATTGATGGAGACAGACGGTGGTACCTTCGGGGAAGGTCGTTGGTCTTTCACTATTCATTTTTTGATTTAAATTCGTGTTCATCTTCGTTATTGGAAGTCACATTGTATGCTTTCCTTGCGGGCAGACTTGGAGAAGTTTGGGAAAATGGTTGGCGCGGTGTGTGTAGACGATGCTAATTCTTCGGAGCCCCATAAGGTTGTAGTAGAGGAAGATGTCGGAGTCCAGCCAGGTAGGGTTTGTCGTGTGAGTTTGGTAGACTTTAGGGAAGACTGAAAGTGAAAGTGGAGGTCTGTCGCAGGGGGTGAATTGCTATCTTCATCAACTCGTCAGTTCGTCGAACGAATGTGGAGATCCCTGTGGACATGAAGGATAGGAAGTCTTCGCAGAAGGAGGAGAACTTGGCTAGGCACTAAAGACGAGGGCAGAGGGTTCCGCCGAGCGCCGCGAACAACTGCAACATGATAGATTTGTGGCAAAAAAAAACTCTCGTACCGTTCGTTGAAGTAGCAGCTGAAAGACCTCTGTTTTGTTGGGTCAAATGTTTGCATGCCACAGATGTATGTTTGTTAATTGTTGTTTGAAGGGACAAATACATCTTAATTAATCGTGAGTTCTGCGTATTGTTGAATAGGTCGAACAAACTATCGTCCCTGCAACAAAACCCACCTGCAATTCCGCTTGAAATCCTATTTTCCGTTTGTTATTCATCAATACCTCGAGAGCTAAGCTGAGGAGTTTACGTGCGAACCTGTTATGTGATACGGTTTCATAGTTTGGAAGAAAGCAACCTTAAGCAAAAGGCAAATCACACTATTTCGACTAGAACTCACGCTTTTCTCTCATTGGCGTTGTAGCTCTCTTTTATCAACGATCGCAAGCAAACACTCACACGCATAGTGCAAGATAGCGAAGAATATCTCTTACATGCTTGCTCGCCACACATTGGGTAAATTTGACTTCACCATCCTTGCTAGCATTCCAGAAGGAAGGCTTTGTGCCACTCTTGAGGATGTCTTCATCCAACAAGTATAAGATCTAGGGTATGATCAAAAGGTGGTACTTGAAGACGTTTCACTCCATCGTTTATTATTTTTGGCGGTAAGCAAGCTGTATGTTTGATTGCCTTGTGTGTAGTTACATGGAGTCCTATAATTACTGATCTCAATGGTCCCCTGGTGGAGTACCAATGTGCTATATGTGCGGGCTCTCGTGTGAGCCGTGGCTCTACACGCCCTTTTTGCTACACATGTGGTGGCCCACAAACTATCATGTGCATCCCCTCAGTGAAAGGCCGTGTCATGCTTTGTGATAGAACATATATTGATGTTAAGCTCCCTGGCGTCCATGCGGAGGAGACCCTCGGTTTGCACTGTGCATTCATGGATTACCACAACCGCAGCGTGGTGGCTACTCGTAGCTTGTTAATGGACCGTCACTCCCTCGTCGCCTTTGCGGTTGTAGTGGGTCTCAGCGGTGACTCACGTGTCGTGATATAGTTGAAGATATGTCGAGGAGCCTCAACTCCTACCTACTCCTTGTGGGAGCAAAGCATAGCACGAGTCATCTGCAAGTGTTACTCAAGTGGCCTCTGTATTGTTGCAATGTGGTTTCACGTGAAAAAGGGGGAAGAGGAAGAGGGGAGGGGAGAAGGAGGAGGAGGGGAGAAGGAGGGAGGAGGGAGGAGGAAGAGAAGAAGGAGAAGGGAGTGAAGGGGGATAGAGTAACAACCACAAAGGCACTACAATGGAAACAAGAGAACACCCAAAACACTCTCTTGGAAGAGGAGTGAGCTTGTATTCAAACTTGTGCAAACAACAATGAAGACCAAAGTCAACCATTTAGCCTTTTATACATGTCACCTTTTGAAGGGAGGGCCAACCCTTTTCCTTTTTAGCACTCTCCCTCACTTTACAACCATGGGCTCTTGGGCTCGTAGGGCACCAAGGCATATTGCTATTCTTATTGACTCTCCCTACTACTAGTGAAAATAGTGCTTGTGTTAACCATATTAAAGCACTTGGGACAAACCTAGAATTAGGAGGTGGTCTTAACCGGTTCCCAAATAGCGCTTGTATTAGCCTCGCCACTCCTAGGCTCGGGTGATTTGGGGCTCAAACTCCCTGAGTGCCCTCACACCTTCACCTATTTGGGGTTCGAATCTCATAGACTAGGATCAAAACCTAGAGTGATGAGGCTCAGCTTTCGTGAGACACCCCACGGCAACCTTGAATGTTGTCGGGAAGCTTTTTCTTTGGAATATTTGGGAGATAAACTCCCTAAGTTTGAGCTGTATTCCTTTCGTGACTATTTTCATCGACGTCGCTATTTCCTGTGGATGTGGAGCAGAAAAGTGCAAGATGCATGCACTCTTCATGGCCCAGAAGTGTGCATCTCCTTGTTCCGGGCGGGGACAGCTGGAACATACAACCTGTGCCTGGGATCCTTGAATCCTCGGACTTTGGAGTAGGTCTTTAGGTATTTGGGGATCAAACTCCCTAAGTTTGAGCTATACTCCTTCCATGTGCACATTGCTTGTAATCTTGATCTTGGTGTATTTGGGTATCAAACTCCCTTGAGCTTGTCCTGTTGAAGTAGATCATTCGGCTTGGTCACCTTTACTCACTGATTACCCTGCATTTGGCGACTGTACTCTGTGGATGTTAACATGCCCCTTTTCCTGTTGCTGATCCATCCTTGGGTCAACTGTGCTGGAGGAGGTTGGTGGTGAGGTTTGACTGCAGGATGGCGTAGCAGTCCAGTTGCCTTGACGTGAGGCGAGTGAGGTACAAGCGGTACTTCAAAAAATGTGTGGCATGCATATCCTCATAAGTGCGGAGGTGATGCCCGTGGAGATTGCTGATGCGGAGGTCCTAGAACTGAGTTGGACCGACGTCAGGGTTGAAGACAATCTGGTTGGTCAGATTGTGAATGCAGTCGTCGATGGGGCGGATGTGGGAGGGAAGGTCACAGAGGAGTAAGAGGATGAGGCGGTTGAAGTGGGTGGCGACTGGATCTGGCACTAAGCCGTAGGTGTCGTTGAATGACTGGAGATAGAAGCAAAAACCCTCCTGCATCATTTCTTTGGAAAAGTTGTACTTAGGAAAATAGTACAACACATTGGGGTCCTGTTGCTGGAGAGCTTGAAAGGTGGCCTGATTCCAACGTCATTCCATGGGCATGTAGAGTGGGTGGACTCGACGATCGATGGGCGCGCTGCGGTAGTAGCACCAATTTCTCCAGCTTAAAAAATGGGAGATGCCAATTTGGCTGTAGATCGGCATCTACATCAGTCGCGGGGACGGGGGCATTAGGGGCGAGGCTGTATCCTCCTCTTGTGCACTTGGGATGCATGCAGCGCCAGTCGTACTATGAGATGTATGAGAGGACGCACCTCAAGAATTTCGTAGAGGTGGAGGTTGGAGCCCTCGAGCTGGCGCTTCCAATGGTTGCATTATCACAGTGTCCAGTAGCTCTTGGAAGGATTGCAAGTCCAGACGCCAATGAACATCTTCAGGAGGAGACCTTGATGGGGATGGCAGAGCTTCATCATCTGCAAGCGGCATGTGCTCTGGCTCTGTGGGGCCTGCAGGAGTCATGGGGCATCTGTGCTTTGTACAAAATGTACTGCTTTGAGTAGCGTGTTCAAGGCTTTGTTAGAGGTCGATCGCAGTGTTAGAGGAGATGGATTGGGAGGGTCCATGCTATGCGGTGGTGGTGTTGGAGGCATTAGACGAGTACTCGAGCAGTGTTGTCCGAGGGAGAGGAGGTTGGGCTACTTGTTGGGTGGGTTGGGCGGGATCTAGGGGGGGCAATAATGGAATATCTGTAGGGGGTGGTGGTATAAAAGAGGGTTATTACATTTTGTCCCTCGTCCTTGGTTATTTCCTCAGGGTATGCTACGTGAATTGTTCCAAAATTGCTCATCAAGGACTCAAGTGAGTCTTAGAGAGCTTGTAGCACCCTATTAAAGAGTATTATTATTCCGAGGGTTGATAGGTGGTGGATTGGTAGGCTGCAAGGTGTCCTTGAGCTTGGAATGTTGAGGCTCTCGACCGTAGGTCTGCATCCAATTTATGTCTACATGCAGACTTTCGGGAGTGCAGACCTAGGGCATGAGTTCCTCGGGCTTTGCGACTTGCATTACTTCATCGTCCGTAGGATAATTAAGGGACTCAATGATGACGCGGCACCAGGCTTGAAAATTAAGAAGAATGGGATGGCCCTTGGAGATTGAAGGGGCGGAGAAGAGATAGGGAGGTGGGTTGAAGGTCAAGAGAGAAATAGGACATGGCTAAGATGGGGCGGCAGTGGTTGGGATTATGGAGGAGAATGGTTTGGAGGGTGTTACGCGGTAGTGGAGTAGTGAGGTCTAGGTGGAAGATAAGGTTTTGTGTGCGGAGTGCATTTGTAGGGTTTGGGCGATGGTGTATGGTGCAAGTGTGTAGGTGGCTAATTGTGGGGGACGAGCATTTTCTGAGCAAAATCTTCCGAGCGTCCGAGCGAAGGAAAAAAAAAGCTTCCAACTATGCATAAATATGGCAAAAATCGATCAGAAGAAAACATAGTTTCACTTAGAAATATGCAAAGTATTATAGCAATGCCTATTTTATACAAAAATCTTTAGGTGAATCTGTAGGAATGGTGAGAGCATAATGGGATGGCTTTTGAAGAAACCCACATGTAGAGTAGACTTCTCTATGAAAATTCCCTTATGATCCTTCTTACAACTTTTACTTAATAGGGGGTGACATTGAAAACCCTCTCTCAACCTATCTTCATGAAAGAGTTTCTTCAAAGAAAACTCATTGAAGCAAGCCATCCAGGTAGTTTCGCCAGCGAAACCCCTTTGAAGCAAGTCTCCCAAGGTAGTTTCGCTGGCGAAACTACCTTGGACAGCACTTTTAAAAGTGACATAACTTTCATATCCAATGTCCAAATATAGTCATTCAACCACTCAAATTGATCGGAACACCCCATTTGAGCACATCTATGGAGTTATATTTTGGAAAATCTTTCATATATAGTATTAAATATTACATGTATTTTATGAGAGTGATATATAAGCCCAAGTTAATACTTATTTATAGTAATTTAAAGTTCTTTAGAAACATGTCCATAAATATGCTATAAAAACACTAAAAAGATATTGCCATATGATATAAATGTGTTAATAAGTAATTATATATGCATAGTATTATTACATTGAGAGTGATTATGAGGAATGTTTCTTAAAGGAATCAACACTTTTTTAAGGTAATAATAGGGGTACAAAGGGATGTCTCTAAATAAGAAAATTATGTTGTGTAAAAATGAATGAGTGACTAGTCTGTGTATTTTTATGATAAAGGGATCTAGTTCTAGTGAAAATAAAAGTGTAAAAACCATGTTTCCTAAAGAAAAACATTTTTAAAAATCTCTTGAAAAACACGCTCGGATAAACCTGCTCATAGGTTTTTGCTCGTAAAATTGACGCATCCCTAATTGTGCAGACACCTCCTTGTACATCCTGAACTCTTGCTACTCGTGGTCTTCCAACCCTGACTCCTCAGATTGGCCAGTGGCGCACTGTCTTTCGATTTCTTCTTGGAGGGAGACCGTGAGGTTCCTCTCTTGTGCTAGGAGATCCTGTAGGGAGTGGATCTGTTGGTTGTGGGACTCTTGTGTACTGGTGTACCGCTGTTCTGCCTATGCTTGCTACTCCAACGTCATGTGCAGGGCTACTTCTATCGTGTCCACCTGTTCCATGAGCGTCTGCACTACGGATTCACTCATGGCGAGGTCATCCTTGACTTTTGTCAGAGTGAGCTCGAGCTCTTCCACCTTAGCCCAGTATTCTTTGGCTCGATTTAGTGCGGCATGGCCCATTGCTTGAGCTGCAACCATCGTCGATTGGCTTTCATGCGCGGAGAGCTGGGCTTGGATGAGATTGGAGGAGAGTTGTGAGGCTTGCTTCTGCCTCCTCTATAAGATTGTCTGAGCGACTTGCGGCAGTTGTGCCATGGCTTCAAAGAGATTCATCTCCATCATGTCTGTGCGTGACAATTGTTCTGCCGTCATGTGGCTATAGCCTCCTGTTTCCCTGTACTGGGGCACGTTGCAAAATTGTATGGCCTTTGCTAGGCCTGCCCATGGTGTGGAAGAGGTGCCAGTGGTGGGGGCGAAGGATGCTGTCTCCTAAGGGGTGGTGGAGACTGAGACAAAGGGTGCAACGGGGGTGGTTGGCACAGTTTCGGCTCCTGTATGGAGGCCGATTTCAATGGTGTCATTGCCCTAGAGGTCTTCAATGAGAATAGGGTCTCCTTGCACCTGTTTGCCCTTATCCTGGAGGACATAACCATTGTAGGCGTAGTTGTCATTGCATGAATTCATGCAGCTGGCTTTCCTCATATTGGTTGAGTGGCTGACTTGTTTTCGGTTGCACCTGAGTTATCGGAGTGGCACTTGGCGTTGTCCTCGCTCTCTTAGGCATTGTTTTTGTCTCTTCGTGCTCGGTCTGTACGGGACCGGTGGCTGATTTCTTGAGGAGGCTGAAGCTGACTGGTGGATGCTAACTTTTCAAGTAATAGAGGACTGGCATGTACAACATGGGATTGCTAATGATGTCCTCGTGGGTTGCTGAGATCATCTCTCATCTGGCTGCAGTAGTATTCAGCCCAGTTCATCTCTTGGAAGTTCACCATTCTCAGCCAGATATTGGGCACAACAGATTGATGATGGTCTGTGTGCTTCACTTGAGTGAGCCATTGCAGGGCTCTTGCTGGGCGCCTACCTCGGGCTTGTGGATGGGTCGGCTGCATCATGCAAGACACCAATGTTGGTGTTGTTGTCATATGTCTTATGGAATTCTGCCAACAGCGTCATGTCCAGGTGGCATGGGAAACGGGTTGCTACTCTTCCCAAGCCTGAAAAGTTAAGTGCCTCCACAACTACCGGGTCCTAGAGAGTGGCATATGCCGTTGCTGTTGTGTGGTAGTGGAGGGTGTAGTCCCGACTCTCATAACCAAAGTGCTTGTGGATCATGCAAGCATCTAGCTCTTGGAGCCATGCTTCTCCCAATGGCGAGTGCACTTGTGAACGCATGATCTTGTACTCCCCTCTGCGGTTGGCATCGGGGTGTGCTTTTGTGTTCTCATGGGGGGCGTGCTTGTTGTGGTTGGCTCTTAGCCTATTGGGTGGAGGTGTCTTCGTCGTATAAGTCCGCGAGTATTTTGGTTGGCATTCGAATTGTCGCAGAGGGAGTGCTTTGAGAATATGATGGGCCAGTGGCCTCTGGAATAGGGCGAGGGTGGAGACCAAGGCCAGTTTCGAATTTGAAAAAGTCATGTTCGGACTCCATCACAAACATGAGGGGGAGTTGAGTGACCAGGGAATCAGTGGATGAGGAAGAACAAGACATAAATTTGCTGGTGGGGATGTAGAGGAAGTGGGAAAGAAACTGTCAGACTTTTGGATAAATTTTGATAGAGTTTTGCTATAACAGCTATGGTGACGACCTGGTGGGTAGGGCTGCTTTGATAGATTTCTATCCCCTCGACCGGTGGGATACTAGTATGGCAACGGTCGGTGCTGAATTTGATGGTGATAGTCGGTGGCGGACCTTGATGGTGATGGTCGACGTGGAGTGTCTTAGGCCATAGTCGGCGTGGTACTCAAATGGTGACGGGGCAGTGTTGTTTTGGATGGCGATGACCTGGCAGGGTATTGATCAGCGACGACAAACATTTCGGTGAAAGTCGGTGGTGCAATGGCTTGGCAACGATCGACGGCGAACATTTCGGCGACGGTCGATGGGAACGTTTCTTCGACAGTCGGCGGGGTAGTGACTGTGTAAAAATAGGGAAAAGAGAAGGAAGGAGGAGTGGGGTGGGGGAAAATGTGGACTAAGCGGAGTGCACTTGTGTGGTGCAATGTGATAATGAGGTCAGGGTGCAAGAACATGAACAGTTGTAAAAATGCAAGAGCAGACTCTATTCACCTGGTGCTGACCGTGTGTGTGTGCGGTGTGTTTGGCAGGGACTAGTGGGCTGCGGGTGCGTCGGGTGAGATGCTTACTGTACTAACTCACCTAGACCTAGATGCAATGATTATGATGAATGCGGTGGAGGGGAGCGCCGTATTGCAGCATAGCGAGTGAGAAACCATGTAGAGTATGCGTCCAACTTGTTCCTTACCTTGGATGCTAGGGGCACCTTTGTGTCAGACTTTGTTGTTGTTGTGGGGTCCGATTTCCTTGGAGAAATGAGCTTTTGTGAATCTATCTGTGGAGCTGGTACCTACTTGTGTGAGTAGGCGGTGCCCTTACCTTCAAGTGTCCATCCCTAGGGCGAGGTTCTTGTGTATCTCTTTGTGGGGTGGAGTTCGGTTCCTACAGAGTTTCTCGACTGGTGGTTGCAATGTTTGTGTTAAGTCGGACTGGCCTTAGCACCAGTGTGTATTCGCGGTACCTCGAGGTTGGCCTACTGTGTTCGGTTCATTGGTAGGTTCTTGCGGTGCTGCATCCGAGAAGGACATAGGTTCTTGTGTTGCTGCATTCGACGCCTTCGGGAGTTGCCTTGTCTGTTTCTGAATCTAGGCAACTTTGTTGCCTTGGCCACTTGAGCGAGCGGTGTTGCTCGAACTGTTGGTGATGCATGGTGATGGATGAGGCATGAGCTTGTGGTGCAGCTTTCTTCGGGTAGCGAATGTGTGTGGGCGAAGCAAACTTGAGATGACCGGAGCTGTTGTTGTAGTGTTATCGTTCTTTGGGCATCGGTTCCGATCGAAGCGACATTGGGTGTAGAGGATAGCATCTTGTACTTGCAGCTCGTACACTTCTTGAGTAGAGGATGGTAGCGTTGGCTGAGTGTGCAATGGCATTGGTTTACCACTACGGCGAGCTTTCTTCTCCTTTCGAGCTACGCCCTTAAGTGGTGTGCTGGTGGAGGCTGGGGCTTCCAATTGGCCTTGCTACGTCATTTCATTGTTGTGAATCAGTGAGGTCGGGGTCAAAGAGGAGGGGCTTGGTCTGCATAGTAGGACTACTGCCGTTTGACCACCATTGGTAAGCGAAGCAGTTCGGGCACGCCAATCGATTTGGCAGTTGACAACGTAGCACCAGGTTCTTCCTAGAATAATTTACTCTTCGGTGGCTTTTGTAGGGAGAACATAAAAGCGTATATCCACCATTAGACTTAGATTTACATAACCAAGGTTTGCATAAGTTGGCCATTTATAGCTCTTATTGAGGCAATAGTGAGGGTTAGGGATACCTGTAGCTTTTTCCATACCTCTCGGGAGATGAAGTTGTGGCTCGCTCCTAGGTCCGCGAGTGCTTTGATGCACATGCACGGTACTTATAGCTAAACAAGCAACCTGGCTGGCTCTATTGTTAGCTCATCCGTAAGTTGCATCTATTTAGTCGTTGCCTTAAGAAGGGTCATTTGTCTATGCTATAGGATCTTAGCATACAAATTCTAGCTTCCTCGATGGCCTGGTGCTTCATCCTGGCCACCTCTTCCTTGAGTTCCTAGCCATCCATTTTTGTTCCATCAAAGGTGGCTGTTCGGCACGAGGAGTGATCTCAACTATGTGGTAAGGAGCCATACCTCGATACTCAAGCTTACGTTTGGTGTTGCAGACACTGTACAGGAGTGCCAAGTCTCCTTCTGCCAAGTCCTTGTTCTTGAGGTTGTGGTCGAACCACTTTCTATGTTGAGCCTTTTCTACTCGGAGAGAGTAGGCTGCTCACGACCTTGTCTCTTCTAGCTTTTTGAGGTCGACTAGCCTTTCGGCTAGGGCATTTTTCGTGAGTCTTTCTTTTATGGCAAGACGGAGGCTAGGCACTACATACTCCATTGGCATTACTGCCTCTACCCCAAAGGCTAACTTGAAGGGGGTACAATGTGTTGCCACTTTGTAGGAGGTCCTGTAGGCCCATAACGCTGCTATGAACTTATGCACCATCGTTATGGCTGGCTTCTACCGTACATGTGATAATCTTATAGCAAGTCTTATTGGAGCTTTTGGCCAAGCCATTTGCTTTAAGGTAGTATGGCATTGACTTCCTATGAATGATCATGAATTCGCTCATTAAAATTGCTATGGTTTTGTTGAGGAAGTGAGTTCCTCGGTCGCTGACTAACTCCAACGGGCATCCAGACCTCGTGATGGCTTATTCATATAAGAACTTGGCGGTGGATCTTGCATCATCCTTTACCGTGGCTCTTCCTTCTACCCACTTAGTGAAGTAGTCGGTGGCAAGGATGATGTATCATGCCCCGGTCCCCTTAGTGGCTGGGCTTATGGGACCAATGAAATCGATGCCCCATTTCTTGAAGGGTTGGTCGGCCAGGATTCCGGTCAGAGGCATCATGTCTACCCTGTGTGGGATTTGGATGTGCTGGCAAGGGTCACATCATTTGACGAATTCGGTTGCGTCTTCAAAGAGTACTGGCCACTAGAGACCAACTTGCAACACTTTATGTGCTGTAACATCAATGGACAAAATAGCCTCTAGCGATTCCTGAGTGGGCTTCTTCAATCACCTCGATGTATTCGTGTTCGCACACACATCTTCACAGTATGCCATCCTTACCCATGCGGTAGAGTTGGCCTGCTATCAGCTGATATGGCATTGCATTCTTAATGAGTTTACGGGCTCTATCCTTCTTGAGGTCCTGGCCTAGGGGTAGTCCATTGGGCAAGTAGTGGCCGATTTTGGCAGCCCATTCTGGAATGACGTCGAGGAAGAAGAGGGAAGCGTCGGGGAGATCATCTTCTACTCCCATTGGAGCTTCGCCGTTTGAGATCCTTAATAGGTGGTCGGCTAGAACATGGGTTTTACCCTTACACACAGCAACTGTGAAGTCAAATTCTAGTAGGATCAGCATCATCCACCTAGTGATGCATCCCATCATGCAGGGTTTGTTGACTAAATATAGCATTGCTTGATGGTCCATGAAGAAAAACAAACTTGTTGGCTAACAAGTAGTGCTGGAACTTCTTGACTGCATAGACCATGGCGAGACCTTGTCTCTCGGTGGTGGTGTAGTTAACTTCAGCCTCATTTAGTTGATGGCTCGCAAAGTATATCGGGTAATCCAAATTATGTGCCCCGGGTTGAGCTAACACACATCCAATGGCAAAGTTAAAGGCATCAACGTGGGCGTGGAATATTAAATTCAACTCGGGAGACCTCAATACTGGTGTGGTGGCTAGAGCTAGCTTGAGGGTTTCAAAGGATGTTTGGCATTCTTCGGTCCACTCAAAGGATACTAGTAGCTTGTATAACGGGTGGGCTATGCTGGCATAGAATAAGATAAATCTCTAGTAATAGCTCATATGGCCAGTAAATCGTTGGACTCCCTTAGTGTTGGTGGGAGGTGGTAACTCCAAGATGAGTTCGATTTTGTTGTGGTCTGTAGAGATTCCATTCCGGGACACTATGTGCCCCAGGATGACACCATGTTTGACCCAAAACTTGCACTTAAGGGGGTTGAGGCAGATGTGGTATAAGCGACACTTCTTGAGGATGAGCCTGAGATACTTCAAGTGGTCATCCCATTTCGAGTTCATGCATATATCATCCAAAAAGACTTCCACAAAGTCCCTCAGGTATCCCTTGAATACCATGATCATCATACGTTGGAAGGTAGATGGGGCATAAAACTGGCTGCATATACACCCCATTCGGTTGCGAAGGCAGTCTTGTGTTGGTCTTGGGGGGCAATTGAGACTTGGTTATAACTTGAAAATCCATCTAGGCTATCCACTTCCTTTCCAACTACCCTTTCTAGAGCATGTTCCGTGAATGGGGCAAGGGGTAGTGGTCACATCTCGTGGCTACATTAACCTTCTTCAAATTCATGCATACTCTGATTTTTCCATTTTTATTCAGGACTATCACAATGGGTGATACCCAGTTTGTATGCTCGATCTCATAGATGAATCCTACATCTATGAGTTTTTGGATTTCATCCCTTAGTGCATATTTAGGATTCATAGGGTAGGGGTGTTGCCGTACTGGCCTGACATCATCCATCATGGAGATTGTATGCTACACTACTACGATAGGTACTCCTTTCATGTCCATGTATTTCTAGGCCATACAATCCTTATATTCTCGTAGGAGAGCTATTAATGCATTCTCCTCACTGCTGGGAGTGAGGTCATCAATGACAAATACAAGTTGTGGGTCTTTCCCTTCTGGGGCTAAGTTTACTTCCTTGACTAGGGCTGGTCCATCATATCCTTGAGAACAACCGTCCTCTCGAGATCTTTTGGCCTGTTGGTATAAGATCTTATGATCCTGAATAGTATAGGCCTTGTAGTGGGATGGTACCTACCATAGGTCTTCTTCATCCTCAATCTCCCTCTCTTTTTCTGCTGAAGCAGTGGACTTTTTGGCCTTAGCCTTGCCTTTGGATATAGGGGATTTGGGATCTGAAGGGGGCTCTTCCTTTGTACTTATAGAGCTGACAGGGGTGGTTACCTTACTTACCCTATTTCCCCAATTAGAGAAGAACTTGTGGTGGGCAGTCATGGCACTATGTAGTTAGCCACAGTGAAGATCTGATTTTACCCTTACTATTCCCTTGCTTACCTCTCAGGGTTTGTTGAGCATGTTGAACATCCTTAGAGGAACCACTAGGGTTAGACCCTCGAGCTCTGGGGTGGTGATTTGAAACCATACTCTTTCTGGGACATCTATGTTGGTTAAGATGTGCATCCAGTTTTGCGAGAATTCTGGCTCGGGGAGAGGTGCATACCAGAAGTCATCAGACTCCTTCTCATCCTCTTCCCTACCACAGGGTTGGAATAGCTTTACGGAGGTGATTTAGGCAGAGGTGTCAGACTCTCGGCAAAGAGGTGTCTTGACAATGGGTGGGCCTTGTAGGTGTGCAGGTTTCCACTCTCATGGTTTGCTCCTCATGCCACAAATAGATATTATCATTGTGCCAGTCATGCATGAGCCCAGACATTCGCAAGAAGGGCGTGCCTAGGATAGCTTCATATCCTGGCTGTTGAGTGAAGTGCATGACCATGAACCTTACATGGTATGTGAATCCAAACACCTTAATGTGTACGCCAGTCAACACTCCCAGAGGTTCAAAGGTTCCTCCATCGGCTAGCTTTACTACCAGATGGGTTTGCTCAAGTGCAAGTTTTCCCATTTCTCCCAGCATTCCTTGACGCAGACACTCACTCCTGCTCCCCCATCCAAGATGGCTTTCACCTTCTGGTTTTGGTAGACCATGGGGATAGAGGCGTTCGTGTCATCACCCTCAAAATACTGGCCTAGCTTGTTGATGGGAATCTTGGGTAGGTTTTGCCACTTTTCTAGCATTGATTGGTTGGGTTGGCAGGGTTGGCGGTAGGAATGGTCTATTCATCCAATTGGAAAAATCATGCCATAGGGTTGGATTTCCTCTTAGTAGAGACGCAATCGACATTTTCACCTCTGTAGATAGGATGGCAGTAAGCCCGGGACCTTCACAGGGTTTTGGTGAAGCTTCTTCCTCCATGGACATGTCATCGAAGCCATACAGGTCTCCTTCGTCTTGGAGGTTATGTAGCACTGGGTCTTCTTGGAACATCTTCTACATCAAATTTGGAGCTTCTGACTGCTCCAAGCTGAGGTGTTCCTCTTCCTCCACTCTTTCTGGGACCTTGAGTGATTTTGCTCCTCGGTGTCCCATCAGGTGGCTTGGATGGATAGTATCTGACCCCCTACTAGACTTTCTCGATGCTCGAACTTATATTGGCAATCACGCACCAAGTTCTCGGCATCCTTTATGTATTGCTTTTCTAAGACCGGGTCAGGGTAGGTCTCTTTATAGGTGGGTGCCAGTGCCAGGACCTGAGCGTGTCTGGTTTGTTCACTTCTGGAATCAAGGGTACATTAGGGTCACCCTAGGTGGAAGACTATTTGAAAGCAAAGGAGGTGGCAAGGGTAGCTGTCTCCTCATCGGACCTGTCCTAGATAAGCACCTGGTCGGAATCATCACATACTTGAATGGCCTTCGTAGAATGAGTTAGAGACTATAGAGGAATCTCGGGATCAGGCGACGGGAATAACTTACCCTTGTGAGCTTCCTCATGGCCTTGCCTAGTGCCTTGGCCTACATCCTTGTAATGACTTGTAGTGGCACTGTGGCCACATGGCCTTGTTCAATACTAAGCAGATTGAGACTAGTGCTCTTTGGCGGGGTGAGTCGAGTGGTTGGACTTCTCATGGGATAGTCCTAGAATAGATGCTCCATTTCACATCCTGCACACAAAGGGATGGGGTTGGTTGTGGTTGGGGCGGTGGGCGTATGATCCCTATATGGACAATCCTTCAAGAAGTGTGGGCCCTAAAATTTGAAACAGGACACCGGTGGGTTTGAAGTGCCTCGATAGGGGCATTCACTTGATTTATGGGGACCTTGGCATGTATAACATTAGAGTGGGGGTCTCCAAGCAATTGAGTTTAGATCTCTCGCTCTTGTGTTTATGGGGCAGTCTGGAATATGGGGACTTGTTGATCCTCTAATGGGAGGTAGTGAGTCAGGGCTCCACTCCCTTCCTCGTAGGGGTAATAATCATCAGGTCCATGATCAAGATCCATTTCCTCCCAGTCGTTGGGCAACTCTTCAACCAACACTTGATTGATTGGGGGGCGATGCAAGGTAGCGGGGGTTGTGGACCTAGTATGGGTGGTGGGGGTGGCAGCGGAGCTAGTTGCGGTATTGGTTAGAGCTAGCCACAGGGCCACCTTGTGAGATCTAGGGGGTGGGTGGGGCTGTTAGGGCCAATGGGGGTCGCATTTGATACATGGGTTGAGGAAAGGACTTCAAAAATCAACATTGGGAGGTATCATGGTTTCCCCACCTATGGCAATGTGCACAGTAGAGTGCCGGCCTTGCCCTTAGGTATGGGCACTCATTGAAGGGGTGGTTGCCATTGCATACCCCACACCAGACATTGTCTCTTCGTGGAAATAAGTGAGGGTTGCTTGGCGCCACTTTGGAGGTTCCCGTTCTCCATTGCTGACCTAGCTACTCCAATAGGTTGGAGGCTAGCTCACTCACATCCAAGCTTTTAGGCTCGTTAATCTCCTTCTTGCTTGAATCTACACTCGAGGACCTAACCAATGGGGCTATTTCAGAGGGGGTCGAGGCCTTGTCCGAATCCACTTTGTCCATCATATTGTCACATATACGGATGGCCACCTTGCTGTTGCATAAATCAAAGGAGATGGGGTCCATCACCATGAGGTGGTCATGCAGCTTTGGGTCTGCTAACCCGATAAGGAAGTGAGGCAATAGTCATTCGTCGCTCATCCACTCATAGGATTCATAGCAGGCATTGAAGTGCTTAATTCTCACAATGTAATCCCTTAGGGATTATTTGTCGTTTTGTTTTACCCCATACAATTGGTTGATTGGGCTCCATTTATGGCCACTGGGGGCAAATCCCACAATAAAATCCTTTCTCAATGTCTCTCGGTTGATCTTTTCCTTTGGGGTGAGAGCCCTATACCATTGGCCTACCTTGCCATCCAGCTGAGGCCGAATGCGTTGGCCATCTCAAGGTCACCTGATGCACCAGAGGCTTCACAAATTTGCTCGAATTGTTCCATGTGGGAGACTGGGGTCTCCTTCTCCAAGGAACTTGGTCATTAGCTTAGAAATGGCTATGGGACGGCTTCTTGAGGGATTTTCCATCCCTACAGGGAACACTGGGGTGGGTGGAGGTGGTATTTCCCCTCTTCCTAGGATGTTCACCAAAATACGCATTGCCTCATCACTCAACACCGTTTGAGTAGCTAGCGGAGGTGGTGTTGTAGTGGGCTTGATGAGTCACAGGGTTGGGGCCTGCTGGCCCAGGTGGTGTTGTCCATGTAGCTGCTAGTGTCAGCATTGGGACGGAAGTACACATGCCTACATTCATTGGTGCAAACGGTATAGGCAGGAAGGGATGGACTCGCGGAGGCGATGGGTCCTGGGGCATGGTAATGTTGGTTCCATGCAATGGGTGGTAGGGTGGGAATTGCAGTGCCCCATAGTTGATGAAGGCTAATGGGGCCAATGCTGTTAGAGGGTCATAACACATTCCAACTTAGTTCTTCCTAATATCCCCTTGACTCGGGTCTTGTATATGGAGTTCCCTCATCCATGGATCTTCCTTATCCATGTTCTCCCACTAGGGGGATCTGGCATAGGCAGAGGAACCTGGATCAACGAAGGTAGTTTCTGTCTTGGTCTAGGGAACTATCTGCTGTTGGCCTTCCTTTCTTACGGACATGCCGACAAAGGGGTCCTCCATGTCTGCCGACTCTGTTCATCCTAAGCAATCGAACATGTTAGAGAATGTACCTCTAAGCCTGGATGCCACCAAAGGTGCAGGAGAGTTGGGAGAGGCTACACTCGTGAAGGGGGCTTCCGATGCCCTTAGATCTGAGGGGTCTTGCATCACTCCTTCAAGGCTCTCTATTTTGTCTAAACTATTCCCTCTGGATCAAAAGATATGGCCCCTAGAAGGATAGGCAGATTTTGATCCCAAGAAGGCCCAAAAATGATGATGTGGCCTAGAGGGTGATGTGGCAGAGGGTGTCACATGGTGAATTCATTGTGTGCCTATGGAGAGACAACTATGCCTAGTTGGCAATTGGTGACTATGGATTGACTGGGCAAGATGATGATGTGGCACACAAGCCCATGGTGACATGGCACTAGGGCCACTTTGATGACATGGCATTGAGGTCCAGTTGGAGTAGCAATGGTTAAGTGACCCAAGATGACGTGTGTGGTTTACCACATGGCAATCTTACATAATTTGCCACATGGCAAATTTTAAGCCAACCCTAGTCGTGGGTCAAGATAAGGTGGACCAGAATCTCGAAGATGCTGACAGAATCTTCGTAAGATTTTGTCAATGGGCCAATGTTCATCGTCTTCTCTGTTGAGAAGATTTTGAGGAGCCACCGAGTGTAGGTCATTTTTATTATAGAGCATGGCATGGAGGCGGGTCTCGTTGAAGTCGTTGGAGCACCGAGCTACAAGATGTGTTGATTAAATAAGCTAGGGAGCCAAGGACATTGATGGACTAGGAAGCTGGGCTGTAGAGCCATATGAGAAGTCACTAAAGCATGGGTATCATGTCTGTTGAGCACTGCTATAGTCGCCTAGTTGTAGCTATAAGGAGTCAAGTTGGTTCTAGTTGTGAGGAGCCGAGTTGAGTATGGCATTGGGTGCAAAAGATTGTGGGCTTTTGAGTTGGAGGACATTTCTGCTGAGGCATACCTTTTGGCTGGGGGTGCTCACTGACTCTTGTTGTTGGAAGTAGCTCTTAGAATTTGCTAGAGAGTTGGCTAATGGGCTGCTTTGCATGGGTGTTCAGTCTATTTATTGGAGAAGCTTGGTAGCGCTGAGGCTGTAGAAGCTCGGTTGGGCCATAGGAGCTATGCTTGGCCGCTTGTTGTGACTTGTGAGGCTTAGTTGACCATGGAGACTAGCCTTTGGAGTAGATCGGGGCTCACTAGAACTTGGAGGCCATAGTGGCACTTAGAGTAGCCCGTGAGCAGGAGGATGGAGAGTCGTTGGGGCTAGAGCCGAGCTATTGAAGCTTGAATGGGGAGAGACGCTTGAGTAGTTGGGCGTCTCATTGGAGTGGCTACCTGCTAGATCAGCCATATGACCTAATCGTCATCTTGTTGTGCATTGAAGATGCTTGCGCATTCGTTGAGGCTGGGAGCCGTTGAAGATGTAGTCCACTGTTCAAGAGGCTGGACATGAAAGAGGTGTTGAAGAGATTGTTGAAGGTCACTGGAGCATGGGTGCAGTTGTGCTTGGGACGTCAGTTATTGTTGAAGTGAGAAGCGGGGCCTCCAATACTAAAGCTTTGGAGCTATGCATTGTTGCTAATTTTGAGTGGAGCCATCTCGCTTTGTGTGCGTTTGAAGGATAGAAGTAGAGCTTGAAAAGCTCACTATGTCATTGAGTTGAGTTTAAGAGGCTGTAGTCTGTGAGCTGATGTACTCGGAGGAGACACAGAAGTGATTCTTCACCCACAACCAAAAATTTGTGACCTTAGAGAACCATAGCAACTCACAAAACTCAGAGCATGTACTTGAGGAACCTCATGGAACAAACCTCAAACATCTCTCTCATCTCAAAAACATATAGAGACACGAATGATCACATCTCAAGCTCTAGGAAATGGGTTCCTGAGCTTTCTAAACCGAATTGAAGAGGAGAATGAGCTTTACAATGAGAGCTAGAGATAGAATGGAAATGCCTCAAGGAGAGGGCTTGTGCCTTGATTGAGCAAGGGCTTGCATGCCTTGACGGGAGCAAGGGCTTTCACTCTCTCTGATGGAAATCTCTCTCGATGGAAGATGCCTCATGGAAGGAGGACTTGACATTCATGAAGGGACATTGGCTCTAATACCATGATAGCAGAAGTGAGAGAGGGAGAGAGAGAGGAGTGCACACGATATAGCTACCTGTACACTAAGTGTATTGACATGAAGATGAAGATATACATGTGAACCCCTTAGGGTTAGGTTTAGGGTATGCCCCTATGCCCTATGTGGATAGTGCAATTTAGATTATCTTTAACATAATGATGTAGGGTTCCAATGTCTCTTGACCATATTTCGACATCATAATCTCGAGGATCTTGCCATCATTACCTTATACAGGTCCTCTTCCTCCAAAATGGCAACAATGCTCGAATAATTCCATAACTTGCTACAACTCGTGCCATGCTCCACTTCGACGTACACATTGGGTGACTTCAACATTGACTTCTACCATCCCTCACCCAACTTGGATAGACTACGAGACATCATGACCTATCACAACATGACACAACTAATCGATTTGCCAACAACAATCTATGGATCCACACTTGATCATATTTGGGCCAACCCAAGCAAACGCACATGATAAGCAACAACAAGCTTAGTGTATTGGTTGGACAACTTCCTCGTCTGTGCAAGACTGCCATCCATCCCATGACTTCCAACCTTCAACAACCACGCCAGGGCAGGCCCATTGAATAAGATTCATCTTGTTTATTTATAAAAGAAAATTCACAATTTACAAAGGGGACATATTTTTTTGCCTGGGTAGAGTCCTAATTCATGTTTTTGGCACATTAATTCTGTGTGATTCGACCATAGGGACACATTTCAAGTGTTGCATGTGATTTGGCTCATATTTTTGGAGGTGGATGTAAGGTGTTCCATACCATCGAATATCAAAGAGGTGGATCCTACATGGGATCATAACATCAATTTATAGCATCAATTCTTACTTTGTTTCATCCACAAGTAAGCTCTTGACTCTTGTGTTTGTGCATCCATAGCTGAGGTAGAAGGTGGTTTGGTGTTTATGGATATGTCTGCAAGCGGGATGTTCAAGAAAGGTTCTAGCGTTTGGACTGCTTCTTTATTCAATTTCTTGTTTCAATATTCAATTCATGGAAGTGTTGGATAAATTGATGTTTAGGGGACACACTTATGGACATGGTCATGTGGTGTGTGTGTGTTAATGTGCTAGTGCTTGTGTAGGACATGGTGTGAGTGCTAGTGAGCACCATGGTAGGTGTGCCACCTATGAGGTAGGTGTGTCTAGATTCTCTAGCATGACCTCATCTATGAGGTGGTGAGAGTCCTTGCCCACCAGCCTTTATATGTGGCATGTATCTTTCACTATCAATCAATAATCCATCGTTGTTGTTTGTGTTACCCATGCATCCTTGCAATGGCTGACTTCGGCCCTCCATAGCTAGCTTGCCTTTCCTTCGTACATCCTGGTGCCAACATGTGGTATCAAAGCTGTGTTTTATCTCTACTTGCAAATGTTTGATGTTGCATGGACTCCATAGTCAGTCTTGCTACTAGTCACCCTATTGCATCTCTCACGTTGACTGCTCAATACACGTATATCTCCATAATTAATCTTATGCTGCTTCTGGATTGTTGCTCAAGATCCACGCTACTACTCCTGAAGGCAAAAGACATATCAACATTGTTGATCAGTTGTAGTGTATCAAGTTCCTCTCCCATGCTATTGTGGCATCACTATTCTTGAGTTGTTCCATCAACAAATGAAGACTATCACAACTATTATTGCCTCAAGATCTATATGAAGCTGTCAACTCTTTTGTGATCGTCCAAGCTCGAAAAGCTGCCTAACATCCGCCTTACAGGCAAAAGAAGCTACTCATCAACTTGAAGCTACTTTAAAGCTTGCTATTGCTGTTGTCTCTATCGACTATCCCATTGAAGGTGATCTGTAGAGGCTCAAAAGAAGCCTTCCCTAGGAAGTATTGTAGCTGTTGTTCATTATTGTCTGACAGAGCTGCTGCTACTAAGTTCTTAAAGTGTCTCAGATTTTGGAATCCTCTTGGCTACATATCATTGGAGTGTCCTCCAAATTTGACATTTTGAGAGTCTTGCTGTGATTGCTCTATGCAGCTGCTCCTATGGCCATCATTGACATATACTTTGAGGACATTCATGCGGAGAGCTTCATCTACACTTCATTCGGATGCGGAATGTGCAAACTTTTGTATGCAACAGTTGTGCGGAGGACATTATTTTTTCTACCATGGGTTCTCTACCTTTGCTATGCATAGAATGAATCTTTATGTGTTTTGGGTCAATAATGGTTCTCTGCCATGGATAGTCCATCCTAAAATTATATGTTATTTCCATTTTAGTTAGTCATGTTTGCCATTGAGTCATATGTCCTATGGTGATACCCAAAGACACATATTTCAGGTGGACTCTCTTATTGTAAACTGAGGTAACCAGATTTGAATTGAGGCTATGGTGGAGCTAGGGCACCCACATGTGCCTACTACCAGTGCAACTGGAGTGAGACATGAAGGGCTACTCCCAAGGTAGAAGGTCATCAATTTAAGGGGGGTGTTGGATAAATTGATGTTTAGGGGACACACTTATGGACATGGCCATGTGGTGTGTGTGTGCCAGTGTGCTAGTACTTGTGTAGGACATGGTGTGAGTGCTAGTGAGCACCATGGTAGGTGTGCCACCTATGAGGTAGGTGTGGCTAGATTCTCTAGCATGACCTCATTTATGAGGTGGTGAGAGGCCTTGCCCAACCTTTATACATGGCATGTATCTTTCACTATCAATCAATAATCCATCACAGTTGTTTATGTCAACCATGCATCCTTGCAATGGCTCACTTCTACCCTCCATAGTCAGCTCACCTGTCCTTTGTACATCCTGGTGCCAACAAGAAGCTTGTTTTGAAGTAGTGTGAGATGTTGCTTGCATGCATCTTTCACTGTTCTTGAAGCCTTGCAAATCTCTTACATGCAGTAGAGTTAATAAATTTTGAATCCAACATCAAGGAATGTACTGATGATGCTAGTTTGGTTCAAGTCCAAAGGCCAACAAGAAAACTGAATGAAGAAGAGAAGCTCCATCGTACGTCTCCTCCCTGTCCAATTGTTTTTCCTTGCATTTTACTTCTCCTTGTATTGCAGTCTCCTTTCACTACAAAAGAGTTTCTTTTTCCTTTGCATAGCTCCTTGCTTGTCTTTGAAGTTTGTAGCATTTGTTTGTACAGTGTGGAAGTGCTGCTCAATCAACTTGAAAAAGCTTGAATTCCAGTGACATTTGCGACACCATCATTGTATGCGTACTCATTGTCATGTCCCTTCAAATGTTTTTGTTTGTGTTCCATTTGTACTAATTGATTATACAATAGGTTTGTTATCAACTTTAGCAAGTTGTTTTATCACAATGTCTTGCCCTCCCTTGACAAGCGATAAGTGTACCAGTGGATGTGTGTCATTCCAAACCTAAAGACACAGATATTAGAGTGTCGAAGAATTGTGACATGAAGAAAACATGGAAGAGGTCATTGAAGAAGATGCCCGAAACAGTTGTTGCACAAGCGTACTATTAGGATGAGTTTAGAATATAATGCAAACTTTGGAAACTTTGAGTTTTGTGAACGAGAATTCTGATTGCCAACGTTTTATCAGTGTGGAAAGTATTATGTGACACTTAAAGGAGGAACAAAGTAAAGTGTAGGATATCACTCTACATACAACATTAAGTGGATGCTCTTGGCCATCAAAAATAAAACGTTGGCATCGTTTTGCTCAACTGTTGGATTCAAAGGGCTTTTTTCAATTTTAGAGAGAGACCTTTCGTTGGTTGATCATTGACGTTTGTTTCCATTGAGGAGAAAATTTTAATAGTTGTTTTGTTGTGCAACCTTGGATTGGGTTAGAAAATATTCGTCACGTTTTTTACATTACCTTGGATTGGCAAGTTTGTAAAGTTCTTCATCATTCAGTTAGTGTTCATTATAGTTTGACAAAAAGGCCTCTCAATGCCTTTCACTGGTCATTCCAAAAGTGCTTTGTTACACAATATATATCCCCTACTTTCTAACTGTTATAGCACGTTTTGGTGGAAATATTCTATTGGAAAAAGAATTTATTAGCCGATACCATATACTCAAGATCCTTGGGTTTAGACTAGCATGTAATGGTTGCACCCTCATATAGGTATACATTCCATCACACCCCTTTAATGGGAATTCCTTCCTCTGCGTCAAACCAAGAGCTAGTTGGTGTTTCTCAAAAATCTCTTTACTGAGTGGTTTGGTAAAGATGTCTGGAACATTCTCTTTGCTATCACAATGCTGTAGTGTGACATCACTAACTCTTTCTTTGATGAGGTGCTCTCTAACATCAATATGCTTTGTCTTGGAGTGATATACTAGATTCTTGGGCAATGCTTGAGCTAATTGATTATCACAGTATATTGTTGTTGGATTTGACTCATCAAAGTAATCTGTTTTTGACAATAGTCTTTTGAGCCATATAGCCTCACATGCACTTGTAGTAAGTGCTCAAAATGGGTTCAACCCTCTCCTTGGTCCTACTAAATCTTTAGGTAAGAACTTCTCCTGAAATTATTGTTGTCTAATCTTACACCTTTGCTCATCCCCTTCTAGCACTTCTACCAGCATGATTGTTTCGGCTACCCCTTGAGGTGTTCCTAGGTTTGGAACTCATGGGCTGCTATGGGTGCTGCTGAATTATTGTTCTATGTTGGACTTTTCTACTAGTTCCTCGGCTATGGGTTTTAATCCCTCTACTACTAGTGTACAATTTATATCATCCTCAAGTTTTGTGGCTGGATTATTTTGCCGAGACCCTCTCTGACTTGAAGTGGGTTGTAAAATAGTTGATGGTTGGTTTGCCACTTAGCCAAGGATGCAGTGTTGATTATGGACAAAAAGTTTGGATCACATAGAAACAACTTTCCCTATGTAGCTGTATTAGCACCATCCTGAGACTATGCTGGAAGGCTTCCATCCATCCTTAAGGGTTTGTTTGCATTTACTTCTTCATCAATGTCTTATAGATGTGCATTGCAATCCTGTAGGCACAACCATCAGGTCAAAGTTTGCTTAAGTGTAGCCAATCGTGGAACTATTTTTAAGGACATTTTGGGGCCACAATGTGATGCATTGGTGGGTGAGATTTTTAATTTTGCACAGACCCATGCTCTCTTCGGAAGTTTTCTCAGCATCATGTTGTTGCATTGGCATAATAATGAGACAATCTTATCATTGTCAAAATACTACAGAGTTCTCGACACATGGCACTACATGCATTTACTCATGAGTACAGAGACTGTTGCTCTACCCTCCTTTGCACAACGTAGTCTCTCACTTGACTACATCACACAGCTTTTGCCTTGCCACCTGTCATTGTATAGCTTCACCATCTATCACTACACAACACAATCTTTTGTTGCACTAACCATCGTGCTAGTTCGAGATATGATGTTGGCATAGAGTAACCACTACATCACACAAACTTTTGCCTTGCCACCTGTCATTACGCAGCTTCGCCATCTATCGCTGCACAACATGATCTTTGTTGTGCTCACCACTATGCTGGTTTGAGCAATGATGTTGGCATGGAGAGACCACCACGTTGGCATGAAGACCACAGTGGCATGTCAATCCCTAAAGGGGACCCCTCAAGGTCCATATCCATAACCACCATGCTAGTTGTTGAAGCTATTTTAGCTCTAAACCAAGGAAAATATAGTCTTATTTTGGAACTATTTTAGTCTGATTAGTCCTTGTGCAACAATTTCTCAACCACTGCACTAGTTCTTGCTATTTTAGTTCCAAGCTAAGGAAAATGTAGACATTTGCAATTTATGATAGTTTCCTTGCCACCACCACAATGGTTATTGGAGTTATTATAGTTCTAAGTGAAGGAAAATATACTCCCATTTTGAAGCTAATTTAGTCCTACTAGTCCTTGTGCAACAATTTTTGCTAGTTCATGGAGCTGTTCTAGTTCCAAGCTAAGGAAAATGTAATCCTATTTTAGAGCTATTTTAGTCCTTCTACAACAATTGCTTGTGCAGCAATCAGACCAGTTGCACTGGTTGTAGTAAATCCTAAATGAAGGCATTTGTGAACCATTTTCACTACACTAACAACATTGTTTTCAACAGTTTCTTGTGAAATGAAAAAATAGACTGATTTAGCAAATATCCATAGACTTTGCTAATGCATCCAACTCAATCCAATCATCCTTAGACATATTTGTAGGCTTACGTGCCAAGGGTTTAATCTACTTCTTTTGAATAAGCATGTCCCTTATCTATTCTTTCCATGAAGAATAGTTTGTCCCATCAAACTTTTTAATGTGGAAAAACTCATTTTGAAAAATGGAAGAAATTAGGCCCAAAAGAAAATGTCAACTTGCAATGACAAAAAAATGGCAAACCCAATGCCAATAAGAGACAAATCCCTCAAAAATAAAAATCATCCATGGGCATAAGCATCAATAATGTCTCATCCAATAGAACATAGCACTATGAGTGCATTAATTGCAATGTGTTAAAGCTTTCCCTCAGCATAAAATAGCATCTGTGTTTCCACAAGGCAATTTGTGCCTATCAGCAGTGCATCCAACAAGGATCACAATGCATCCAAATGGCCTGTAAAGCATCCACTACAATGCAATGCAAACCACAAATGAGCCCACACAACTCAGACTGCAACAGCCAGAGTGATCCATATAAGGTATATCCAAGAAATCACGACCCTACGGTAGTGATCACTAGTGAAAATAGAACTTGATATGCCTCAAAACATGGGTGTCACTGCATAATCAAACTCAACAAGACAATCTACAAATATCTCTCTTCTGTTGGAACTCCAAAATTCCAACCGATGAATGGGAAATGGGGAGTCAACCCTTGCAATTGACCTATAATCCAAACTCAATCCAAAACTCAAAGGCTTGAACCTTTGAATGGATTTTTGACAGAGAAATAGATGATTCGGTGCCTCAGAGAGATGGACCTTCTCCAAATCTGCAAAAAATTGTGCAAGAGCTGGCAGGTAGGGGGTTTTGGGTCTCCAAAATGCATTGAAACAGATAGTTTTAAAAATCGTGGTCTCAATCATCGGGTCCAACACATGGACCAAAAAACGTTTTTGCAAAAAAACCTATTTTTAAACACCACCGGAGTGTGAATGATGAGCAACATAGAAGTTTAAGGGCTCTTGAGTCCACCAAAACTGACAGATCTGCAAATGGTTTCTTCAAACTTGAGTTCCAATATACTGGCATAAAAATATTAAAGTAGTAAAAAATCTAATGAAATGATCCCAAATTCAAGAATGAAGGAGTTTTTTGAACTCCCAAAGTGCAATGGACACCAAAACAAGCAATGGTTGCCTCTGCAAGGCATTCTGGATTCTCAGTTGTCGAAAGGAACAGGGGAATCATCAAAAGGAATAGGGGACTCATTAAAAAATATTTTTTTCCTCCAAAACCACCCACTTTCTTGCAAAACCCCACTAAGATAACTTTACTGTATCTAAACCCCAGCCTCATAAAATAGTCCATACTGCAATGTGGACTTCACATACTTGAGTATAAATCTAGCCGCATCCAAATGCGGTTTCCTTGGAGCCTGCATAAACTAACTTACCAATCCAATAGCATAGCTCAAATCTGGCCTGGTAATAGTCATATAAATCAAACTTGCTACTATGCATCTGTACATAGTAGAGTCTTCCAAAAGCTCACCTGCATCTACGCTCAGCTTCACATTCTGCTCCAAAGGAACTGAAATAGGCTTACAGCCTGTCATCCCATATTTGGACAGCATGTCCAATCCATACTGCCTCTGCAAGAGTTGTATCCCACTTGGTGATCTAATCACCTCAATGCCCAAGAAATAACGTAGCTCTCCCAAATCCTTCATCTCAAACTTCTACTTCAATAGCATTTTCACATGAAGGATATCTTCATCACTATCACCTGTGATGATCAAATCATCAACATAAATGACAAGCATCATAATACCTTTCTCTGTCTTTCTCACATAAAGTGAGAAATCTCCCTTGGAAATCTGAAAGCCAATAGTGACAAGATACTATCCTATCTTGTTAGACCATGCTCTAGGTGCTTGCTTCAAGCCATACAAGGCTTTCTTCAACCTCCTACAAACAAACTCAGGATGAACAGCATGAACATAACCTGGTGGCTACTCCATAAAGACCTCTTCTTGCAAATCACCATGAAATAAGGCATTCTTTACATCCATTTGATGTAAAGACCATCCCTTTTATGCAGCCATAGCAATGACTGCTCTTACAGTGGCCATCCTTGCAACCAGACTGAATGTTTCTTCATAATCAATGCCATATGTCTGTGCATACCCCTTGACAACTAATCTTGCCTTATATCTATTCACAGAACCATCTGCATTGTGCTTGACCTTATAAACCCACTTACAGCCAATTGCATTCTTGTATTTAGGCAAAGGCACCAATTCCCATGTAGCATTTGCTTCCAAGGCATCCATTTCTTCATCCATGGCTTTCTCCCATTTTTCTTTTCCCATGGCTTGCTCAAAGGAAGTGGGTTCTAGTTCTTGTATCACTTTGACCATATAGGCATAGTGAATGGCTATAAATCCATCATATTTCAGCCTATCCACAGGATATCTAGCTCTGGTAGACTTGCGCAAAATAGGCTCACTTCCAGATGCTCTCAAAACATCCTTGATCTTTCTTACTCCAAGTGTAACAACAGAAGGAATACCCAACTCATCATCAATGCTCTATTCTGAGCCACTGGATTCACCATCCACATAAGAGTGACCGGCATTCACATCAAACATGGGCTGAGCTACCTTCTCTTTTCCTTTTTGTGATACCTGCATACCACTATCTGCATTGCTTTCAGGAGATTCTCTTGATCTCAATCTGCCTGTCCATGGCAAAGTATGTGAACCACTGCTAGAGGACACTGCAAGTCCACCAATATTTTGTGATTGCTGCTGTGAATTCTATGCAGCATTACCATTTTGTGCATCTACATCAATCATCACATTTACGGTTTATACCAGCTGCTCATCTCATCAAAAACATCTCTGCTCACTGTAAACTTACGAGTAGAAGGGTTATAGCATCTATACCCTTTCTGCAGCAGAGAATAACCAATAAAGATGCACTTCTCAGCTTTTGGATCCAACTTGAACCTCAACTCATCTGGCACATGAACATAGGCAATGCAACCAAAAATTTTCAAATGAAAAATATATGGTTCCCTACTAGTATACATCTCCTCTGGCGTCATGCCATGTATTGCTGCAGTGGGAGTCCTGTTCATTATGTAAACTGTGTAGCAACTGCTTCAGCCCAATAATAATCTAGAAGGTCTTTTTCATTTAGCATGGCCCAAGATACCTCTTCAATATGCATGTTTTTCCTTTCTGCAAGTCCATTTTGCTATGGGGTATGATTGCAGGAATATTGCTGCTTTATGCCATGCTCCTGCAGGAACCTTGCAAACTCATTTGAGAGGTACTCTCCCCCTCCATCTGACCTCAAGAGCTTTATTTTTAGGCCTATTTCTTTTTCGACCATAGCTTTAAAAGCTTTGAAATTCCCAAACACTTCACTTTTCTTTTTCATAAAATGCACCCAAACTTTTCTACTATAGTCATCAATAAAAGTGACAAAATAATGACAACCTCCAATAGATGCAACTTTAGTAGTCCACACATCAGAGTGGATTAATTCCAATGGCTTCTTACTCTCTTGAACATGCCTAGAAAATGGTTTCCTTGCCTGTTTTCCAAATTGACAGGCTTCACATACATTATGCATTATTGCAACCTTGAATTTAGGCAATCCTGCAACAATCTTTTGGGCCTGCATTGATTTAAGTTGCTATACATTAACTTGACCAATGCGTTTATGCTAGATATCAATATCTTTGTTACACTCAATTCAGGCATGTCCGCATCCAATGTAAACATCCTGCCCTTCTTCTTTCCTTTTGCTGTCAAGCGACCGTTATTTTTCATATCCTCAACAAAGCATCCATGAGGATTAAATCTGACCTGCAAGCCCTGCTCAACCATTTGGCCAATAGAAACCAGGTTCTTAGTGATATTCGGGACATGAAATACATCAGACATGTATTTCTTTTTCCCATCCTGCATAGACGAAGGAATTTTACCAATCTGCACAATAGGATGTGCAGTATCATCACCAGTCTCTACAAATCCTGGTTTTTCCATTTTCCTTGCATCCTACATCCATTCTACATGACCTGTCATGTGGTTTGATGCACCTGAGTCAACATACCACACATAATTTCATTCTTTTGCAGTTGTCACAGAATTGGTCATGTGCTGCACCATAAATAGATGCTCATTTCTGTCATCACCCTGTCTACTAGAAGATGCATAATTGCCTTGCTGCAATTTTCCATTCATAATGTCATTCTGCTTTTTGTAGCAGTCTTTAGCCATATGACCCATTTTACCACAATAGTAGCATTCAACATTGCTGTTTGCATTTAAGCCTCTCTGCGATCCACCACGACCTCTTTGGCTTCCCTTGCCTCTAGAGTTACCATGTCCTCCTCCAAAGGGCTGGTTTTCTTGAGTTTGCTGCATATTCTGATTTCTACCATAGCCTCTAGATCGGCCTCCTCTACCTTTGCCTCTACCTCTTCTAGCATTTGAGTAGAAGACAATTTATTTTGAAGTTCCTTTTGAAGAAGATGCACCACCATTTCTCTACTCTTCAGAAATTAGAAGAGCAAACAACTCCTCAAAATCAGGAAATTTCTCACGGACGGCAATGGATGTCCAGAACTGTGCATAATCCTTTCCTAGACCATTCAAGGTCACAGAAACTAGATCATCATCTTCCACTGGCAACCCAATGGAAGCAAGTGCACTTGCAATTTTCTTCACCTTCATGTGGTAGGCATTGATGCTCATATTTTCTCTCTGCACATTGTGCAACTCCTACTTGAGCTACATTTTCCTAGCTTGCGTATTTGTGCTGTACATTTTTGCCAAAGTATCCCATGCCTCCTTTGGCATACTTGCATCCTGAATATGCACAATCATAGAATCCGAAATACTGATAGAAAGCCAGTACATAACTTTTCTGGCTCTCTCATGCCATCCTTTAAATGCCTACATTTCCTGTTGATTGGGAACATTAGGAAGAATTGGTTCTTCTTCATTTCCTGTAATGAACTCCCAATAGCCTTTTCCCATAAGGAAATTCGTCATTCTAAACTTCCATGCTTGGAAGTTTTTTTGTCAAGCTTTTCAGTGACAATTTGTGAAACAGAATCAGACGCCATTGCAGAACATTGCAAAAAATTCTGTCACTACAAAAAACACAGCTTCTGCCTCACACGGGCAAATCTGCAAAACTGACAAAAGTGGTATTTGACCACACAGTCACTTCCTAGTGACGATTTTGCATCAACAGGCAATAAGGATGATTCTATAACTCCCAGTATCTTTGCACACAGGCATACGATGCAATTTCTATGGCAACTTTTCACCGACCTGCAAAGCAGTGGTCGCATAGCAAAAATCGGGCCTTTTTCTGAGTGCCTGCGAAGAACTTCCACCTTCAAAACGGGCCCCGAAATGGCCTTGAATCAGAAAATAGAGTCAGCCAGGGTTTCGCCCTGTCCTGTAGCATATACTACCCTCCTGCCACACCGCGAAGGGCATCTCAATCTGAGATAGTGCCCTCTTGCACTTCCGGCTATGCTACCTACAGAGATTTGCTCCCAAACTCAAAAAACAAAAGCAACACTGGTCCTCTTACCAGGACACCGCAAACTTGGTTTGCTTTCTTGAGCTCCTTACCACAAACCACGCTCTAATACCATGTGAAGATAGTGGGAGAGAGGGAAGGAGTCTCACTTGCGGCTTTCTCACATATCACTGAAAGCGTGATTGAAAATGCACCTGCCATTCTTGGAGGCAATTTGCAAGCACACTTCTTCGAGTAGTAGTGAAAGAGACATGATATTCTAGATGTACACTTCTTTCCTGATATGAGAGGCTCATGAGAGGAACCATGAAGTTCTGGCAAGTTCAAGCAGCAGTAGAGGAGTAGTAGATCAATTGAAAGGATGTGATGCATCTTTCTCAAGGGAAATCTCCAAGAGCATGATAACCAACTTGAAGAATTGTATGGATGGAAAATCTCAATTGTCATGTCAATCCATTGGAGTTGCAATGCACCTAATGGCATCTACCCTCAAAGGGATTTTTGAGCAATACGATAAGAAGATGTCTCAGAAGGTGACTTTTGTACAAGAGAAAGCCACCGATGCAGCAAAGGTAGGGAAACTTGAGAAAATTCTCAGGGAGGGTGTAGAATCCAAGGTAGAGGAGGCACAAGCAAGGGCCTTTCAGGCATGAAAGCAAGTCTTTACAAACGGCTCTGCAACATGGAGAAGATGTTGAACATTGAAAAAGACCAGATGATGGAGGCACTAAAAAGGGAGAATGCAAGAACTAGAGCAGTGATGTAGAATTTGTGAGAGAGGTTTAAGGTTAGGAAGGATGGGGCAGAGAGAAGTCGAGGTGGAGAAGACAATGAGGCATCTGCCTAGGACAATTGTTTAGGATAGGAAGGATGTAGAGAGTGGCCATCAAGATTACAATAGGTTCATGCACGAGCTTGCAATGGCTTTTGAAAATTATGAAAACCAGTCCATCGTCATGAGAGATTTCCAAACTAGAGTGGAAGTCTTGGGAATGGGCCCATGCTGATGTTTTTGAGCAATTTAAGCTACTTCAGAAGATGCTAATGGAATTAGATGAAGTTGTTGAGAGTGAGCAAAGAGTGGAGAAGATGAAGGAGAACATCCATAGCCTTAGGATGAGGGAGGAAGGAATCAAGAAGAAACTTCATCATGTAGAGAGCTAGACTGAGGTATCGATAGTTGCAATATTGCATCGGATGCCTATATTGCTATGCAGTATGGTCTGAAATGCATGGTCTATCATACCCTCATCATAGATGGCTATATGATTCGATGCCCTGCATGTTACCACCCCGTGCATGGTTTTGGGTTTGGGGTGTTTGTATAGGAAAGATTGTTATGTAGAGAATGTCATTTACCATTGTCTAGGTCATGGACAAATCAAATGTGCATGCCCACTACAACTATCTACAACAAGAAAGTAGATGCTACATCTCAATTTGCCATTTGGGAAAAAAATTCAAAAGACAAGTGGGTCAAATTGAAGAAGGTCAAGCCCGGACTCAAAAAAAGGAGCTTGAAGGGAGGAACAAGCCCCCTTCAAGAACGGAGTAAGAAGGGCCGAGCCTAAAAAAAAGGTCAAATCAAGCAAAGAGGAAGCAACATGAAGGGAGCGATCGGGCCCTTGAAGTAAGGAACAAGCCCCCTTAGGGAAAGGAGCAAGGAAAGGAGAAAGGAGGGCTGAGTCTGCAATTAGGGAGCTCAAAAAAATGATTTGCTCAAAGCAATGTGGAACCAACCCCCTGAAGGAAAGGAGTCGTTTAGATGTAAATTTGAACGAAAGGAGTCTTTGAGATGTAATCTATGTAATATGTGTGTAATGTATTGAATTATTAATTTTCTTTAGAGTTTACTTGGGCAATGTATCTGCTTTAGGATAACACCAATGCCATGGTTTGCTTCTATTATTATGTGGGTCAATGTTTGCTTGGGTACAACCAATCACTATACCAAAAAATGGCTACACCAAAAATTTAACTACCACCACCAAGATGGTGGTTTCCTTCCATTATTATGAGGATATTAGCTTAACTGCCACCAACACAATGGTTGGTTACCAACATGGTGGGTGGTTACACAATAGGAATATAATTGCCAATAGTGTAGTGGCTTGATTTCATTATTATTATTACAAGACAAGATGAATGTCATACAATTCATTTGTTTAGGAATTGTGGATTAGTTATGGGATTTCATATTTCTTAATGTAAGTGAAGTTGTATATATATATATATATATATATATATATGCATATAATAATATATGTACATGTTTATGTTAGAGCTATGTATAGCTTGCCTTAACTCATCCTAGTCCTCAATTATATATATGCCTATGATCTATGAATAGAATCACTTCCTTGGGAGCAACTCTTGTGTCCATCTCTCTCCTCTTTCTCTTCCTCCCAACACAACTCTTGTGTCCATCTCTCTATCCTTTCTCTTCCTCTCAACATGGTATCAGAGCCTGACTATGCTCTAGCGTGACTGTGAGGAGAAAGTGACATGTTTTTTGTCATTTTGGCAACGCAATCATTCACAGAACGTTCTTTCTGATCGTTTTGACTACTTGATTGCTAGGTTTTGAGTTGATATGCAAAAGTTATCAAAAATGCATCGCAAATCAGAGATGTGGTCATGATTGATGAAAATGGCCCGCGATGGCTTGTTCGAAGCATATGCGCCAGTTATTTTGATTGGTTGGATCACTATACTACGATTTCAGGTAATAAAGTTATGGTTATTTCTTTTTACTACTTGCTATCAATAAACTGGTAGAAGAGTGTTTGGACAAGAAGATGGACACCCATAACTAGAGAGGACTTGATCTAGGACATGAGGATGGAAAAGGTTTATACTTTTATAGAATCAACAATATTTAAAGCAAAAGCAAGGCTATTTGCTATCAATAAACTGGTAGAAGAGTGTTTGGACAAGAAGATGAACACCCATAACTAGAGAGGACTTGATCTAGGACATGAGGATGGAAAAGGTTTATACTTTTATAGAATCAACAATATTTAAAGCAAAAGCAAAGGCAATGAAAAAATACAAATTAAACTTTTTAAGCTATAGGACCTCCACAAAAATTTAGATGAAGAGGAGGCCCAACATCCACAGGTCATATCCATAAAAACCAAGAGTGCAAGATCGTTGTTGTAAGCATAGTCAATCTTTAGGGGTCAAGATCTTATTTAACCAATGCCAAGTAGAGTCTCAATCTTGTTATTAAGAGTAAGGCATCCCAATTTGCATGCTTTTGCAGTGATAATTATATATGTTCAACAGACCAAAAGTTGATTAAGAAAATCACTTGGACAAAAGGTTATCTACCATATGAAAGCAGTTTTTGATTTCTATTAGGTCTCCACTGGAAAACAAGATTTTAGCGCTTCAACACTTGTGGTTTCATGCTACTTTTGCAAAAGTAAAAGCCAATGATGCTTCACATATATTAAGCTAGTTTTATTTAGTGCATTCTTTACTAACCAGCTTCTTATTTAGTTCATTGCTTGCTAAGTCTTTGTGTAAGTGCTTTGCTACTCAACATTCATAGAACACCCTTCAACCAAAGAGCTCTATCAATATCTATACTCGGGTGCCTCACAAAACTTGATTGTTTTTCAGCAACCACTATGACACACATCAATGTGTTGGAGCTTTTCTTTGCTTGTTGGTATGGAGATAAACCAACTTTCTTTAATGTTGTACATGATTGGAAACCATGATATCATTGTAGTTTAGTACAATGCTTTGTTCTTGATATTCCACTTGAAAGGTTATGCTATTTGTATTCCACTACATTCATATGCTTGGTGTAAGGTATGCCTCTTCTCAATCAAAACATCCCTTGCCATATTTCTCCACAAATAAAAGGCCTTCGACTCGTAAAGGCCTTTTGAGACGTAGGGTTCAATGGCGTTTGACCTTGAAATGTGGCCTTACAATTCATTGACATGCATCAAATTTTTTTGGCTTCTTTGCTGCATTAGTGGAAGTGTGCTCCACCATAATCCCACACTTAGGATCTTCCGAACTATGAATTTGGTGGATGTTTCAAACTTTCTTTTAAGGAAATGGATTTTTGGCATGAAGATTAAATATTTCTAGGATTACATCCATAAAAGGTAGTTTGAATACATGGGAGTCCATCAATAAGGCCTGATAGGCTTATTCCATGAAAATACTAATTCATTGGAAAGCCACATTACCAAAGGATCGTATATTCCCCTTTCATATACAAATAGGCACCTCGCCATGACTTTGGTGCGATCCTTCATTGGTTGTAACTTTAACTGCATCTTTGGGGAATGTCCTCATTAAGAGATATTAAATAATCTATTTCTGTTATTTGTGTAAATCGACACCATGCATGGCTTGTTGGCATCACACACGCATGGCTTCTTGGCATCACAAAAATTTCATTGATCCCTTTGCTCAACTTTGTATATGAGGTGTAAGACAAGTAATTAGCTCCAAAGTGAGACATAATTGTATTGGGTGGTGTTATGGATAAATTTGACCAAACTAAAAGGCATAAATATGTGTGTGTGCTTGTATGTGTGGCAACAAAATAATAAAATATGGTGTGCATAAGGCCCAGGGTTGAGGTGGCAGGGCATGACCATGTGCCACCCTTCCATGTAAGAGGACCCATAAGGCATGTTGTACATAATCCATGGAAGTAATAATATAAAATGATAAGGTGGCATGGGTCCTCCATGCACCACCCCTCCACCTAGGCAGTCCCATGCTTGCATTTAGTGAGATATGGCCCAAGGACCATGGGAGAAGTAATATAAAATAGGTGGAGATGGATATTATATTGTATTATTCCCTCCATGTAGGATAGGCCCATGTGGGGGGGGCATAGAAAGTCTAAGAATGCAAGTTAAATAACGGGAAAGTAGGATGAGGTGGCAAGATTCCTTGTGCCAACCCTCCACTTGTCCTCCTAGATGTTTGAACATATTATAAAATTGGGAAGAGACCAAGGGAGTATCTTAGACTTGGGATATGGGGGTTGATGTATGTGGAAAAATGAGGCAAAGGGTTGTCACACACAATTGAGAGTGTGTAACTGCCTAGCCCACATGGGACACTCTTCCACACACACCATGCATGTGGGAGGATGCATTTATTGGGAGAGACCCCCTCTCTTGGCTATAAAAGGAGGGGGCTATTCCTTGATGGAACACACTCATTCTTGTAAGGCCACCTAGCTAGTACTTTGATTTCTCCCTCCCCATCCTTCCTTTCAAATAAAGCATGACTCTCTTTCCTTGATGTCTCCATCTTTACATTCCACCTCCCATCATGTACATGCTCCTCTTCCCCCTCTCCCTTCCGCCTCGTGGCATAGTCCCTCTCTTCATTCCCACCCCTCTCAATCCTTTTTTTCCCCACCTATGTTAATGCTTCTTCCTTCATGTTCCCTTTTCCTCCATGGCACTTGAGTGTTGCCATGCCTAGCATCTAGCCTCACGCATTGAATTCTTTTCTAGTTAATAGAACTGGTGTGGCTGCTAGGATCGAAATCTCCACGGGTAGTGGTGTAAAATTTGTTACTCCTACGGTTGGGTGTAGTTTTGTAGCACCTTGTGTATATGGTTCTTTGCTTCTACGCCTCCAATCTACATATCTCCTGCTCGTAGTTCTCCATCTTTGCGGTTGCAAAACTTCTCAGTTTCTATGCCTTTAGCCTGTGGTTCTTGTGCATCTTCTGGGTTTTTGCACCTTTAGCCTGCGGTTCCTGTGCATCTTATGGGTTCTTGCACAGCGCCACGCATCTTCTAGTCGATTGTGCCTGTGAAACTGCTCATGCGCATCTACAACACTCACATGCTCCCTTTTCATAGCTAGCGCATCTACACGTCACAAACAGATCATGAATCATGACTGTTTTCTCAGTTCCTGCGTCTTCTGGTGCATTTGTGTGTCACAGATAGATCGTGACTGTTTTCTTGGGTTCTTGTGTCTTCTGGCGCACCTGGCGTTGTAGATAGACTTTTTGGGCTCCTGCAAAAGATCTCGTGCCCCTATCCTCTTCCTCTTCTTCTTCTCTTTCTCTTCTCCTCTCCTCTCCTCTCCTCTCTTTTTATTAAGGAGTGGGAATTGAACACAAGACCTCCCCATTCACAAAAGGAAGACTTATCAATGGGCCAGCAAATAGGAAGTGATGAAAGTGTAAAGATATTGCTTATATGGTGAAATCTCATGAACTGTAACTCTAACTGTAGGGAGTTTCCTCTTGTTGTAAAAAGCAAAAGTACTTCATTTCATGTGCTCTATTCATATCTGATACTAGATCGTAGATTCTGAACTTTTTCAAGTTCACTCCTTGGACGCACGCCACACGAGGAGGGTGGATATTTATGTCACTTCTCGACGAGTTCAAGGATTTGATGCTTGGTCCTCTGCTCATTACAGCTACCAATTGGCAAGATCTCTTTCTTGATCTTCATGTCGATCTTCAACAACTGATTGTATAATGCATTGTTCAAGGAGACGATGGGTGGGATGATACACCATGGATGATTCAAGGTGAAGAATTAGTGATACAGTGGGAGGACGTTGATTTCAATTCTACTCATTGTGCGGTGATCGAGCTACTTGCTGCATCAGAGGTGACATTCTTCAAAGGGTGGGATGCTCCCCAAGCTTGGGGGGAGATTTGGTGCATCTGCTTATTAATTCCTATGGATAAGCTCGTCTTGAATGATTTCTTCTCGATCTCATTACAAAGGTTTCTAGGGCTCGGCTATGGTTGGTAATGTTTTGACCAAGGAATCCCTTTGTACATAATCAACCTTTTGTGCCTCATTTTGAGCTTCAAGTTGTAATTCTTTTTGGTCTAAAGATAAACTATCAACAAAGGATTGCAAGTTTATTTGGTGCTGAACGTCTTGCTCAAGTATTGAATTCTCCCCACCCTCTTCTTCTACCTATCTTGGACTACCGAGAAACTTGGGATGTCTGGATTTTAGTCTTGGTGTGATGACATCTTGGCTCCTGCAATTTGATGGCACATACAAACCTTCGACCAAGGCTGCTAGTGTGGGTGAAGCTCACTTCACCAGGGGGTTAGGTGTATTGTTATAGCAAGTCTGCACTAGCAAGTACTTGCAACCAAGCTGAGTACTAGGCACTCATTTTTGGGTTACAAAAGGTGCAAGAACATTGCATCAAGCAACTTGAGGTGCAAGGAGGTTCTCAACTCGTGTGTGAACAAGTTACTGGAAGGTGAAAGGTGCAGAGCGAAGGCTTGGTTCCACGACATCAACAAGCATTGGAACTTCGCCAACAATTTCAAGAGGTAAAAATTTAGCATATCCCTCGAGCTGAAAATATAGTTGCTGATTTCTTGGCATGTGAAGCTTGTACTTCAATCACGCATGAGCACCCCCCCAACAAAGCTGCAAGCCACAAAGGAGGGTGATCATTTGTAAGGAATGCAAAGGCTGTGGTCATCATGAAACTAAGTGTTGGGCATATTTGATACGAGTTTACCGACTTCGAAAGATCATCAGAAAGGTCCTCAAGGACATTGCTCAAAAGAAGGATGCCAAACCGCACACCCCTTGAAGAAATAGCATGGCGATTACAAGAACTAGAAGAAGTTAAAGGTGATGTGCAAGCTCTCCAACTGTTGACATTCATGAGGGTTGGTCCTTTTAACATTGTCTATGAGCTATTTTATGCTGAAAATTCTTTCCATGTAGTATTTCACAATACACCAGTCACACCCTACCCTACCTATGTGTGCTTTGTGGATGTATCTTTGCCTGATTTTCAGTTCAAGCTACCTCTTCCCATTGTTTGCTAATAGATAAGCCTCATTTTGTCTCTCTCTTTTCCATTTTCCAAGCATGGCTGACATTCCTGTGTTCTATGGACATGAGTTGAAGAAAATCCAAATGAGTATCTGGTGGCCTTCAAGCGCCGTTGTGTTGTTGAGATATCGAGCTCCACTCGCGATATGCCAAGGTGACCGTTGTGTATTTATGTCATTGACTTGTTAGCTGGAGATGCGGTTGGTACGCTGCCCACGAATAATAGCTGGATGACAGCTATCCTTATCTACACTAGTTTGTGGCTCAGTTAGTATGCCACCTTAGTTAGTTGAGTTTGGTTTGAGACCCACATATAGGGTTCTTCTATTTCTTTGTACTAGAGTTCTTTTGGCTTACACAACTAAGAAGAGGAAAACTGTTTTCAGCCTCACCTTTGTGTGTATTCCCCCATTGTGCATGTGAGAAAGCCTCAAGTGAGACTCCTTCCCTCTCTCCCACTATCTTCACATGGTATCAGAGCCTTGTTCGTGGTAAGGAGCTCAAGAAAGCAAACCAAGTTCGCAGTGTCTTGGTAAGAGGACAAGTGTTGCTTTCCTTTTTCGAGTTTGGGAGCAAATCTCTGTAGGTAGCACAGCCGAAAGTGCAAGAGTGCACTGTCTCAGATTGAGACGCCCTTCGCGGTGTGGCGAGAGGGCATTATATGCTACGGGAGAGGGCGAAGCCCTAGGTGACTTTATTTTTCTGATAAGTACGCCAAAGGTGGCATGGGATACTTTGGCTAAAATGTACAGCACAAATATGCAGGCCAAGAAAATGCAGCTCAAGTAGGAGCTACACAATGTGCAGAGAGAAAATATGAGCATCAATGACTACCACATGAAGGTGAAGAAAATTGCGGATGCACTTGCTTCCATTGGGTCGCCAATGGATGATGACGATTTAGTTTATGTGACCTTGAATGGTTTAGGAAAGGATTATGCACAGTTCTGGACATCCATTGCCGTCCGTGAAAAATTTCCTGATTTTGAGGAGTTGATTGCTCTTCTAATTTCTGAAGAGCAGAGAAATGGTGGTGCATCTTCTTCAGGAGGAACCTCAAAAGAAACTATCTTCCACTCAAATGCTGGAAGGGGTAGAGGCAGAGGTAGAGGAGGCCGATCTGGAGGCCATGGTAGAGCCGTGGTAGAAATCAGAATATGCAGCAAACGCAAGAAAACCAGTCCTATGCAGGAGGACGTGGTAACTCTAGAGGCAGGGGGAGCCAAAGAGGCCGTGGTGGATGGCAAAGAGGCCAAAATGTAAACAGCAATGTTAAATGCTACTATTGTGGCAAAATGGGTCATATGGTTAAGGACTGCTATAAAAAGCAGAATGACATTATGAATGGAAAATTGCAGCAAGGCAATTATGCATCTTCTAGTAGGCAGGGTGATGACAAAAATGAGCATCTATTTATGGTGCAGCATATGACCAATTCTGTGACAAGTGCAGAAGAACGAAATGATGTGTGGTATGTTGACTCAGGTGCGTCAAACCACATGACAGGTCATGCAGAATGGATGCAAGATGCAAGGAAGAAAAACCAGGATTTGTGGAGACTGGTGATGATACTGCACATCCTATTGTGCAGATTGGCAAAATTCCTTTGTCTATGCAGGATGGGAAAAAGAAATACTTGTATGATGTATTTCATGTCCCGAACATCACCAAGAACCTGGTTTCTGTTGGTCAGATGGTTGAGCAGGGCTTGCAGGTCAAATTTAATCCTCATGGATGCTTTGTTGAGGATATGAAAAATAATGGTCGCTTGATAGCAAAAGGAAAGAAGAAGGGCAGGATGTTTACGTTGGATGCGGACATGCCTGAATTGAGTGCAGCAATATTTGCACATGGGACCGGTGTAGTTGCAGATATTGATATCTGGCACAAACGCATTGGTCATGTTAATATACAGTGACTTAAATCAATGCAAGCCCAAAATATTGTTGCAGGATTGCCTAAATTCAAGGTTCCAGAAATGCACAAGGTTTGTGAAGCCTGTCAATTTGGGAAACAGGCAAGGAAACATTTTCCTAGGCATGTTCAAGAGAGTAAAAAGCCATTGGAATTAATCCACTTTGATGTGTGGACTACTAAAGTTGCATCTATTGGTGGCTGTCACTATTTTGTCACATTTATTGATGACTTCAGCAGAAAACTTTGGGTGTATTTTATGAAAAAGAAAAGTGAAGTGTTTGGGCACTTCAAATCTTTCAAAGCTATGGTTGAAAAAGAAACAGGCCTGCAAATAAAATGCCTAAGGTCAGATGGAGGGGGAGAGTACCTCTCAAATGAGTTTGCAAGGTTCTTGCAGGAGCATGGTATAAAGCAGCAATATTCATGCAGTCATACCCCACAGCAAAATGGAATTGCAGAAAGGAAAAACAGGCATATTGGAGAGGTATCTCGAGCTATGCTAAATGAAAAAGATGTACCAGATTATTATTGGGCTGAAGCACTTGCTACAGCAGTTTATATAATGAACAAGACTCCCACTGCAGCAATACATGGCATGACACCAGAGGAGATGTATACTGGTAGGAAACCAGATATTTCTCATTTGAAAATTTCTGGTTGCATTGCCTATGTCCATGTGCCAGATGAGTTGATGTCCAAGTTGGATCCAAAAGCTGAGAAGTGCGTCTTTATTGGTTATTCTCTGCAGTAGAAAGGGTATAGATGCTATAACCCTTCTACTCGTAAGTTTACAGTGAGCAGAGATGTTGTTTTTGATGAGATGAGCAACTAGTATAAACCAGTAAATGTGATGATTGATGTAGATGCACAAAATGGTAATGCTGCACAGAATTCACAGCAGCAATCACAAAATATCAGTGACCTGCAGTGTCATCTAGCAGTGGTTCACATACTTCGCCATGGACAGGCAGATTGAGATCAGGAGAATCTCCTCAAAGCAATGCAGATAGTGGTATGCAGGTATCACGAAAAGGAAAAGAGAAGGTAGATCAGCCCATGTTTGATGTGAATGCAGGTCACTCTTGTGTGGATGGTGAATCCAATGGCTCAGAACAGAGCATTGATGATGAGTTGGGTATTCCTTCTGTTGTTACACCTGGAGTAAGGAAGACTAGGGATGTTTTGAGAGAACCTGTAAGTGAGCCTATTTTGCGTAGGTCTACCAGGGTTAGGTATCCTGTGGATAGGCTGAAATATGATGGATTTATAGCCATTCACTATGCCTATATGGTCAAAGTGATACAGGAACCAGAACCCACTTCTTTTGAGCAAGCCATGGGAAATGAAAAATGGGAGAAAGCCATGGATGAAGAAATGGATGCCTTGGATGCTAATGCTACATGGGAATTGGTGCCTTTGCCTAAAGACAAGAATGCAATTGGCTGTAAGTGGGTTTATAAGATCAAGCACAATGCAGATGGTTCTGTGAATAGATACAAGGCAAGATTAGTTGTCAAGGGGTATGCACAGACATATGGCATTGATTATGAAGCCCGGTTGCAAGGATGGCAACAGTAAGAGCAGCCATTGCTATGGCTGCATCAAAGGGATGGTCTTTACATCAGATGGATGTAAAGAATGCCTTCTTGCATGGTGATTTGCAAGAAGAGGTCTTTATGGAGCAGCCAGCAGGTTATGTTCATGCTATTCATCCTGATTTTGTTTGCAGGGTTGAAGAAAGCCTTGTATGGCTTGAAGCAAGCACCTAGAGCATGGTCTGATAAGATAGGACAGTATCTTGTCACTATTGGCTTTCAGATTTCCAAGGCAGATTTCTCACTCTATGTGAGAAAAACAGAGAAAGGGATTATGCTGCTTGTCATTTATGTTGATGATTTGATCATCACAGGTGATAGTGATGAAGATATCCTTCATGTGAAAATGCTATTGAGGCAGAAGTTTGAGATGAAGGATTTGGGAGAGCTGCGTTATTTCTTGGGCATTGAGGTGATTAGATCACCAAGTGGGATACAGCTCTTGCAGAGGCAGTATGGATTGGACATGCTATCCAAATATGGGATGACAGGCTGTAAGCCTATTTCAATTCCTTTGGAGTAGAATGTGAAGCTGAGCGCAGATGTAGGTGAGCTTCTGGAAGACCCTACTATGTACAGACGCATAGTAGGAAGTTTGATTTACATGACTATTACCAGGGCAGATTTGAGCTATGCTATTGGGTTGGTAAGTCAGTTTATGCACGCTCCAAGGAAACCGCATTTGGATGCGGCTAGATGCATACTCAGGTATGTGAAGTCCACATTGCAGTATGGACTATTTTATGAGGCTGGGGTTCAGATACAATTGCATGGATACACTGATACTGATTGGGCTGGTAGTATTTCTGATAGACGATCTACCAGTGGATATGTGTTCTCTTTTGGGAGTGCTATAGTCACTTGGAGCAGCAAGAAACAGCCTACAGTTGCCTTGTCGAGCATAGAGGCTGAGTACAGGGGTGCAGCAATGGCTGCATGTGAGGTAGCTTGGTTGCATAAGCTACTCTATGATATGCATCAGTCTACAGATGGGCCAGTTGTCATTTATTGTGATAACATGAGCAGCATACACTTGGCAAAGAACCCAGTCTTTCATGCTAGAACAAAGCACATTGAGGTGCATTATCACTATGTGCGGGAGAAGGTTTTACTAGGTCTGATTGGTCTAGTTTATGTCAGCACAGAGGATCAGGTAGCTGACATATTCACGAAAGCATTGGGCACAGAGAAGCTGCGCAAGTTCAGAGACCTGCTTGGTGTGCAGGAATTGGGATTGAGCTCGAGGGGGAGTGTTGAGATATCGAGCTCCACTCGCGATATGCCAGGGTGACCGTTGTGTATTTATGTCACCGACTTATTAGCTGGAGATGCGGTTGGTACACCACCCACGAATAATAGCTGGATGATAGCTATCCTTATCTACACTAGTTCGTGGCTCAGTTAGTATGCCACCTTAGTTAGTTAAGTTTGGTTTGAGACCCACATATAGGGTTCTTCTATTTCTTTGTACTAGAGTTCTTTTGGCTTACACAACTAAGAAGAGGAAAATTGTTTTCAGCCTCACCTTTGTGTGTATTCCCGAGGTATTCCCCCATTGTGCATGTGAGAAAGCCTCAAGTGAGACTCCTTCCCTCTCTCCCATTATCTTCACATGTGTTTCTCTCAAATTTCTTACTGAAGTTAGATGGTTGTTGGTTCTTCCCACATTTCTAGAGGGTTCGGCTCAAGTGTGGTATGAGAAGCAGGCTGACAACGTTCACCAATGTTGGCCAAGGTTAACAGTAGCAATGATTGAGTATTTTGACAAAGAAGAGGAGGTGGAGAATGTGTACCTGCACATGGAAAACTTGAAGCAGTCAGAAGGTGAGATGGCATGTTGATATGTGGATCGAGCGGCTGTGCTCTTGGATCGTTTAATTGCCACGTAGGAGGACAATGCCAGATTTTGAGCTAGATTGACTCAGCATGTGCTGGGCTACCTTATAGTAGGAGCAAGTGACAAATTCTGCCTCAAGCTTAAATGGGAGAATCTAGAAACTATGGTGCTAGCACATGAGATTGCTCAAAAGTTTGATAAAGTTCAGTCTGAACCCGCTTCAAAGAAGACGATTGTCCCTCTGCAACCCCCTCAATTCTTGCAACAACAACTGGGGGGGTCTAACTCAAGGGATACCCTCACCCGTCATTAGGGATGTATCCACCGCCTCCACCTCAAATGTATGGTCCTCCCTTAGATGCTTACCCTCAATAAGAAGTATATCCTCAACCTCTTCCTGGAAGGATTTCCCCAGCCTCGCCCATGAGCCCCCCTCCTTCCTACTCCCTCGGCCCCTCTTGCTAAAGAACACGGAGTCAATGACCTAGCCAAGGCCCTAAATGATCTTTGGCTTGAGATGGTGGGCATCAGAAATCAAGCCAATCGCCCTCGAAGAGAACATGCCAATGTTGTGTGCTACAAGTGCCATGAGAAGGGTCATTATCGCACAGAATGTCCCAATATTCCAAGGGTGAATGTTCTAAGTGAATCAAGCACTGAGGATTCTGATGTAGAGATCCTTGGCCTCGGGAAAAGAAGTCGTACCTCGTTGGACCCCTCTCCAAACTGTGGACCGGGCTGCCTCAGGAAGAAGGTGTTCTTCCCTAAGCCATCAGATGTTGAGATGGCAAACCCACCAATAGAGAAGACTAAAAGATCTTGGAGGAGAAAATGGTTACCCTCGGATTTTCCCATCAGCTCGGGGCAAGAGGACTATTCGGTCGTTCAGGATCTTGCTCATTGGTCTTTGAACATCACGCTCCCTCAACTAATAGCATTAAGACCTAAGGTGAGATGTGAACTGTAGCAAGGGCTCTCAACAAGGAGGAGTAAGAAAAAGGGAAAGGTACGAGAGGTCTCTTCTATCTTTGAAGAAATTGATCGGCACCCACATATAGTAGATGTCATCATAGATAATTGCCATGTCAAAAGTGTACATGTTGATGGGGGAGGTTATATCATTTTGCCCCAAATCATGAAGAAATTGAATTTGAAATGCACAAGGCATTCCTCCACTTGAATCAAGGTAGTAGATGGTCGACGACTCACCACCCTGGGAGGCATTGAGGATTTGCCCATCACTGTCAATGGGTTGACCACCACTGTCAATTTCTATGTAGTGGACATTGAAGATATAGGTAGGAGTTAGCCAGCCATATTCAAGAGACCATGGTTGAGAAAGAGTGATGCAGTTAGCTATTGGAAGATAGGACACATGTCTTTTGGTGCTTCAAAGGAGAGGATCCCGGTGCAACCAGGTGCCATGAAACCAGAAGAAGAAGAGGAGAAAGACAATGATACTCTCTCATCCTCAGTGTCTGAATCAATGGAAGAATTAGACGAGGGGGAGGAGATCTCAGAGGAGGAAGTTTACACAATGGGGGTGTCTCCATCCCTGCCACCTACAGAAAAGGTAACAGCTAGTCCTCAATAGCTTGAATCTATCCTTTCCCTAGACCTCACTCCAAGTGAGAAAGATGAGTTCCTAGAAATGTTCAAAGATTTCCCTGACCTCTTCACAACTAGCTAGCGCCACCTTCGCCATGTGACTGCCATAGAGCACAAGATAGAGCTTAATCCTGTTGATGCAAAGCTTGTGGCTCAAAAGTATCAGAGATTAGGGCCCCTATAGATCGATGCTTTGTGCTCAGAGTTGCAGAAACTTGTAGAAGCTGGGTTTATTGTTGTGGTTCACAATACTAAATGGGTTTTACCAGTGGTAGTCACCCCAAAGAAAAACAACAAGTGGCGGATCTGCATTGACTATAAGAAACTCAATGCAGCCACTAAGAGGGACCATCATCCTCTTTCCTTTCAAGACCTCATTCTTGAGAAGGTAAGTGGTCATGAGGTGTATACTTTCTGTGATGGTTACTCTGGGTTTTATCAAATCAGAATTGCTGAGGAGGATGTGCTTAAAACCACATTTGCCACACCTTGGGGGACATTTGCATTCAAAGTAATGCCATTTGGCCTCACCAATGCTCCTGCTACCTTTCAAAGATTTATGCAAATGGCATTTGCTCCTTATTTGGGGGTTTTCTTGGAGGTGTTTTTAGATGATTTTTGTATATTCTTGGCATGTAAGGAGCACGTCATGAAGGTTAGGTTGGCCTTGGTCAATGATGCGACTCAACCCTGATAAATGCACCATTGGAGCCACTCAAGGGAGGTTACTGGGACATATTGTCTCATTTGAGGGCATCAAGCCTAACCCCGAGAAAGTAGAAGCTATCCTCAAGCTCTCCCCACCAACAACCAAACATCAGGTATGCTCATTTGTTAATGTAGCAGGATACTATCACTGCTTCATTGGTCAATATGTTGCTTTGATGCGACCCATGACTATGCTATTAAAAGATGGCATTGATTTCTCTTGGGATGAGGATTGTGATCATGGGTTTGTACAAAATCAAGAGTGCTTTGGCTTCAAAACCCATTCCATGCAATCTTGATTGGTCAAAGACTTTCTATATCAATCTTGGGTTTGGTGAGCACACTCTGGTGGGTATTCTTCTCTAGCAAGGGGAGGATCAGTTCATGTATCCCATTCGATTTGCTTCTTGACAATTGCTTAAAACTAAACGACGCTACTCTGAGGCTGACAAGCATGCTTTGTCTTTTGGGTTCTGCATTGAGAAATTTAAGCATTATGTTGCTGGAGAGTCCTTCATTATAATCTGTAGCAATGGTCTTGCAAAGCAAGTTCTTCAATCACCAAATTCCATGGGCCAATTGGCCAAATGGTTGGCAGTTTTACAAGAATATGATTTTTCTTTCAAAATTGTAAAAGGGGGTTGTTCCAACTTGAAGAATTCTTTGATTGATTTAGAGGAGTGCCTCGATGTAACCCTTGTAGCATCCATAGAAATTGGGGATCCATGGTATGGTGGAATCTACAAGTTTCTGACCGCTTTCTCCTTTCCTCCAAAAAGTACTAGCTATGAGAGAAAGAAAATCCGTAGAGATAGTAGGCGCTACACTCTCTTTGATGGGGTGTTACACTCTCAAGGCTTGGATGGGGTAGTAAGATGGGCCATTGATTCAAATGAAGAACCTAAGGTATTGAAGCATTATCATGATGGATTTTGTGGAGGCCACTATGTCGGTGATTATACAGCTAAGAAGATTTTACATGTTGGGTACTATTGGCCAACCTTGTTCAAGGATGTCACTATGTATTGCAAAACTTGTGAACCATGCCAATTCTTTGGTAGGAAGGATTTGCATCCTGGGCAACATCACCCAGTGATGTCCATCCATCCGTTTTAGAAGTGGGAAATAGATTTTGTTGGGCCCCTACCCATGACTGCCCGCAAAAAGAAGTATCTTTTGGTAGCCACTCAGTATGTCACTAAGTGGGCTAAAGCTATCGCCCTCCCCGCTCCAAATGGTAAGGCAGTTTCAAATTTCATATTTGAACGTATTTGCACACGGTTTGGGACACCCATGGAAATAGTATTTGACCATGGGAGTCCATTCTTAAATGAAGCAGTGGAGTTGCCCATGGATCGCATGGATATTGATCACCGCACTTCTAGCATCTATCATCCAGTGTCCATGGGACAAACGAAGTAGACCAATGGCCTCCTTTGTAAATCCATGGGAAAAATGGCCATAGGTAATAGGAGACAGTGGGATCAGAAGGTCATTAAAGCTGTGTGGGCTTACAACATCACTCATAAAATGTCTATAGGTCACACTCCTTTTGAGTTGGTGTACGGTACTGAGGTAGTTTTAGCACTAGAGATAGAGATTCTGGCCTTGAGATTGGCTTGAGAATACAGAATGACAGAAGATGAACATGTAGAGGCTAGGTTGGTACAACTTGAGAAGTTCGATGAAACCCGATGCCTTGCACTACATCAAATAGAGATCCAAAAGAATCGACAAAAGGCTCGCTTGGATGTTAAAATTTGCAAGGGATGGGAAAGACACTTTGCTGAGGGGGATGTCGTGCTATGCTTTGATAATAGATTGGACCACCAAATGGATAAGAAGTTTCTGCCACTATGGGCTGGTCCATACAAAGTCATCAAGGAACGTAGCAATGGGTCTGTACAAGTTTAGGAGCTGCATGAGCCATATGGCAAGAAGATGATCAACAAGCGTTATCTCAAGCGCTTCTTTGTGGGTGATGGTCCCAGGCATGGAAATGCTGTGTGCATTCCCTGCCTGGGGGGGGGGGAACTATTATGGATGAATTTGACCAAACTAAAAGGCATAAATATGTGTGTGTGCTTGTATGTGTGGCAATAGTATAATAAAATATGGTGTGCATAAGGCCCAGGGTTGAGGTGGCAGGGCATGACCATGTGCCACCCTTCCATGTAAGAGGACCCATAGGGTGTGTTGTACATAATCCATGGTAGTAATAATATAAAATGATAAGGTGGCATGGGTCCTCCATGCACCACCTGTGCACCTAGGCAGCTGCATTTAGTGAGATATGGCCCAAGGACCATGGGAGAAGTAATATAAAATAGGTGGAGATGGATATTATATTGGATTATTTCCTCCATGTAGGATAGGTCCATGTGGGGGGGGGTGTAGAAAGTCCAAGAATGCAAGTTAAATAATGGGAAAGTAGGATGAGGTAGCAAGATTCCTTGTGCCAACCCTCCACTTATCCTCCTAGATGTTTGAACGTATTATAAAATTGGGAAGAGACCAAGGGAGTATCTTAGACTTGGTATATGGGGGTTGATGTATGTGGCAAAATGAGGCAAAGGGTTGTCGCACACAATTGAGAGTGCGTAACCGCCTAGCCCACATGGGAGACTCTTCCACACACACCATGCATGTGGGAGGATGCATTTATTGGGAGAGACCCCCTCTCTTGGCTATAAAAGGAGGGGGATATTCCTTGATGGAACACGCTCATTCTTGTAAAGCCACCTAGCTAGTACTTTGATTTCTCTGCCCCCATCCTTCTTTTCAAATAAAGCATGACTCTCTTTCCTTGATGTCTCCATCTCTACATTCCACCTCCCATCATCTACATGCTCCTCTTCCCCCTCTCCCTTCCCCCTTGTGGCATAGTCCCTCTCTTCATTCCCACCCCTCTTAATCCTTTTTTTCCCTACCTATGTTAATGCTTCTTCCCTCATGTTCCCTTTTCATCCATGGCCCTCAAGTGTCGCCATGCCTAGCGTCTAGGCTCATGCATTGAATTCTTTTCTAGTTAATAGTGGTCTAGAAGCTAAACTCTTAGAGTAGTAGCACCCATCATATCAAATGATTCTTCATGATAGGTCTTGTTGATCAAGTACAACAATGCTTGATGATCCATATAGAAGACACATGGGTTGCACAAGGGGTGGTGCCAAAAAATTTGTACATTGTACACCATCCCTAGGACTTCCCACTCAATTGTTGAATAGCTCTACTGAGGAGAACATGTAGCATGTGTGGTAAATTTGGAAATCCACATTTCCTTTGTTCTAAGTAGAATGACACCCATTGCTCTGCCCAATGCATCAGCCTGAATATTGAATATTATATTCTAGTTGGTATTTTGGAGGATTTGTTCCTTATTATTGCCATCATTTGTAGGGTCTCAAATTCTTCTCTTTGTTCCTTGCCCATTGATCTTTTTGTCTACTCTTTTCAATTTAGTGATGTGTCTCATCACTCATGCAAACTTTTTGATGAACCTTGATAGAAGCTAAGGCATCCCACAAACCAACACACTTTCTTGATATTAATTGGCTTTTTCATGCGTTTTATGGCATCTATCTTGAATTCTTTGGTTATGATGCCTTCATAGGAGATCACACCAAATACACACTCTTACAAGTTGAGGGAAATTTTGGTCTCCGTAATTTTAGACAACACCTTCCTTAGGATCTCTCGTGTTTTAACTTTGTGCTAAATATTGAGAACTCATCCAAGAATTTTATCAAATTTTTTTAGATATACTCATGCAAGGTATCTAGCATGAAGCAATTATACATTTCACACACATTCTTCACCTTAAATTACATTACTTGACTAAGTACACCCCCCATTCAATGTGAAGGTCATCTTTTCTTGGTCCTCTTCATCCAATATAATTTTGTTATATGCCCAGTTACCTATTCATGAATGAATACATCTCATGACTAGCTACCTTGTCTAGGAGGTGTTTATGAATTGAACATTTTTCCCAACATCAAAATAAGGATTTCAAATCCAAGTGGACGTTGGAATATTATATTTTATCGAGATAGAACAAAAATTTCCATCAATGGACAGCGATTTCCATCAATGGATTGAAATTTTCATTGACACAAATTTCAATCCATCATAGGAAATCTCAATTCAAACTTTTGTTGAAAGAAATTTCAATCTGTCAACAGAAATCTCAATCCATCGATGGATTTTTTTTTTTCATTGATGAATTTGGGATTCCAAAATCCATTTGGATTCCAGAATCCTGATTTTTTTAACAGGAAACTATTTTTGTTGATGCTTGCTATGGAGAGGTTGATAAGATAGTTAGGAGTTTGGAATTTCCTTAAGCCACAAAATGTCGGTGTATTTTTGAAAAATTAAAAAACTTACAGGCATTTCTTGGACTTGTGGACTTTATCAGACTCCCATGTTCCATGATCTATGGTGCTCGGAGTACTTGATTTTTTGTGATGTGCTTCCATGGTAACACTTAAATGTTAAGTAGCCCAGTGGTTGAAATTTGACAATTAAAAATAAACTGCCTAAAGGGGACTATTTTAGTATATCACTGTGCAATGAATTTTAGGATAGCATAGTGGTAGTGCAGGATAAGTGGTCATTGGCTATTAATAGCCACCAGTGTGGTCGTTTGCTTCTATTGTTACAAGATGAATGGATTAGTGGATTTATGGATTCGTTATGGGATTTAATAAAACCAATGCGGTGGTTGTTTATGATATACTAAACCAAACATGGGATTTATCGTTTGGGATTTACAAAAATAAGAGCGGTAGTTAGTTTGGAATTTACTAATTTGGAAGCGTAGTCTCAAATACGTTTTCCATTTTCTAGGATAAGTGGAATATTGTTTCCTTGCAATGAGACTACATTTTCTTAGTACTATCTTCGTGGTCCTCGTCCACCACTCCAAGACACCTCAGGATGTGCTCATGCGTGTCTTGATCCAATTTGAAGACACTCTTGCCCTTCTTTTATTGTGATACAAGTTGCATTTGGAACTTAATAGCTCTTACTAGATTGGAATACACAAATGTTTGTGGACTCTTATGTAGCAAGTTTGTAATTGCACCCTCTCTTGGATGTTTTTTGGTACCAAAAAGCTTCGACTACTACATCCCACTCCTATCCCACTTCTCATAGGTTGTTTTCCAACCTTGTGCTAAGGTCTTTTTCACTGCAACCAAATGTATGGGTCATCTTCCTCATTCTTGCCAGAGGTAGAAACAACTACAAAGTTATCCCCCTCTTCCACATTGTGGCAAGTCATTGTTTGTCTCTTGATTGTTTGTCACTCCATTTGAACATAGAGGCAAAACTTGAACTCTCTCCCATGTCCTCAAAGTTGCAATTTTCTCATGATCGTCATGATTCCCTATGATGCATGCACTATAGAAACAAGAAAGTTTTCTTATTTTCATTAGATGGTTGTTTGAAAAGTCCCATATGCTGTGTAGACCATGAACTCCGTTAATTTTCTCGCAATCATGCCGACTTCTCCTTTGCACTAATTCATCCACTTTCAATTCATGGAACACTTTGCGTACTACACTATTCTTCAGGCTTTGTTTACTGTATGTTGAATTTGCACCTATGGAGAGGTTGGTTGTAAGCCATGTTACATCATCATGGACATCTTTGAGTTTTTCTTGAGGGCATGTTAATTGGTGTTTAAATTGAGCTTGCTTAATAACAACACCACATCCATCATGTTCACCCTTTCCATGGTTACATCCAAAGAAATTCCACTTCATGTCTAGACTGGTCAGGGATTTGAATCTTGAGAGAAAGTAGAATCCACGAGCTGATTTAAACTGAGAGCTAGCACCATCTGACCACACCCAATGTTGTTTTATATTTTCTGTATGGGGATTTTCCTTTTCCAGCCATTCCCAATGCAGTAGAAAAGCATGCTAGACAAATAAGGTGTCATGTTCCCTATCATCTGAAATGTAGAAATGGTACGTGTGTTGCATAGAATTGGACTCTTATGAGTCAACAAGCAGATTGGCATAAGTCATCATAGAAGAATCAAGGAAATAATTTTAGGTGGTATGCATAAGAATTGTTGTCTACTTATTGTACCAGTGAGCACTTTGTATCTCATCTTGTTCTTGAAATGAATAATTTTCAGCAAAATTTATGACAGAGATAATAGTGTCATGGGGAAAATTGGCAAGGCATGTCCTGAACTGCTTATCTTGCCAGCTGGCCGTGAGATCATGTACATATTTTGGGATGGATTGTGAACTAGGAGACCTATGAGCTCCCTCGGCTGAGTGCTCTTATGCGATATTAGCCATCTCTTTTTGTCGCATCCTTCAACATTGACATTTTTAAATCTGCTCCATTTTAGAGCAACATGGTTATCTTCACTCATTTCATTTGGATAGACATGAAATGTCTTCTTCTTGAAATTCAAACTACAATGTTTACATGTGCCATAAATGCATTCAATGCGGTGCCACTCATGGTCTCCCTTTGCACAAACTATTGGCTCCCACGGAGACCTTAAACTACAAAACTTGCTCTCCCTTACAACACATGATGAGGATCTAGGTCGCCTACAGACTTCGCATTCATCGAAGAGACATGGGCATCGATCCCCATGTGTCCAGTAATGCTCCAACATGGCCAGATCTCAAGTCATTCATAGCTTGCAAGGCTAGGTCACAGGCCTGTTAGATATCAATGCTCCACTCTCATGTAACTATGTGGGAACTAGCTAACTCTACTTGTAAGCCCCCCATATGAGGATAAGGCATTTGAGTAGCTCGGTTATCTGGTAGGTCCTGGTTTGGACACCAGATGGGGGCCATGTGTGGCTTGATCATTGGACGGCTTCAGATAGAATTGGCACATTGCCAACTAGGCTACATGCAAGTGCAGGAAGGCATCCCTTGATTGACCGCATTGAGGGTAGATGGAGCATTTCTCGGGGTAGCCCACTCTTGGGTTGTGGGGCCCGTTTGGAGCCTCAGATGATCCCGGATGGCTGTGGGCCGAACAGAGACCGTAGGTTAGTTGCTCTATTTTGCACACCGGTTCTATCGTATGGTCGATGGCCTAGAGACCGACCCCTAGTCGACCATTTTGGGTGGACTGGGTCGGCCACCCAATTGAGCCTAACTGACTACGACTGGTGGCTATATAAGAGCAAGCCCGTGAAGCCCATTTCATCACTGGCTACAGCAACCTTGATTCCTTAGCATTCAGCCTCCGTCTTCTACTGTTTCCAGCATGCCATTGAAGCTTCTTTCATAGGAGTGCATGGTTGGGAGCCAGCACCATCTATTGTATCAATTCTATAGTAATCAAATTTTTAATTCTCCATACTATCTTGTTTTCTCTCTTGCATACGAGATCTTGTTATCTGTTGAGCATAGACGTATTATTTTCTTACATGGTATTAGAGCCTGGACTCTAGCAAGAAGATTTGCTAGTGTGTTTCTGTTTGTGAGCAAATTGTGAGAGATGGCCCAGCCCGCAAGACTGTGAATCCAATCATTTGGTGAAAGCGGAAAGTTGGACGGCTCTAACTATCCTCTCTAGAAGTTCAAGATGAAGACCATCCTAAGCGCATATGAGCTTTGGGACACTGCTACTGGGGTGGATGTGAGGCCAGGTTCCGAGACCGAATCCAGCCAATGGAGGACAACATATAGGACCAACTACGGATGAGATTCTTGCATGGACAAGAAGAAATGCAGATGCATTGTGCTCTATTATTTGCAATGTTAGTGATTCTGTCATGGCGTTAATTCAACATGTCACCACAGTGGAGGAGGCATGGACGGTCTTGAAAAATCAGTACGAGACCACAAATCAGACACAGATTTAGAATCTGGAGACTCAACTCGCGAATGAAAAGTTGTCTGAGTCTGAAGCGGCAAAGAAGTTCATCACCAGGTGAAGAATCTTCGTGATCAGATTGTTGGGTGTAAGTGCTTCACTAGGAGTGCTCTTTGTGTGTGGTCCCTTGTGTGTGAGTGTGTAGGTGTGCCATGTGGCACCTAGGGATTTATCCCATATAGATTTGTGTGTGGTACATTGTACTTGGCACTATATATTGTAGTGTCACATCATGAATAAATCAATCTAGATCTTTGTGCCTTCTATCATGTGTACTTTCCTTTCCTTTCTCTTTCATCCTTAGATTTTAGAATGATACCAATTCCCAACAATTGGTATCAGAGCCATAGACTCCTCATCCATAGCTCCCTCTTCCTAGCTCATAGTTAGTCTACTCTAGTTTTTCTCCCTCTTCTAGCTTATCTCCTAGCTCCCTTTCATCTTATTCTCTTCTCCTCTCCTTCACCTCAGTCATAGCTCACCTAGCCTAACGTAGATTCTTCTTCCCTCTCAGCTCGAGATTATCCTCTCCAAACTCCTCTATTTCTGGTTGCAGGCCGCCATGGTTCTGGTTACACCTACCTCTGGCTAAGCGCGGAAATGCTTCTCTTCATAGGCCCGCACCCCTTCTGGTTCATGTCAAGATGTTTCACGCCCTGCATCAATCTTTCTCAGGCTGCTGGCTGCGAACACCTTTCCAAGATTGTGCGCATCTCATGAGCTGCTCCTGACCGGAAAACTTTGGGCTATGCACATGCCCTCTCTCCATCTCGATGTGCCCACGTCTTCTTTCATGAGACGATGCTGGTCGCTTCCATTTTACTGTCGCAGAAGAAGGCCATCCTTCTCTGTTGTGCTACTGCTGGCCGTCATTATCTGAAGCATATCCCTGTTGCTACTGCGTGTGACATTTCTACTGGAGGGGTTTGTTCCTGATCAACATGTTGCTTTTCATGGCTTCTCTAAGGCTGCTCAAGCTATCGACAGCCATCTCTTCTTTATTCATTATCTTCGATATAAGGTGATGCTGCAGCAGTGCGCCACACTTCCTTCTCAAGCTGAGCTACACACATTCATTTTGTGATTGGTCTCTACTCAAGGTTCTGCTGTCCTCTGTTATATTCAGCAAGAAAGTATTGTTCTGCTTCTTCTTGGATATCTTGCTGAAGAACAAATTATTTTTGTGCTCTTGATTATGTGGTTCCAAAGGGAGTTGTTTTCACTCAAATATTCTGATATCTCAGCTCTTTGTTGCGTTCTCTTGCCATACAAAAAGATGTATTTTTTATGAGCTGCAGATTTTTATTTCAGTTCTCTTCTCAAAGATATTAAAGAACTGAATCTTATTTCTCATGTAAGGGATTAGACACTGCCACGAAAAGTGGTAAGACCTTCCCATTTTCTTCATGGTTCTGCTGGGTTCTATGCACTTGCCTTGTGCATAAAAAGATTTATTCTCCATGATGATATTTTATGATTATGAGTACTCTGCCCTGGTACAGCCTAAAATGAATCTCTCCTTTTGTACACACCTTTGGCCACCACATGATGTAGGCCATGTGGAAGATCTCTCTTTTATGTGTGTTTTGATATGTGTAATGAGTTGTGGGCCTTATTATTTTGTCCCTACCCATGAGGCACCCCTGACATGGCATGAGAAACTGGACCATGAGTACCAAATTTATCCTTGACCAGCAGGAGAGATGTCCCTTGAGGAGGGTTGTGTGGCAAGGTCCATCTCTCTCTCTCTCTCTATGTGATTGTGTTTACCAGATCCTTCTCTTGTCTCTACCCTTGGAAACCCATAACTGGCATGTGACACTAGTGCTATGAGATTTATCCTTGACCAGAGACACTGGCATGAGAAACCATAAGCCTAGATTTATCCTTGACACAGTATGAGGATATTCCTTGAGGAGGGGTTCTTTGGATCTTGGTTCTTTTGTGGTTTTTGTCCTCCTAGTGTATCACTTAAGGAGGGTTTGTTGGGTGTAAGTGCTCCACTAGGAGTGCTCTTTGTGTGTGGTCCCTTGTGTGTGAGTGTGTAGGTGTGCCATGTGGCACCTAGGGATTTATCCCATATAGATTTGTGTGTGGTACATTGTACTTGGCACTATATATTGTAGTGTCACATCATGAATAAATCAATCTAGATCTTTGTGCCTTCTATCATGTGTACTTTCCTTTCCTTTCTCTTTCATCCTTAGATTTTAGGATGATACCAATTCCCAACACAGATGACTGCAATTGGCATCACCATCACTAGCGAGAATCTAGCATGAAGGTGCATATAGATTCTCCCACCAAAGTACGATGGTCTTGTTATGGCACTGAATATGCAGAATAGAAATCTGCCCCTCAACTTTGAGGATTTTAGCATGATACTTCTGGAGGAGGAGATGCGTCAAAAGATGAGGACTAGAGAAGATTCGGCTTTCTAGACCGGATCAAAGAAAGGTAAGGGTAAGGACTCTGGTAACCCATCTTCTTCTGATGATAAAAAGAGAAAGAAGAAGATCAAGTGCTTCTATTGCAACAAGGCAGGGCACAAGCAGAATGAGTACTGCAAGAAGATTGCAGATGAGAAGAATGGAGTGAAGAAAGAGTCCAACAACAGCGTGCAGATAGTACCCATAGAGCTGTTCATCGTAATTGAGGAGATTTGCATGGAGGTAGTTCATGTACTTGCACATGAACCTTGGATCATTGACAATGGTGCATCGTGCCACATGACCAGTCAGAAGGATTGGTATACCTCTCTATAGCCGGTAGGGATGACATCCTAGTAGCAGTTGGCATTGATGCAAAATGTCCAGCAAAAGGAAAAGATACGATTGCTCTCAAGTCAGATGGAGTTGTAAAACAGTTGTCTAATGTTCTTTATGTGCTAGATATCAAGAGGAACTTGTTGTCCATTTCTGTGATCACAAATCGGGATCTCAAAGTTCAATTCGATAACAATGGTGCACAGATCCTGGATCTTCAAGGAAAGGTCACTGGTAAAGGTACACGACACAAAAACATCTACAAACTCTCAGCTTTCAGTGCTCAAGCGGATGTGAAGAACACTAAGATGTGGCATGAGAGGTTTGTTCATCTATACCTTAGCTCTTTGAAGGAGATGCATAGAAGTGGAATGATTGCAGACCTACCAGAAATTTCAGATCTGTCCGATGTATGTGAAGCTTGCATGATGGGAAAGCATCATCGGTAGCCCTTTCCTAAAGAGGCTAGCAGAGCAAAGACTCCCCTAGATCTCGTTCACATGGACCTCTGTGAAAAGATGGAGACGGAAGCTTTAGGTGGTTCCTTCTACTTCATGACGCTGATCGACGACTACAGTAGAAGGATATGGATATACTTCCTGAAGACGAAAGACGAGGCTTTCAGTAGGTTCAAGGAATGGAATGTAATGGTTGAGAAAGAATCAGGGAGGAAGGTGAAGAAGCTAAGATCAAACAGACGTGGAGAGTTCACATTGACTGAATTCAAAAGTTACCACAAAAGTCACGGAATCAAGAGGCAGAAACCCTCGCCACATACATCATAGCAAAACAAAGTAGCAGAATGCAAGATGCATGTCATCTATGAAATGGGCCGGAGTATGATGAAATAGAAAGATTTGCCAAAGACTTTCTGGTCTGAAGCATGTAACACTGTAGTTTACATCCTTAATCGTTGCTACACGAAGGCTATGAATGGGATGACTCCACTGCAAGCCTTTTCTGTAAGAAACTTTCAGTTGCATATTTAAGAGTTTTTGGATGTGACTATTTCGTGCATGTCCCTGATGCTACCAGGACCAAATGGGAACCGAAGAGTTGAAAGTGTATTTTCTTGGGCTACAATGAAGAGGCGAAGGGTTACCGTCTCTATAACCCTATTACCAAGAAGGTAATTGTAAGTCGCGATGTGGTCTTCTTAGAACAACCGCATCAATTGGAGGAGGATGCTCCCTTCCCACACAACTAGGGCCAGGATATCCATCCAGTACCACCACCAACAGCAGACCGAACTCCCCCAATGGTTCTTGGGAGGATTCAAGACAAAGAAGATGAAGAAGATCCTATAGAACCACAATGGCAACAGCCATTCCCGAGGTGGGTAAAGCAGCTTTTGGATGGCAGAGAACCTCCAGCAATTGAGAAGGAACCATCCGAACACCACCAGTCCAAGAGATTAGAGGAGCAAAGAAGGGCGCAGGAACACTTGGTCAACTATGCTTTGATGATAGAAGTGGTCCGTGCTAATGAACGCAAGTGTCTTGAAGAGGCACAAGGCAATGATAGGTTGATGGAGGCTATGCAGTTGGAGTATGGCTCCATAATGAAGAACAACACTTGGGACCTTGTGGATCGACCACCAAAGCGCAAGGTAATCAGAACCAAGTGGGTGTACAAGATCAAGTACAAGTTCGATGGGACATTGGATAAGTACAAGGCTCGGCTCGTGGCAAAAGGATTTGCACAGGTACATGGTTTAGATTATCAAGATACTTTTTCTCCCACAGCTCGACTAACCACAATTCGTAGTGTTTTGGCTTTAGCTACCCAGGGAAGTTGGCCTGTGTTTCAGATGGATGTGAAATATGCCTTTCTAAATGGAGATCTCAAGGAGGAGGTATATGTGGAACAACCACCAGGTTTTGAGATCCCCAATTTAGAAGGTAAAGTCTGCAAACTAAAGAAGGCACTTTACGGGTTAAAATAGGCCCCACGAGCATGGTACAGCGAATTGATGCCTACTTTTTCCAAAATGGGTTCAGGAGAAGCCCATCTGATGCAAATTTGTATATCTTTAGAGAAGGAGGCAGGTGTATGATTGTGGTCCTTTATGTGGACGACCTTGTCATAACAGGGAACCATGAAGAGAAGATCTCGTAGACGAAGCATTTGCTAGGAAGAGAGTTTGAAATGATAGACCTCAGACTGATGCATTTCTGTTTCGGGATTGAAGTTTGGCAAGAGCCGAAACAGATCTTCATTTCATAGCTGAATTATGCTGGAGAGATACTGAAAGTATTTGGCATGGCTGAGTGCAAAACAGTTGGTACCCCTATGGAGGTTGACGGGAAGCTCTCAAACGAGGATTCATCACCACTGGTGGACAAAGCGAAGTACAGAAGGCTTGTGGGTAGCTTGATCTACTTGTGCAACACACGCCAGACATCAGCTTTGTGACTGGTGTACTTAGTAGGTTTTCCAATAAACCCCGGGAGAACCATTGGAGGGTAGGGATGCGGGTGCTGAAATACATGGCATCACCTATACCAAGGGCAACATCTTGACCAGATTCTGTGACTCAGATTGGGTAGGAGACGTGCACAGTAGGAGATCAATGATAGGGTACTGTTTCTCACTTGGATTTGGAGTTGTGTCATGGGTCAGTAAGAAGCAACCCATAGTTGCTCTTTCTTCTACCAAGGGCAAGTACAAATCTGCATGCTTTGCTTCTTGCAAGGTAGTGTGGTTGAGGAGGATTTCAGGGGACATGGGTGCAGTGCAAAACAAGCCTATGCAGTTATCATGTGACAATGAGAGTTGCATGGTGATTGCAAAGAACCTGGTGTTCCACGCTCGCACAAAACACATTGAGATTCAATATCACTTTGTACGCGAGCTGATCATGTGCGGACATCTTCACAAAGGCTCTTGGAAGAGACCTACTAGAGAGGCATCTTCATCGACTTGGCATTGGGCTGAAAAAGTAAGTTCACTTGTGGGTGGACATTGAGGGGATGTTAGATATCAATGCTCCACTCTCGTGTAACTACGTGCAAACTAGCTAACTCTACTTGTAAGCCCCCCATATGAGGAGAAGGCATTTGAGTAGCTCGGTTATCCGGTAGGTCTTGGTTTGGACACAAGATGGGGGCCATGTGTGGCCTGATGGCTGGACGGCTTCAGATAGAGTTGGCACACTGCTAACTAGGCTACATGCAAGTGCAGGAAGGCATCCCTTGACTGACCGCACTGAGGGTAGATGGAGCATTTCTCAGGGAAACCCACTTTTGGGTTGTGGGGCCCATTTGGAGCCTTAGATGATCCCGGATGGCTGTGGGCCAAATGGAAATATTAGGTTAGTTGCTTTGTTTTGTGCACCGATTCTATCGTATGGTCATTGGCCTATTTCGGGACCGACCCCCAATCGACCATTTTGGGTGGACTAGGTCAGCCACCCAATTGAGCCTAACTGACTACGACTGGTGGCTATATAAGAGCAAGCCCGTCACTGGCTATAGCAACCTGGATTCCTTAGCATTCAGCCTCCATCTTCTACTATTTCTAGCATGCCATCGAAGCTTCTTTCACAGGAGCGCATGGCTGGGAGGCACTGCCATCTATTGTATCAATTCTACAGTAATCAAATTTTTGATTCTCCATACTATTTTGTTTTCTCTCTTGCATACGAGATCCTGTTATCTGTTGAGCACAGACATTGTATTATTTGCTTACAATGCCAGGTCAAAGTCTATGCATGTTTTGCAACAACAAACATTCCTGTGTTTGAGTTTCCTGATGTACCAGGGATTGCAACTCTCAAAGCTCCTCTACCCAATTAAAATGTCAAGATTCTGATCCATAAACTTGAGATTCAACTCTGTTTGCTGACTCAGCATGTAGAAATAATAGAACAATGAGTCCTCTTTTAAATGGAACAATAGTACAATGAGCCCCCATTTTGTAATACTTAAACGAGACAAAACATAGTATGTGCAAAAATGTGATCTTATTAAAGTATATAATGAAGCAAAACAATTTTCAACCACCGTGTTAGTTTAGGACAGTCACAATTTCAACTATCGGGCTAGTTTAGGATAGTCACAATTTCAATCACTGAGTTGGTTTAGGACACATTGAGGACAGTCAACCATTGGGTTGGTTTAGGACACAATTAGGATAGCCACAAATTCAACTATCGAGTTGGTTTAGGATAGTCAAAATTTAACCACCGGGTTGGTTTAGCCTAATGGTCTCAACTTCACATATTAGACAATAACAAGTATATTGCTTTTCATTTTTGAATTTCACAATTAGAAAATAACATTTCACAATGGACCATCAATAACTAATGTCTGTTCAACCACACTGGTTCAGCACAATCACATAACTGGTGATTGAGTTGAAGCACCCATGGTTGCATGATGTTCCAACCACTGGGCTGATTTAGTAAAATAAAAATAAATTGCTTTTTTGTTACGAAATATATTGTTGTTAAGTTTTGCTCAACCATGCCACCGAGTTTCTTCCTCCTTTTTTTAGAGCCATGCTTATGCTGTAAGAGAAACATACAAAATTTTTAAGTTATACGTGCATTCATATAAAATTTCATGTTTTGGTTTCTACCATATCATTTAGCTTTTGGGTCAATGTTTGCTTGGATGTAGCCAATCTCAAAACTATTTTTGAGGCCATGACATGATGAGTTCTTGGGTGAGATTTTGAATTTTGCATAGACCCTTGCTCTCACCAAAAATTTTCCCGATGTAATGATGCTGCAATGGTGTAATAATGAGATAAAATATATTTACACTGATTACCACAGGGCTCAATGCACCGCAACTCTGCACTACATCGTGCATCTCTGCACTACTTTGTGCAGTGCAGTCTCTGGCCTACTGACCACCTATCATCATGCATCATTTTGTCGTAGTTTTGCCACCTATAATTGGGTAGAGTGCCCATGTAGATCATTAAAATTCAAGGTTGGATTAGAGAGACCACCATGCTGGTTCTTGGCATAGTAATGAGACACAATCTATCATTCTAAACACCACTGCAGTGCATTCACTGACTTGACCACCTATCATCATGCAGCCTTTTGTCATAGCTTTGCCACCTACCACTAAGTAGTGTGCCCATGCGAATCATAGGTTGGCTTCAAGAGACTACCACACTGGTTTTTGGCATAATAATGAGACACAATCTATCATTCTAAACATTGTCTCATTGTAGTCTCTCGCCTGAGGACCTGCCATCACCCATAATTCAAGGTTGTCTTGGAGAAACCACCGTTTTGGTTCTTGGAGTTAAAGCTTCGTTACCTATTTTTACATATTATAGGAGGAGGTCTATGACAACTACCACACTGGCAAATTATAGTTATAGCTGGTAAATAGAAGGAGATCTATGACAGCTACCATGCTGATTCTTGGCTTTATATGTTTTTGTACCGCAACCAAGGAAAATGCAATTGATGAAATGGACCTTGAGGTGTCTTGTTTAGGGGCAAGGCCAATATAGACAAGCCATATATGTCCAGTGGTATCCTAGATATTGTATAATGCATGTTGATATGGCCCTTGACCCTAGAGGGGAACCTCAAGGGCCATATCGTCAATTGCATTTTCTAAAAGTTTATTTGTATTTTTCCATATGTATCTCCATGCAACCATAATGATGGATTGTTGCAGCTATTTTAGGAATATTTTGGTCCTAAACCAAGGAGATTATAGTCCTAGTTTATTGGTATTTCAGTCCTTATTGTAGTAATTCCTAAATGAGGAAAAAAGTATTTCAAGCCACTATTGTGAGTGGAGGCCCCCGGTGGTGCCATCCCAATAATCAACTACAATTCATCAAGTGAAAATTGTGCAAAAGAGATCACAATGTACATCTACCTCCAATAACATGTTATATAAAAAATAACAACTTATGCTAAGCAAAAATTGAATAGAGGATCTTACATTCATAAAAACATAGTAATTGCTTAGAGCCTTAAAGGCCAAAAGATTACATCTAGAGACCATAACCATTCAAATATAAAAGTTAACAATAGTGCATATTGCGAGCCTCAAATTGAACAAAATTAGATTACATAAATGTAATAAAAATGTAGCAATTGCTAAGAGCCTTAGAGACCAAAACATTACATCCTATGAGTGAAAAGATCACTGAGAGCCTTAGAGGCCAAAAGATTACATCTAGCCAATGCTGAGTGGTTATGAGACTCATTGAGCAAGATGCAATTTGTACAACTGAGTATTGTTGCCAACCCAGCTTGTTGCATTAAACTTTTTTAGGGAGCAAATGGAGGAGACTATGGACAGACTGTGCACATTGCCAAGAGTCTGATTAAGCCCCCCTCCAACAAATTGAGAGTACTTTGTTGTGAAAATATTGAGGTCTTCATCAAAGTCTAGGGGGAACCCATACATCACAACCATAAAGAGGACAGAGGTGAGCATGCCATCTAAGGTGGTGACATGCAGATATGGGGGGAAACGACTCCACTAGTGCTAGCATTTCTACTCTAGGTGAGTGCAACAAAATCACCTTATATGAGAAGGTAGATAACATTGAGATCATATGCATCGAGGGGTGCTAGTAGGCATGGTGAAGATGAGTGAGTAGCAGATGAGTGATGAGAGTTGGAGGAGGGAGCATGGGCGGAAAAGAGATAGAGGAGGTTGTGTGGAGCAAACTAGTAGAGCATGTGGTTCAAAGCAGTAGAGCAGGGGCGGATGAAAACAACGTAGTAAAATGCCAAATGCCATGGATCTTATATATTATAAAGTTTGAGTCACCGTGGTGGTTGGAGGCTTGGAGGCCTGGGGTTCCATCCATATTAACTAGATGCCACAGCGGTGGGATCTTAGGCGCCAACCCAAATAGGCCAGTAATCATGAAGCGGACTCTCGGTGGTGGTAGCTGGCAAGTGAGCACGCCAGTTTGGTGGCTAGTAATTAATTGGAAGTCCGATGGAATCTTAGCCACGATAGATGTGCCTGATAAGAGACACCACCACTGGGCAGTAATAACAATAGAAGTAACTCATTACCATGCACTCTAGTACTCAATTGAGCATGCAAGCCTGGTGACTGGTAATTTATTGCACTCATAGTAATCATGCATGGAAGCCCAATGGTGGTAACTGGCAGGTGAGTAGGCCACTGTGGTGGCTGGTAATTAACAGCCAGCTCGGTGGCATCTTAGCCACCACAGATGTGGCTGATGAGAGCCACCACCACTGGGCAATAATTTACCACAAAAGTAAAACATGAAGTCTAATCATGTCTAACCACTCTACTGAGCTTGCAAGCCCAATGACTGGTAATTTACTGCACTCATAGTAATCATGCATGCAAGCCCAGTGGTGGTAATTGGCAGGTAAGTAATTGGGGGCCACTATGATGGTTGGTAATTAACTACTAGTTCGGTGGAATCTTAGCCACCGCCACCACAGACATGGTTGTAATCTTAGATGCTACTGTTGTCTTTGTGCCAACATGGACTTAGGTAGAACAAAATGTGTGCGTAGAGTAGGGACAAAGCTTTGCTTGTACTTGCATAAGGCTAGAAATAATCCCTCTTAGAAATCCAACTTGCATGTTCTACATGCAAGTTCTACATATGAGTCCTACATGCAATTCCTACATGAAACTTCTACATGCATACATGCAACTCCTACATGCGAGTTCTATATGCAAGTTCTACATGCAAGTTCTACATGAAAGTTCTACATGCAAGTTCTACATGCAACTCCTCCATGCAACTTCTATATGCAAGTTCTACATGTAGAGAGATAATGTCTTACAATTCCTACATGCAGAGAGAGAAGCTCTCCAACTTGTATAAATACCCCATAATGGAATGAAGCCCAAACTCTTTGGGGCATTGTGTTGAGTTCTACTTTGTTATTCCAAGCAATTGTCTCAAGTATCCATGCTTCCTTGACTCCACATCCAAAAGCATGTCCTAACCTTGCAACTCCTCCTCCCCTCTCCTCCAACCTTGCAACCCATCCTCTCCCTCTCCTCCTCCCTCCTCCTCGTCCCTTCTCCTTCTCCCTCTTCCTCCTCCTCCTCCCTCCTCCTCCCTCCTCCTTCTCCTCCTTCTCCCTCCTCCTCCCCCTCCTCCTCCTCCCTCTTCCTCCTCCTCCTCCTCCTCCTCCCTCCTCCTTCTCCTCCTTCTCCCTCCTCCTCCTCCTCCCTCTTCCTCCGCCTCCTCCCTTCTTCTCCTCCCTCCTGCTTCCCCTCCTTCTCCCTCCTCCTCCTCCTTGTCCTCCTCCTCCTCCCTCTTCCTCCTCCTCCTCCCTTCTCCTCCTCCCTCCTCCTCCTCCTTCTCCCTCCTCCTCCTCCTTGTCCTCCTCCTCCCTCCTCTCCCATGCTCTTACACTTTCTTCCTCTCCCACTCCTATGCTCCCCCTAAACCCTTAGCTCCTCAACCCTTAACCTCCACGATCTACAAGGGAGATGAGTTCTTCAGCATGTACTCTAGCCTGAACCTTGGAACCTCTTCTAAACTCTGAAACCTTCTTCTAAAACCTGGAACCTCTCTCTAAACCCTGGAACCTCCTGCTAACCCTTGAAACCTCCTTCTAAACCTTGGAACCTCCTTCTAAACCTTGGACTCCTCCTAAACCCTACAACCCCCAATGAAGGCAAAAGCCTTCATTACCTCAACCATGATGATACACGTTCCTTTTACACATGCATGCACTATGTTTGCTTACCACACTTAAGCCTATGTCTCTCACCAAAATATGACTCGAGGTCCTAAGCTACATGTATACTACAAACGATAACACCAATTTGTATGTGATAAAAAGCCTTGAAACTCGGCATACTGAGAATACCTTGCTCTTCCTATGAAAGCCATGGGAAAGAGCCAACATTTGGTGCCATTGCTGAGGAGACTAGCATCTCAAGTAATGAGTAAACATACGCAGGTATGTGTAAAAAACAAACTACTTCAAACTTTCATGAACATATCACTCAAGAGCTAGGAGAGCTAAAATTTTTCCAACTCAAGTTAAAAAAAAAAAAAAATCCTAGCTGAAACTCTTCATTATTGGTTTAGGAAAATGCATGTTTTCTAGAAAAACAACACCTTAAGGAATAAATCAAACCATGTGATGGTTGTCAGAGTGTAGAGCTTAAAATTCCAAACATTTCTCCTTTTTACGAAAGCACATTCTGACACAACCACCAAAAGTTATGGGCAATTGATAATTAAAGGTTCTAAATGCCATAACCCAAAAGAAAAATTAAAATCACCTCCCTAGTCAAACTTGGACAAATTAAAGGTGCACATGTGTTTGACTAAATCCACAGCTCCCCCTCCTTCCCTATAAAAGAGCACCCATCCCTCTCATACTTTTTCTTTCACATCTTGCCTCCATCCTCTTCCCCATTCTGAGCCCTATGCAAGACACTCCTCCCTCTCCATTGACCACCACCCTACTCCCATTCTCACATGGTAAGTTACTTTGAGCCCATCTCACAGTGATAACCTAGCCATCCACCCACCATCCATTGGTCCTCAACAATCCTGTTACATCGAGAAAGACTTGGAGAGCGTTTAGGTGACCATCTCTTCCTCCCTTTGGATTTTCGTCAAAGTTTTTCATTTTGCATCAAATTGTTTTGTTCGTCAAGTTTTTTCTTTTTTCTTTTTTCCCCCTTCCCATCCTCCATCTCCCCCTCCACCCTCCCCTCCATCTCCACAAACCCTTTTCCCCCCTCCCTCCCTCCATTCGCCCCCCCCAATGCCCCTCCTCTATCTCCACCTCCCCACCTTCCATCTCCTCCATTGGAATTCATTCTGGAGGTCCCATGTTACCTCAATACCCATTTGCCTCCACTCAGTTTCAATCCCAATGAACGGGTCGATGCTTAGATTACAAGCCAACTCTATCAAAGAGTGATCTTCTTAAAAGCACGCCATATATCTCAATTCGAACAAATGGTGGATACAGGCTACTTGGAGACTAAGCAAAAATTGTATGGTGCCAAGGCTTTATAGCAGGATCGACTAGCATGACACAAGTTCCATAGCCACTAGACTAAAGGCATGGAAATCCAGGTACGTGCTTTGCAATAAGCCATAACCTGAGGATGGGTAATAAAATGGATCCGGGAGTATGTTGTCTCTGTGCCAACATGGACTTAGGTAGAATAGAATGTGTGTGTAGAGTAGTGGCAAAGCTCTGCTTGTACTTGCATAAGGCTAGAAATAATCCCTCTTAGAAATCCAATTTGCATGTTCTACATGCAAGTTCTACATACGAGTCGTACATGCAATTCCTACATGCAACTTCTACATGCATACGTGCAACTCCTACATGTGAGTTCTACATGCAAGTTCTACATGCAAGTTTTACATGCAACTCCTACATGCAACTTTTATATGCAAGTTCTACATATAGAGAAATAATGTCTTACAATTCCTACATGCAGAGAGAGAAGCTCTCCAACTTGTATAAATACCCCATAATGGAATGAAGCCCAAACTCTTTGGGGCATTATGTTGAGTTCTACTTTGGTATTCCAAGCAATTTTTTCAAGTGTCCATGCTTCCTTGCACTCCACATCCAAAAGCATGTCCTAACCTTGTAATTCCTCCTCCCCTCTCCTCCAACCTTGCAACCCATCCTCTTCCTCTCCTCCTCCCTCCTCCTCGTCCCTTCTCCTCCTCCCTCTTCCTTCTTCTCCCTCCTCCTCCCTTCTCCTCCTCCCTCCTCCTTCTTCTCCTTCTCCCTCCTGCTCCTCCTCCTCCTCCTCCTCCCTCTTCCTCCTCCTCCTCCCTTCTCCTCCTCCCTCCTCCTTCTCCTCCTTCTCCCTCCTCCTACTTCTACTCCTCCTCCTCCTCCTCCTCCTCCTCCCTCCTCTCTCTTCTTTCCCCCATGCTCTTACACCTTCTTTCTCTCCCACTCCTATGCTCCCCCTAAACCCTTAGTTTCTCAACTTTTAGCCTCCATGATCTACAAGGGAGACGAATTCTCCACCATGTACTTACCCTAAACCTTGGAACCTCTTCTAAACTCAGGAACCTCCTTCTAAAACTTGGAACCTCTCTCTAAACCCTTGAACCTCCTTCTAACCATTGAAACCTCATTCTAAACCTTGGAACCTCCTTCTAAACCTTGGACTCCTCCTAAACCCTACAACCCCAATGAAGTCGAAAGCCTTCACTACCTCAACCATGATGATACATGTTCCTTTTACAGTGCATGCACTATGTTTGCTTACCATACTTAAGCCTATGTCTCTCATCGGAATACGACTCGAGGTCCTAAGCTACACGTATGCTACAAATGACAACCTCGATATATCTGTAGGTGACAAAAAGCATTGGAACCTGGCATACTGAGAATACCCTGCTCTTCCTGCAGAAGCCATCAGAAAGAGCCAACAGCTACCACCTCTAATCACTGATTACCATGCAAGATAGTACTGCTCCCTTGATTTAATCATAGTTCAGGCCAACCACTCTGGTGGCTCTCAACTTGACAGTTTCGTGTAGTCAGGCTACAAACTTAAGCCTCCACTATTCCATTCCCTTCACTATTTTGTCATTTATTACTCTCAATCGTTCCTTTCTCCCTTGCACTTGAGCTATAAACTTAAGCCTCCACTATTCCATTTCCTTCACTATTTCATCTTCTATCCCTCTCGACCATTTCTATCTCCCTTGCACTCTTCTAGCAACTTCTATCCCCTCTCATAATGCACCCTACATAGTTCAAGAGATCCTCACACAATCTTTCCTCCCCCTCTATAGCATAGTGCGAGAGCCTCTCCTCCCCTGATCTTGAAATCATGACATCTGGGAGCTCCTCACTCGCTATTCACAAGTGCGATTTGGATGCTCTTAGCAACTTCACCGAGCTGGTATAGGAGGTGAACATGAAGGAGGGACAAATATTCTATCAAGGTCAGAAGCTTATAATCACTAAAAGATGATTGAAAATGAACTACCCATTCTTAAATGCAATTTGCAAGCACAGTTCTTTCAGCAGTAGTGGAAGAGACCTAATATTCTAGACATATACCCCAACGCTCATTAGTAAAGATGGTGGAGTCAAGCTTTCTAGCTTGCCAACAGACGTCCAATATGTGCTAAAGAAGACAATGCACTTCTTTCTTGATACGAGAGGAACTGTGAAGATTTGGCAGGTTCAAGAAGCAGTAGAGGGGCAGTAGAGCAATTGAAAGGATGTAATGTATATTTCTCAAGGGAATCTCCAAGAGCATGATAACGAACTTGAAGAATTACATGGATGGAAAACCCCAATTCTCATCTCAATCCACTGAAGTTGTAATGCACCTGATGACATCTACCCTCAAAGGGATTTTTGAGTAATACAATAAGAAGATGTCTCAGAAGGTGACTTTTATGCAAGAGAAAGCCATCGATGCAGCAAAGGGAGTGCAACATGAGAAAATTCTCAGGGAGGGTGCAGAATCTAAGGTAGAGGAGACACAAGAGAAAGCCTTTTAGGCACGAGAGCAAGCTGAGGTCGCTACAAAAATGGTCAACATGGAAATTCATAGATTAGAAGAAGCAAAGAAGAGCATGAAGGAGCTTTGAGATAGGCTTTAAGAAGCTAGAAGTGATGGGAACATCGTGGACAAGGAGCTAGCAAAATGATGCAAAGGGAGCTTGAAGATCAGAGAGGCCAAAATGAGGGTCTTTACAAACAGTGGCTCTGCAACATGTAGAAGATGTTGAACATTTAAAAAGACCAGATGATGGAGGCACTGAAAAGGGAGAATGCAAAAATAAGAGCGGTGATGTAGGATCTGTGAGAGAGCTTCAAGGCCATGAAGGATGGGGTAGAGAGCAGCCGAGGTGGAGACTCCAATGAGGCATCTCCTTAGGATAGGAAGGATGTAGAGAGCAACCATGCTAGAGCAAGTTGCAGTAGCCACAATGGGGGTTGTTTTTTTGAAACACTGTTGGAAGTTCAAAGTGTAAGCTACAAGATTCTACAACAAGATTACAATAGGTTCGTGCATGAGCTTGCAATGGCTTTTGAAAGTTATGAAAACTAGTCCGTCGTCATGAGAGATTTCCAAACTGGAGTGGATGTCTTGGAAATGGGCCCATGTTGATGTGAGCAATTTAAGCAGCTTCAAGAGATGCTGAGGGAATCATATGAAGTTGTTGCTGAGAGTGAGCAAAGAGTGGAGGAGATGAAGGAGAACATCTGTAGCCTTAGGATGACGGAGGAAGGAATCAAGAAGCACTTCATCATGTAGTAATAACTAGAAAAGAATTTGAGACAAGAGGCTAGATGCTAGGCATGGAGACGCTTGAGGGCCATATAGGAAAAGGGAACGTGAGGGGAGAAGCGTTAACATGGATGGGAAAAAGGGATTAAGATGGGTGGGAATGAAGAGGGAGACTATGGCACAAGGGGAGAGGGAGAGGGGAAAGAGGAGCATGTACATAATGGGACAAGGAATGTAGAGATGGAGACATCAAGGGAGGAGGGTCATGCATTATTTGAAAGGAAGGATGGGGAGAAGAAATCAAAGTACTAGCTAGGTGGCTTTACAAGAATGAGCATGTCCCATCAAGGAATAGCCCCCTCCTTTTATAGCCAAGAGAGGGTGTCTCTCCCAATAAATGCATCCTCCCACATGCATGGTGTGTGTAGAAGAGTCTCCCATGTGGGCTAGGCAGTTACACACTCTCAATTGCGTGTGACAACCCTTTGCCTCATTTTTCCACATAAATCAACCCCCATATCCCAAGTCTAAGATACTCCCTTGGTCTCTTCCCAATTTTATAGTACGTTCAAACATCTAGGAGGATAAGTGGAGGGTTGGCACAAGGAATCTTGCCACCTCATCCTACTTTCCCATTATTTAACTTGCATTCTTGGACTTTCTACACCCCCCCCCACATGGGCCTATCCTACATGGAGGGAATAATCCAATATAATATCCATCTCCACCTATTTTATATTATTCTCCCATGGTCCTTGGGCCATATCTCACTAAATGCAGACGTGGGACTGCCTAGGTGGAGGGGTGGTACATGGAGGACCCATGCCACCTTATCATTTTATATTATTACTACCATGGATTATGTACAACACACCTTATGGGTCCTCTTACAAGGAAGGTGGCACATGGTCATGCCTTGCCACCTCAGCCTTGGGCTTTATGCACACCATATTTTATTATACTATTGCCACACATACAAGCACACACACATATTTATGCCTTTTACTTTGGTCAAATTTATCCATAATAGTTCCCCCCCCCCCAGGCAAGGAATGCACATCATTTCCATGCCTGGGACCATCACGCACAAAGAAGGGCTTGATGTTGAGATATGCCAGGGTGACCGTTGTGCATTTATGTCACTGACTTGCTAGCTGCAGATGCAGTTGGTACACTGCCCATGAATAATAGCTGGATGATAGCTATCCTTAGGTACTCCAGTTCGTGGCTCAGTTAGTATGCCACCTTAGTTAGTTGAGTTTGGTTTGACACCCACATATAGGGTTCTTCTATTTCTTTGTACTAGAGTTCTTTTAGCTTTCACAACTAAGAGAGGAAAACTATTTTCAGCCTCCACCTATGTGTGTATTCCCCCATTGTGTATGTGAGAAAGCCGCAAGTGAGACTCCTTCCTTCTCTCCCACTATCTTTACATGGTATCAAAGCCTAGTTTGTGGTAAGGAGCTCAAGAAAGCAAACCAAGTTCGTGGTGTCTTGGTAAGAGGACCAGTGTTTCTTTCCTTTTTTAAGTTTGGGAGCAAATCTCTACAGGTAGCACAGTTGGAAAGTGCAAGAGTGCATGGTCTCAGATTGAGACGCCCTTCGTGGTGTGGCGAGAGGGCATTATATGCTGAGGGTGACTTTATTTTTCTCATTCGAGGCCATTTCGGGGCCCATTTTGGAGGCGGAAGCTCTCCGCAAGCACTAAGAAAAAGGCCCTATTTTGGATGTGCGACCACTGGTCTACAGGTCGGTGAAAAGTTACCATAGAAATGGCTTCGTATGCCTATGCGTACATATATTAGGAGTTACAAAATCATCCTTATTGCCTGTTCATGCAAAATCGTCACTAGGAAGTGACTGTGTGGTCAAATACCACTTTCACCAGTTTTGCAGATTTGCCCTTGTGAGGTAGAAGCTATGTTTTTTGCAGTGACAGAATATTTTGCAGTGTTCTATAATGGCATCTGATTCTCTTTCATAGATTGTCACTGAAAAGCTTGACAAGAACAACTTCCAAGCATGGAAGTTTAGAATGATGAATTTCCTTATGGGAAAAGGCTATTGGGAGTTCATTATAGGAAATGAGGAAGAACCTGTTCTTCCTAATGTTCCCAATCAACAGGAAATGCAGGCACTTAAAGGATGGCATGAGAGAGCCAGAAAAGTTATGTACTGGCTGTCTATCAGTATTTCAGATTCTATGATTGTGCATATTCAAGATGCAAGTACACCAAAGGAGGCATGGGATACTTTGGCAAAAATATAAAGCACAAATATGCAAGCCAGGAAAATGCAGATCAAGCAGGAGTTGCACAATGTGCAGAGAGAAAATATGAGCATCAATGACTACCACATGAAGGTGAAGAAAATTGCAGATGCACTTGCTTCCATTGGGTTGCCAGTGGAAGATGATGATTTAGTTTCTGTGACCTTGAATGATCTAGGAAAGGATTATGCATAGTTTTGGACATCCATTGCCGTCCATGAAAAAATTCATGATTTTGAGTTGTTTGCTCTTCTAATTTCTAAAGAGCAGAGAAATGGTGGTGCATCTTCTTTAGGAGGAACTTCAAAAGAAACTATCTTCTACTCAAATGCTGGAAGAGGTAGAGGTAGAGATAGAGCAGGCTGATCTGGAGGCCGTGGTAGAAATTAGAATAGGCAGCAAACTCAAGAAAACCAATCCTATGGAGGAGGACATGGTAACTCTAGAGGCAGGGGGAGCCAAAGAGGTCATGGTGGATGGCAAAGAGGCCAAAATGCAAACAACAATGTTGAATGCTACTACTATGGTAAAATGGGTCATATGGCTAAAGACTACTATAAAAAGTAGAATGACATCATGAATGAAAAATTGTAGCAATGGAATTATGCATCTTCTAGTAGACAGGGTGATGATAGAAATGAGCATCTATTTATGGTGCAGCACATGACCAATTCTGTGACAAGTGCAGAAGAAAGCAATGATGTGTGGTATGTTGACTCATATGCATCAAACCACATGATAGGTCATACAGAATGGATGCAGGATGCAAGGAAAATGGAAAGACCAGGATTTGTGGAGTCTGGTGATGATACTGCACATCCTGTTGTGCAGATTGGTAAAATTCCTTTGTCTATGTAGGATGGGAAAAAGAAATACTTGTCTGATGTATTTCATGTCCCAAATATCACCAAGAACCTGGTTTCTATTGGCCAAATGGTTAAGCAAGGCTTGCAGGTCAGATTTAATCCTCATGGATGCTTTGTTGAGGATATGAAAAATAACGGTCGCTTGATAGCAAAATGAAAGAAGAAGGGCAGCATGTTTATGTTCGATGCGGACATGCCTAAATTGAGTGCATCAATGTTTGCACATGGGACCGGTGTAGTTGTAGATATTGATATTTGGCATAAACGCATTGCTCATGTTAATGTACAATGACTTAAATCAATGCAGGCCCAAAATATTATTGCAGGATTGCCTAAATTCAAGGTTGTAGAAATGCACAAGGTATGTGAAGCCTATCAATTTGGAAAACAGGCAAGGAAACCATTTCCTAGACATGTTCAAGAGAGTAAGAAGCCATTGGAATTAATCCACTCTGATGTGTGGACTACTAAAGCTGCATCTATTGGAGGCTGTCATTATTTTGTCACTTTTATTGATGACTACAATAGAAAATTTTGGGTGTATTTTATGAAAAAGAAAAGTGAAGTTTTGGGCATTTCAAAGCTTTTAAAGCTATTGTTGAAAGAGAAACAGGCCTGCAAAAAAAGGCCTAAGGTAAGATGGAGGGGGAGAGTACCTCTCAAATGAGTTTGCAAGGTTACTGTAGGAGCATGGCATAAAGCAGCAATATTCATGCAGTCATACCCCACAGCAAAATGGACTTGCAGAAAGAAAAAACAGGCATATTGGAGAGGTATCTCAGGCCATGCTAAATGAAAAAGACCTACCGGATTATTATTGGGTTGAAGCAGTTTCTACAGCAGTTTACATAATGAACAGGACTCCCACTGCAGCAATGCATGGCATGATGCCAGAGGAGATGTATACTGGTAGGAAACCAGATATTTCTCATTTGAAATTTTTTGGGCCTATGTTCATGTGCCAGATGAGTTGATGTCCAAGTTGGATCCAAAAGCTGAGAAGTGCATCTTTATTGGTTATTCTCTACAGCAGAAAGGGTACAGCAGAAAGGGTATAGATGCTATAACCCTTCTACTTGTAAGTTTACAGTGAGTACAGATGTTATTTTTAATGAGATGAGTAGCTGGTATAAACTAGTAAATGTGATTGATGATGTAGATGCACAAAATGGTAATGCTACACAGAATTCACAGTAGCAATCACAAAATATTAGTGGACCTACAGTGTCCTCTAGCAGTGGTTCACATACTTCACCATGGATAGGCAGATTGAGATCAGGAGAATCTCCTCAAAGCAATGCAGATAGTGGTATGTAGGTATCATGAAAAGGAAAAGAGAAGTTAGATCAGCTAATGTTTGATGTGAATGTAGGTCACTCTTATGTGGATGGTGAATCCAGTGGCTCAGAACAGAGCATTGATGATGAGTTGGACATTCCTTCTATTGTTACACTTAGAGTAAGGAAGACCAGGGATGTCTTGAGGGCACCTAGAAGTGAGCCTATTTTGCACAGGTCTACCACAGCTAGGTATCCTGTGGATAGGCTGAAATATGATGGATTTACAGCCATTCACTATGCCTATATGGTCAAAGTGATACAGGAACCAGAACCCACTTCTTTTGAGCAAGCCATGGGAAAAGAAAAATGGGAGAAAGCCATGGATGAAGAAATGGATGCCTTAGAAGCAAATGCTACATGGGAATTGGTGCCTTTGCCTAAAGACAAGAATGTAATTGGCTGTAAGTGGGTTTATAAGGTGAAGCACAATGCAGATGGTTCTATGAATAGATACAAGGCAAGATTATTTGTCAAGGGGTATACAGAGACATATGGCATTGATTATGAAGAAACATTCAGTCTGGTTGTAAGGATGGCAACCGTAAGAGAAGTCATTGCTATGGCTACATCAAAGGGATGGTCTTTACATGAAATGGATGTAAAGAATGCCTTCTTGCATGGTGATTTGCAAGAAGAGGTCTTTATGGAGCAGCCACCAGGTTATGCTCATGCTCTTCATCCTGAGTTTGTTTACAGGTTGAAGAAAGGCTTGTATGGCTTGAAGCAAGCAATAGAGCATGGTTTGACAAGATAGGATAGTATCTTGTCACTATTGGCTTTCAGATTTCCAAGGCAGATTTCTCACTTTATGTGAGAAAAATAGAGAAAGGTATTATGCTGCTTGTCATTTATGTTGATGATTTGATCATCACAGGTGATAGTGATAAAGATATCCTTCATGTGAAAATGCTATTGAAGCAGAAGTTTGAGATGAAGGATTTGGGTGATGTGACACCAAAAATTGATATTTTTAATTTGGCATTGGTATTGTTTTTCTCTATGTTTGATAAGAGTTTGAGTATCAAGTGATAGCCTAGCGGCTCTCACGTATTTCTATTTTCTATGATATTGTATGGGATTGAGAGGATGAGTGGAATGGCTCATTGTAAATACCATAGGTATGAATTATAAATACCTTGGTATGGGGTGAGAGTTATTTGTGTATGGGATATTATGAGTTTTTTAGAAAATAGGAAGAGTGAGTCATATAAAGAGGTGGGCTCATGTCCATGTGTTCCAATAATATAAGAGAGGCCACATGCCAAGCGTGTGGAAGGCATATGGAGGAGTGTGAAGTCAAGAGGAATCCTTCTAGAACTCCTATGTGGAATAAGGAGGATGTGGACATGTGGAAAAGAGAGGGTCCCTATGGGCTCCATGTGAGGATACTCTTGACTTTCTCAATATTTTAAGAGTCTTGAGCATCTTTTGATGGGACACATGGCAAGAGTAGCCAAAAAGGACATGGAAGGTGACATACGTGCTTATGTGATTGATGGGGAAAGGAATCTACAGGCAGCAATTATAAATGGGTGAAGGAGGGTAATAAAATCTCTATAAAAGGAGCCCTCCTCTCCCTTGTTCATCAGAATCTCTTCCACCATTGGGCCTTATGTTGCTGTAGTTCTAGTCTCCCCAAGCCTCTTCCATGAACCTTCTCTTCCTCTTGTAGATATTCTCTTATGTAGACTCTTGAGTCCTTCTCTCTCTAGTTTATTCTCTCTCTATGAGTAGTCTTGGAGCTTCCGCTCCCTCTTGTATGTATGAAACCTCTTCTTCTCCCTTGCGTTTGTAGTGTTGAGGTGGATTCTCACTCTATTTGTAATGAAGGTCACTTCAGGTTCTCTCTCCCTTGAGTGTCTCTTCCCTTTTCTTTCTTTCAAAGCCTTAAAAGTTCTTTCTATTCGGCTGCTCACCGTGCACACATGGTCCATTTGTTTCCCGAGCCACTATGCAAACGTCTTCCCCTCTTCTAGGCAAAATCTATGAGGGGTGGATCGTTGATGAAGGTGGAGTCTTGAGGGAGCATCCTGCTCAGGCGAAATTAGCCTGAGTGGAGGGTAGTTTTCATGATAGTTTGACCCCCTGTTAGTGTTTTGCTCATAACTTTCTGCTCGATAGTCTGATTGTAATGAAATTTATATCAGCGCGAAGCTCTCTTCAAGGCGCATGTTTCTATATAATCAGATCTTGAATCAAATACTGCTGCAAAAAGTTATGAGTCTCTGTGTTTGATAGTCTGTTTTCATGATAGTTTTTACCCCCTTCCAGTAAACTGTCCATATCTCTTCAACCGTCTATCTGTTTTCAATGAAACTTATATCAGCGTGAAGCCCATCTCAAGGCGCATCTCTTTGTATACTTAAATCTTTGATACCATGTCTCTACTAAAAGTTATAGGCCTCTGTGTCTAATGATAGTTTGTAGAGTGTTTTGAGCTAAGTATAAAGGTGTCTATGAAGGAGGTGCAATATTTCCTCGGAATCTACCCATCCGACCTAATCAGACCCTTCAAACTCCTCGATATATATTAGTTCATGTCATGTTGAGCCGCAAGATCTTCTTTCAACAACGTATCGCTCTTCTCTTTGGTGCAGACCGGCTCGCTGAGATTATGGCCTCTGCTGATCTTTTCCTTCTCCCTATGCTTGACTACAACATCACTTGGGATGTTACCATCTTCATTCTCATCTAAGGGAGGAAAGTATGGTGTGGTATCTTGGCATAAAAGCTTCTTTCTAATGTCTCATTCTCAATGATAAGTATCTTTGGCAGTCAGTTCGAGTGCTACAGGAAGTGAAGAGGTGTGTGAAGTTTATTACCCCCAACTTCATGTCACATCTTTTGGTGGAGACGCCAGGTATGTTTGGTATTGGATTCATCCCACCTTACTAAACGGTCTCGGGTGTACTTGATTGCATGTTATTCCTAGAAGAGGCATATGTTTGTATGAGATAAAGAAGATGCCTGGAAGAACTCCGTTAGAAGAGATTGCAACCCGTTTGAGAGAACTTGAAGATTGTGAAGGTGATGCTCAAGCTATTCGCACAGTCACCATGATCATATCCTTTATGTTTGCATTGTTGAATATGTTGGTGAATCGACAATGCCGGCAGCAGGCACAATGATAAATTGGGGATTGATCCATGCACTGGCAGCTTGGTGTGAAGAAGAGTTGAGTCTTTGGGTGGTTTTTGACTATAATAATGGAGTGGTGATTCTCAATGCTTTCAACTTCTTTTGCTATGCAAATGATGAAGATTACAATATCTTGAAGCTTTTATGTGCACTTCCTATTGTGAGAAGGGTGATTCTAGAATGCATGTATACACAATGTTTTCATGGTGCTGGTTGGTCACTTATTTTTGAAGATTTTGTTGAGGATCACATTGTGGAGGGTTTTCAACGAGTGGTTATGCATAATAAGTTGGTCTTGGTATACTAAGGCTCTGTGGGATCTTGTTCGGATCTTGTTTGGGATATTATTTGGATCTTGGTGTTTCCTTTTTGTGTTTCATCATGGTGAAGATTCCAGTGTTTCGAGGGACCCAAGGGGAAGACCCGGAGTCTTATCTTTGGGATTTTGTTCGAGGATGCCGGCTTTCTGGATGGTCCATGAAGGATTGGGCAGAGATTTTGCCTGATTTTCTTGAAGGTGTAGCCTTGAGTTGGCATGAGACCTTGCCAGACTCTACCAAGGAGGACTGGTGGGACCAAGTGGTGGCAGCAATGAAGCAGAGATTTGGGGCAGTGGAGTCGCCAAATGCTTTGATGTTGCAGTTGGACCGGTTCTGTCAAGGAGAGGGTGAGTTGGTCTCTGCGTTGGCAATCCAATATGAAACTTTATGGACAAAGTATGAAAGGGCAGCTTTGCGAGCTGTGGCATCTGCATCATCGGCCCCTCAAAGTCTCTCAGGGATGGAGCACTTAAAGATGAGCAAATTTGTTATGGCTTTGGAGCCTCGTCTTCGCTCAAAAGTAATGAGTAAAGATCCAACAACATACCTGGAGGCGCTTCGCATTGTGACCAAGAAAGAAGCTTCTCTAAAGATCGAATCCTCTTTTGTGTCTTCAACAGCTTCAACTTCTAAGGTGGAGGTAATGGGCACTCCTCAGGTACCAAAGTCCTCTGAGTTAGATCATAATATCTCCCAATTGATGGCAGAGTTTGCTGATTTGAAATTGCATTTGGTTAATGCACGACAACCTAGAGCACCAAAGAGTGAAGATAGGCCTCGAGATAGGAGTGGGGTCACTTGCTATGAATGTAATGAAAAAGGTCACTATCGCCCCGAGTGTCCTAGATTGAGAAAGAAAGAAGAAAAACAAGTATCCTTGTTAGAAGCTTCTTCAGGGGATGAGGAAAGAGAGGTAATGATGGCTAAACGGGGGCGTGGTAAACCAAAAGAAGAAGAAGAAAGCAAGGAAGAAGTAGATGAGGAACATCAGGAAGAGGAACACCGTAGTAAGAAAAAGAAGGCATCTAGAAGGAGAATTAGCCAGTCAGACTTTCCTTTAGGACAAGGAATTCAAAGCTATGACTTGTTGTCCGACCTTAAAGAAAAGGAAGCTCATATTACCTTTGGTCAATTACTTGCTTTGTCTCCAAAACTACGGAAGGAATGGGGAAAACTAGCAAGCACAAGAGTGTCAAAGAAGAAAAAGAAGAAAAGTGCCATTCCTGTTGTTCAAAAGTTAGATATAGATGTTGGTGATGATGTACCTGTGGTTGATGTGATCATTGATGGTCAAGTGATTTCTAATGTGTACATTGATGGAGGTGCATCGATTAATGTCATGAGTGAGAAGACCATGATTGATGCTGATTTAAAATACTCTAGTACTACCTCTCCTTATCGCATCAAATTGGCTGACAACACTAGGGTTAAGACCTTGGGAGTTGTGAAGAATCTAGAAGTGGATGTATGTGGAATTTCTGTTCCGACTACTTTTCAGGTGATCCCTACCAAGCCAGATGCACGTGCCTATCCATTGATTTTGGGAAGGCCTTGGCTACGCAAGGTGAAGGCTATTCAAAAGTGGGATACTGGAGAATTGATTTTGCAGGGAAATGATAAGAAGGTGCGCTACAACATCGGAAGCCACAAAAAGGAAGTTGTCAAGGAGGAGTCTTCAACATCAGAGAGTTCAAGCTCTGACTTAACCGATGAAGAAGAAGAGACAGGGTGTAGCTCCGAGGAGTCCAACTCAGAGGGTGAGGTGGAAGGAGTGGCCTTTGGTCTTTGTCTTGGTGCTGATCGGGATGAGTCAGGAAGGAACAAGGTGGTGGTGCAAGAAGATCCTATAGAGACACTTCATGTGGAGGATGTGGAGCACATTAAACGAGGCCAACGCAATGAAGAGCTTCTTGGTGATTCTCTATCAGGTAGTGAGAAGCTCTAGTACTTAGATATGCTAGATGATTTTCCATGTCTCTTTGCAACAAGCTATTCACAGGTTCGGCCAGTCTCTCTTGTGGAGCACAAGATTGAGTTGAAGCCAGAAAGCAAGCCAGTTGTGCAACGCTTAAGGCGATTGGGGGTGATCCAAGCTGAGGCACTAAAGAAAGAGGTAACACAACTACTTGAGGTGGGATTCATCTTTCCTGTTGATGATTCAGAATGGATATCTCCTGTAGTTGTCACACCAAAGAAAGGAAATAAGTGGCGAGTTTGTGTGGACTTTCGTCCTTTGAATGCATGCACTAAGAGGGATCATTTTCCTTTGCCATTCCAAGATGAAATACTAGACCAAGTAGCAGGGCATGAGATGTATTCTGTATGTGATGGGTATTCTGGGTACTTTCAAATTCGTATTCAGGAGAAAGATAAAAAGAAAACATCATTTGTCACACCTTGGGGAGTTTTTGCTTACAGAGTGATGCCTTTTGGGTTGACCAATGCACCAGCTACATTTCAAAGGTTCATGAGTCAAGTCCTAGAGCCTTACTTGGGAAAGTTCATACGGGTGTTTTTAGATGATTTTTGCATTTATTCTCGGTGCATAGATCACATGGAGAAGTTAAAGATGGCCTTAGCTAGGATTGATGAAGCAAAAGGGTGTCTAAATCCTAGCAAGTGTCATTTGGCTCAAACAAAAGTAGTCTTGTTGGGGCATATTGTGTCTCAAGAAGGCCTACAAATGGATCCTGACAAGGTTCAAGCAATCATGGCATTGCCAAGTTCTGAGAGTGTCACTGGTGTTCACAGAATTCTAGGAAAGAGCAAGTATATCAACGCTTTTGTGATGATTTCACAGAGATAGTGCATCCCATGAACTTGTTGACAAGAAAAGGAGTTTCTTTCCAATGGGGTATGGAGCAACAAGAGTCTTTCCAGCAACTTAAGGAGGCCATGAGTAAGGGCCCAATATTGAAGCCCCTTGATTGGTCTCAAGACTTTTATGTAAATCCAAGTGTATCTTTGCATTCAGTTGGTGCTGTATTGCTACAAAAACCGATCTATTATGCCAGTCGACAGCTTACAGATGTGGAAACAAGGTATGAAGAAATGGAGCAGCAAGCTCTCTCTTTGGTGTTTTCCATCAGAAAGTTTCGCTCCTATTTATTACCTCGACCATTTTTCTTCCTTACCTCTCAGTGTGTATTAGCATATCTAGTTCGCAAGCCTAATCCTGGGGGGAGATTTGCAAAATGGTTGTCAGAGCTTCAAGAGTTCTCTTTCTCTTTTGTCACTGAAAATACCACTAGGTCCACTATGGCAGATTTGCTCATAGGGCGGGAGGATCTAGGAGAAGAAAAGAAATGTAAGGAGAACATTAAAGATGAAAGGGATACACCACCAACAGCTTTTGTTTTGTATTTTGATGGGGCTTTTAGTCCTTCATGCCAACAAGGAGCCGGGGGGATAGTCTTGATGAATCCTGAAGGGCAAGAGGTATGAGCAAGAGGACAAGAGCTTCCAGGTATCACAACTAACAATGCAGCTGAGTATAATGTTTTGATTCTTGGTTTGGAGGGTTGTCTTCAAAGTCAAGTTAAAGAATTGGAAGTAAGAGGAGATTCTCAGCTTATTATAAAGGAAATGCAAGGGCATTACCAGACAAGAAGTCCTCATTTGAAGGAGCTTAATCAAAAGGCTATGGCACTATGTAGTCAGTTTGATTTTTGCAAGTTTGTTCATATAAACAGAAAAGAAAATCAAAGGGTAGATGAGTTAGCTACTCAAGCCATTGTAGTACAAGACTGGGGGGTGGTTTCTTTGGTAGACACTGGTGGATGGCCAGATCTACAAGATGTTCAGCAATATGTGGAAGAAGGCATGTTTCCTCAAGGGTTAACTCCACAACAGAAGCAAAGATTGGTAAGGAAGGCTTGTCCCTATACTATTATTGATGACATTCTTTATAAATTGGGAAAAGATAAGGTGCTCCGTTGGGTGGTCCATCCCATGGAGACTAGGAGAATCCTAGAAATGTGTCATGAATGCTCTGGTCATTTTTCTTCAGCAAGCACAGCTAGGAGAATTCTTAATGCAGGATACTTTTGGCCACGCCTCCATAAGGATGTATATGAATGGTGTCGAAGTTGTAAAGTATGCCAAAAGTTTGGAAGGTGACAATTGATTCCTGGGCCCTTGAAGCCTATTCCAGCATATGGACCATTTGAGAGGTGGGGGTTGGACTTTGTGGGGCCACTCCCTCGCTCATCTCAGGGCAAGCATTATTTATTGGTGGCCACAAATTATGCGACTCGATGGGCAGAGGCCAAGGCCATAGTCAATAGCAAGGCAAGCACAGTTGCAAAATTTCTCTTTGATCAAATTTGTTCACGCTTTGGTTGTCCTTTGGAAATTCTCACTGATGGAGGAACCTCTTTTAGAAATGAACTAATTGAAGATGTGGTGCATAAGCTAAAGATAAATCATAGCATGTCCACACCATACTATCCTCAATGTAATGGCTTGGTTGAGAAAACAAATGGATTGTTGTGCAATTCAATGGGAAAGCTTGTTGACACCAAGAAAAGGCATTGGGATAGGCACTTGGCAGAAGTTTTATGGGCTTACAGAACCACACACAAGCTAGCTATTGGGTTTACACCATTCCAACTAGTGTATGGAATAGAAGCCATTTTACCCATCGAATTGGAGATACATAGTCTTCGCACAGCTGTTGCAAGAATAGAAGGACAGGAGGATGCCTATGCTCAACACTTGGTACAGCTAGAAGCCTTGGATGAATGCAGATTACAGGCCTTACAAAACTTGGAATCTTCTCAAAGAAGGCGCAAGGCCCGTTTTGACACCAAATTACGCAAGAAGAAAGATATTGCAGAAGGAGATTTGGTAATGAAATTTGATAGCCGTCTGGACAAGCGGCTAGACAAAAAGTTTATCGGCCGATGGGAGGGACCATATCGAGTCAAAAAGAAGTTCACGAATGGAACCTTTCAGCTTGAGGATGTTGATGGCATGGTGATACCCGGACGCACCAATGAGTATCGCCTTAAATTCTTCTATGCTCGACCACCTTGAGGGCCAGCAGACCCTCTCTTGTACTAGAGAGGATCTGCTGGGGGGGGAAAGATGTGACGCCAAAAATTGATATTTTTAATTTGGCATTGGTATTGTTTTTCTCTATGTTTGATAAGAGTTTGAGTATCAAGTGATAGCCTAGCGGCTCTCACGTATTTCTATTTTCTATGATATTGTATGGGATTGAGAGGATGAGTGGAATGGCTCATTGTAAATACCATAGGTATGAATTATAAATACCTTGGTATGGGGTGAGAGTTATTTGTGTATGGGATATTATGAGTTTTTTAGAAAATAGGAAGAGTGAGTCATATAAAGATGTGGGCTCATGTCCATGTGTTCCAATAATATAAGAGAGGCCACATGCCAAGCATGTGGAAGGCATGTGGAGGAGTGTGAAGTCAAGAGGAATCCTTCTAGAACTCCTATGTGGAATAAGGAGGATGTGGACATGTGGAAAAGAGAGGGTCCCTATGGGCTCCATGTGAGGAGACTCTTGACTTTCTCAATATTTTAAGAGTCTTGAGCATCTTTTGATGGGACACATGGCAAGAGTAGCCAAAAAGGACATGGATGGTGACATACGTGCTTATGTGATTGATGGGGAAAGGAATCTACAGGCAGCAATTGTAAATGGGCGAAGGAGGGTAACAAAATCTCTATAAAAGGAGCCCTCCTCTCCCTTGTTCATCAGAATCTCTTCCACCATTGTGCCTTATGTTGCTGTAGTTCTAGTCTCCCCAAGCCTCTTCCATGAACCTTCTCTTCCTCTTGTAGATATTCTCTTATGTAGACTCTTGAGTCCTTCTCTCTCTAGTTTATTCTCTCTCTATGAGTAGTCTTGGAGCTTCCGCTCCCTCTTGTATGTATGAAACCTCTTCTTCTCCCTTGTGTTTGTAGTGTTGAGGTGGATTCTCACTCTATTTGTAATGAAGGTCACTTCAGGTTCTCTCTCCCTTGAGTGTCTCTTCCCTTTTCTTTCTTTCAAAGCCTTAAAAGTTCTTTCTATTCAGCTGCTCACCGTGCACACATGGTCCATTTGTTTCCCGAGCCACTATGCAAACTTCTTCCCCTCTTCTAGGCAAAATCTATGAGGGGTGGATCGTTGATGAAGGTGGAGTCTTGAGGGAGCATCCTGCTCAGGCGAAATTAGCCTGGGTGGAGGGTAGTTTTCACGACAGTTTGACCCCCTGTTAGTGTTTTGCTCATAACTTTCTGCTCGGTAGTCTGATTGTAATGAAATTTATATCAACGCGAAGCTCTCTTGAAGCGCATGTTCCTATATAATCAGATCTTGAATCAGATACTGCTGTAAAAAGTTATGAGTCTCCGTGTTTGACAGTCTGTTTTCATGACAGTTTTTACCCCCTTCCAGTAAACTGTCCATATCTCTTCAACCGTCTATCTGTTTTCAATGAAACTTATATCAGCGTGAAGCCCATCTCAAGGCGCATCTCTTTGTATACTTAAATCTTTGATAGCATGTCTCTACTGAAAGTTATAGGCCTCTGTGTCTAATGACAGTTTGTAGAGTGTTTTGAGCTAAGTATAAAGGTGTCTATGAAGGAGGTGCAATGTTTCCTCGGAATCTACCCATCTGACCTAATCAGCCCCTTCAAACTCCTCGATATATATTAGTTCATGTCATGTTGAGCTGCAAGATCTTCTTTCAACAATGTATCGCTCTTCTCTTTGGTGCAGACCGGCTCGCTGAGATTATGGCCTCTGCTGTGTAAAGAATGAGGGAGAGAGATAGGAGACTCAAGTTCAGCTTTCTTCACAACACACAAAAGAGAGAGGACACAAGGTTGGAGGGTGAAGCCTTTCTTCACTTTTGCACACAACAACAATACAATAGAAGAGGGAAATACCCTATATGTCAAACCCTAGAATATGTGGTTCATATGTGAACCCAAACCAAAAACATACGTGGTAGTCTAACTACACCATGAGTACAACTAACATAGGTGGTGACATAAATGATAGTCATCCAGGAGATATATCGGGGGTAGAGCTTGATATCTCAACATGCTGATCTTTTCCTTCTCCCTATGCTTGACTACAACATCACTTGGGATGTACCATCTTCATTCTCATCTAAGGGAGGAAAGTATGGTGTGGTATCTTGGCATAAAAGCTTCTTTCTAATGTCTCATTATCAATGATAAGTATCTTTGGCAGTCAGTTCGAATGCTGCAGGAAGTGAAGAGGTGCATGAAGTTTATTACCCCCAACTTCATGTCATAGGTGAGTTGCGTTATTTCTTGGGCATTGAGGTGATTAGATCACCAAGTGGGATACGGCTCTTACAGAGGTAGTATGGATTGGACATGCTATCCAAATATGGGATGACAGGCTGTAAGCCTATTTCAGTTCCTTAGGAGCAGAATGTGAAGCTGAGCGCAGATGTAGGTGAGCTCCAGGAAGACCCTACTGTGTAATAGATGCATAGTAGGAAGTTTGATTTATATGACTATTACCAGGCCAGATTTGAGCTATGCTATTGGATTGGTAAGTCAGCTTATGTAGGCTCCAAGGAAACTGCATTTGGATGCAGCTAGATGCATACTCAGGTATGTGAAGTTCACATTGCAATATGGACTATTTTATGAGGTTGGGGTTCAAGATACAATTGCATGGATACATTGATTGTGATTGGGTTGGTAGCATTTTTGATAGACAATCTACCAGTGGATATGTGTTCTCTTTTGGGAGTGCTGGAGTCACTTGAAGCAGCAAGAAATAGCCTATAGTTGCCTTGTCGAGCACAGCAGAGGTTGAGTACAGGGGTGGAACAATGGCTGCATGTGAGGTAGGTTGGTTGCATAAGCTACTTTATGATATGCATCAGTCTATAGATGGGCCAGTTGTCATTTATTGTGACAACATGAGTAGTATACACTTGGCAAATAACCCAGTCTATCATGCTAGAACAAAGCACATTGAGGTGCATTATCACTATGTGTGGGAGAAGGCTTTACTAGGTCTTATTGATCTAGTTTATGTCGACACAGAGGATCAGGTAGCTGACATATTCACGAAGGCATTGGGTGCCGAGAAGCTGTGCAAGTCCAAAGACCTGCTTGATGTGCAGGAATTGGGATTGGGCTTGAGGGGGAGTGTTGAGATATCGAGCTCCACTCGTGATATGCCAGGGTGACCATTGTGCATTTATGTCACCGACTTGTTAGCTGCAGATGTGGTTGGTACACCACCCATGAATAATAGCTGGATGACAGCTATACTTATGTACTCTAGTTCATGGCTCAGTTAGTATGCCACCTTAGTTAGTTGAGTTTGGTTTGAGACCCCAATATAGGGTTCTTCTATTTCTTTGTAGTAGAGTTCTTTTGGCTTTCACAACTAAGAGAGGAAAACTATTTTCAACCTCCACCTATGTGTGTATTCCCCCATTGTGTATGTGAGAAAGCCACAAGTGAGACTCGTTCCTTTTCTCCCACTATCTTTACACTTGAGATAATGCTTGTTGATCACCTTCTTGCCATATGGCTCATGTAGCTCTTGAACTTGTACAGACCCATTGCTACATTCTTTGATGACTTTGTATGGACCAGTACACAGTGGCAAGAACTTCTTATCCATTTGGTGGTCCAATCTGTTATCTAAGCATAGCACAACATCCCCCTGAGCAAAGTGTCTTTCCCATCCCTTGTGAATTTTAGCATCCAAGCGGGCCTTTTGTCGATTCTTTTTGATCTCTGTTTGATGGAGTGCAAGGCGTTGGGTTTTATCTAACTTCTCAAGTTGTACCAACCTGGCCTCTGCATGTTCATCTTCTATCATCCTCTGTTCTTGTGCCAATCTCAAGGTCGAAATCTCTATCTCTAGGGGTAAAACTTCCTCAGTACCATACACCAACTCAAAAGGAGTGTCTCGTGTACACATTTTATGAGTGATGTTGTAATCCTACATAGCTTCAGTGACCTTCTAATCTAATTGGCTCCTATTCCCTGTGGCCATTGTTTGCATGGATTTACAAAGGAGGCCATTGGTCTGCTCCATTTGTCCCATGGATGTTGGATAATAGATGCTAGAAGTGCGATGATCAATACCCATGTGATCCATAAGCAACTCCACTACTTCATTTAAGAACGGACTCCCATGGTCAGATAATATTTCCATGGGTGTCCCAAACCTTGTGTAGATACGTTCAAATATGAAATTTGAAACTGCCTTACCATTTGCAGTAGGGAGGGTGATAGCTTCAGCCCACTTAGTGACATACTGAGTGGCTACCAAAAGATACTTCTTTTTGTGGGTAGTCATGGGTAGGGGCCCAACAAAATCTATTCCCCACTTCTGAAACAGATGGATGGACATCACTAGGTGATGTTGCCCAAGACGAAAATCCTTCCTACCAAAGAATTGGCATGGTTCACAAGTTTTGCAATACATAGTGACATCCTTGAACAAGGTCAGCCAATAGTACCCAGCATGTAAAATCTTCCTAGCTATATAGTCACCAGCATAGTGGCCTCCACAAAATCCATCATGATAATGATTCAATACCTAAGGTACTTCATTTGCATCAATGGCCCGTCTTAGTGCCCCATCCAGGTGTTGACGGTATAACACCCCACCAAAGAGAGTGTAGCGCCTACTATCTCTATGGATTTTCCTTCTCTCATAGCTAGTACTTTTTGGAGGAAAGGAGAAAGTGGTCAGAACCCTATAGATACCACCATACCATGGATCCCCAAATTTTATGGCTGCTACAAGGGTTACATCGAGGCACTTCTCTAAATCAATCATAGCATTCTTCAAGTTGGAACAACCCCCTTTTACAATTTTGAAAGAAAAATCATATTCTTATAAAACTACCAACCATTTGGCCAATCGGCCCATGGGATTTGGTGATTGAAGAGTCTGCTTTGCAAGACTATTGCTACAAATTAGAATAAAGGACTTTCTAGCAACATAATGCTTAAATTTCTCAATGTAGAACACAAAAGACAAAGCATGCTTGTTAGCCTCAGAGTAGCATCGTTCAGTTTCGAGCAATTGTCGAGAAGCAAATCGAATGGGATACATGAACCGATCCTCCCCTTGATGGGGAATAATACTTGCTAGAGTGTGCTCACCAAACCCAGATTGATATAGACAGTCTTTGAGCAATCAAGATTGCATAGAATGGGTTTTGAAGCCAGAGCATTCTTGCTTTGTACAAACCCATGATCACAATCCTCATCCCAAGAGAAATCAACTCCATCTTTTAATAGCATAGTCATGGGTCGCGTGAAAATAGCATATTGATAATGAAGCAGCTATAGTATCTTGCTAGATTGACAAATGAGCATACCAGACGTTTGATTGTTGGTGGGGAGAGCTTGAGGATGGCTTCTTCCCAGTAACCTCCCTTGAGTGGCTCCAATGGTGCATTTATCAGGGTTGAGGCTGCCATTTGCATCATTGACCCTTTGGAAGGCCAACCTAACCTTCATTACGTGCTCCTTACGTGCCGAGAATATACAAAAATTATCTAAAAACACCTCCAAAAAAACTCCCAAATATGGAGCAAACACCATCTTCTCAAGAATGAGGTCTTGAAAGGGAAGAGGATGATGGTCCCTCTTGGTGGCCACATTGATTTTCTTATAGTCAATGCAGACCCGCCACTTGTTGTTTTTCTTTGGGATGACTACCATTGGTGAAACCCATTTAGTATTGTGAACTAGAACAATAAACCCACCTTCTACAAGTTTCTGCAACTCTAAGCGCAAAGCATTGGTCTGTAGGGGCCCTAATCTCCGATACTAAGAGTACATAAAGATAGCTGTCATCTAGCTATTATTCATGGGTGGTGTACCAACCGCATCTGTAGCTAACAAGTCGGTGACATAAATGCACAACGGTCACCATGGCATATCACGAGTGGAGCTCGATGTCTCAACACTCCCCCTCGAGCTCAATACCCATTCCTGCACACCAAGCAAGTCTCTATTTGTGACAATTTGTGACAATTGGTGGCTTGAACCTATGACTGCTTGGGATATTTGCGGCTCAAACCCTCTGAACTTGCACTATACTTCTTCCATGGATGCTAAACCATTGAAGTACATCTTGAAGCCCAATCACCTCGCATCATTGGTTACCTTGCATTTTGCGACTGTACTCTATAGATGTTAAAAACAACTTTTATATGTGCAGATGCAAGTCCTACATGTAGAGATAGAAAGCTCTACAATTCCTACATGCAAAGAGAGAACCTCTCCAAATTGTATAAATATCCCATAATGGAATATAATCCCACACTATTTGGGGCATTGTGTTGAGTTCTAATTTGTCGTTATATGCAATTGTCTCCAAATTTCCATGCTCCCTTGCACTCCAAGTCAAAAATCATGTCCTAACGTTCCAACTCCTCCCCTCCCTCTCCTCCTCCCTTCTGAAGGGGGTCACTATGTATAAACCCTACATATCACATGCATTTAAGGCCTATTTGTAAAAACCTTTATCTATAACTTTATTCTAAATAAAAATCACCCTTTTTTCTATTCAATTTGTGAATTCCCCCTTTATATAATACCCTTCTGTATATGGAAAATGTGGATTTAAAAAACTCCTCTTGTTGAACCCCACCTACTATGTTACATATTTATGAGTGAATCCCCTGCCAAGTCATCAACTCCGCTATGGATTTACATCAAAACATGTGCTGTATTCTTGCAATGCTGGGAAAGTGTCTCAAGAACTTTACCGGTATCTGCTCACCCTACAAGTCATCTCTATATCATTGTTCCCCACACTCTAGACGACTAGCCAAATCTCTATGCCTCGCTCCATGCTCCTGGAGAAAGAGAATACAATCATTACGACAAGCATGGATGGTATCATAATCCATACCCACTATTGTTAGCATCTTCTTCGCTTCATCTCTTGATGCGGGCATGGTATTTGGTGCAGGCAACATCTTCTAGAGCAACCTATAGCAATTCAAACATACATAGGCTTCGAATAATGATGATTCTCAAAACAAACAACGTCGAAATAATGAGTCAAATTAATGTGGGAGATAACCTCATTAAGGCCAAGACACTTGTATCCGACCACCCATACTTTGATTGCAGATTCAAAATTGAAATACAAGCCCATAGTTTAGACATCCTAGCACCCTCATACAAATGTGTTGATTGCAACTCTCACATATTGACCTTAGACTCGGACATCATGTGATGTAGTGCCCCTAAAAGTAGAATCCGTCATGTCCACCATACCCTCATCATTATTTGGCACATCTTGGAGACTATAGTCTTTCTCAAAGTGTGAAGGTATATGTGCACCCTCACCACCCTCCTCATCTTATCTTAAGATTTCATGTAAATATAAGATCTTGTCTCAAGGTTTCATGTCGTGTACATATGCAATATTAATCACGAACTCAAATAGCATTGACTTACCGATGATCCATCACCACATGCAACACCAATGGTGGGTACTGGTTTGGGCTCCTTCCCATACATCTGCAAGTGGTGCATGACAATATGACAATGATGTTGTACTTCTTGCTTGCAATAAGTGCAATGATAATACAACCTGCCACTCTATGCTCCCGAGCATTGGCGCATCATCTGGACGAGCTTCCACTCATCCCTTCCAGCTGCACACCTCCAAAATCACAACATGAGCTGCAAGGAAATCTATTAAGATCCAAAAAATAGCCACCCATGAGCTCCTTTTCTCTCTTCTAACAATAAGTGCCCTAAATCATCGCTATATAGCGACGATTTGCCTTGTTCCATCTCTCTATATAGTGACACTTTTAGGATATAACTATCACTATATAGCGACCAATTGACCAGTGTCACTATATAGTGATGCTGGGGGCTAAAACCCGAAAAACTGTGCGATGCCATCTTTCACATCTCTATTGCGAGAAAAGAAAAAATCAATCCTCCCACCTTATATTCGATGACCTCGCTTTTCTCCTCTCTATTTCCCACACTCCTCATCCCTACCTAGCCCCTCTCCTAACACTTGTGCTCCCTCTCCACCCTTCTCCCTCTCCGCTTGTGTGAAAGGAAGTTTTTCAAAAAGGTGTGTCTCTTTAAGCAATGTAGGTTCACTTTTTGTGAGATTTGGTTTCGTGAGTGTTGAAGCATGTTTCTCCTTATATTGTTAAGCCTATGTGCTAATGTTCATGCTTGATTTTCAGAGGTTAAGGACAAAAAAAGAGATTTGGTAAAAGAAAGAAGACTCACCTCATCTCTTTTTGGTATTTCTCTTCCTCCTCTTTCTCCTTGTTTGTAGGCTTATGCTTTCTCCTTGTTTGTGGGGTTATGCTTGTCTCCTCAATCCAATCCCTTTGAAAAGTTACTTTTCCAAACTCCTCATTCCTCTTGCTAGTTATCTGAAAAATGGTATGTTTCCTCTCTTTTGTAGGGCCAGTCCATGAAACACCAAGCGGGACTTTTCCAAGTAAGAAAGTGCTTCCTTTTTTTTCCTTTTGTTATTTTCATTATTTGCATTGGCCTGCAACTAGCACCTTAAGCCCTAGCTATAGTGATGGGCATAAGAACCCTCTCTTCCCCTCTCTTCTCTTATTCCCTCTTCTTCCCCTCTTTTCCTCTTTTCCTCCCTCTTTCCCCCCTCTTTCCCTCATATGCTCATGCTCATGCATAAGCATAAGCATATGCTTTTTCTCTTTTTCTCTTATGCATATGTTTTTCCTTCTCTTATGCTTATGCTCTTTTCCCCTCTTCCTTTTTCTCTCTTTCAATGTCTTTTCCCCTCTTCCTTCTCTTCTTTGCCCCTCTCTTTTTTCCTCTCTTTTTCTCTTCTTTTCATAAGAATGTGCCCATGCCTATACTTATGCTTATGCATGAGCATATGCTCATGCATAAGCATAAGCATATTCTTTCTCTCTTTTTCTCTTATGCTTATGCTTATGCTCTTTTCCCCTCTTCCTTTCCCCCTCTTTCAATCTCTTTTCCCCTCTTCCTTCTCTTCTTTTCCCCTCTCTTTTTTCCTCTCTTTTTCTCTTCTTTTGATAAGCATATGCCTAGGCCTATACTTATGCTTATGCATGAGCATATGCTTATGCATAAGCATAAGCATATGCTTTCACTCTTTTTCTCTTATGCATATGTTTTTCCTTCTCTTATGCTTATGCTCTTTTCCCCTCTTCCTTCTCTTCTTTTCATAAGCATATGCCTATGCCTATGCTTATGCTTATGCCTATGCTTATGCTTATGCATATGCTTTCCCCTCACCCTTCTCTTCTTTTCCCCTCTTTTATTTCCTCTCTTTTTCTCTTCCTTTCTCTTCTCTCTTTTTCGATTGTTTCCTCTCTTTTCTTCTTTTCATCTCTCTTTTCTTATTTTCATATCTCTTTTTTCCTTCTCTTTCCCCCTCTCTCTTTCTCTTTTTTCCTCTCTTTTTCTCTGCTTTTCTTATGCTTTCTCTCAACTTTCCCTCAAATGCTTGCCCTCATATGCATTTGCCTATGCTTCTGCTTGTGCATGAGCATATGCTCATATGCTCATGCATAAGCATAAGCATATGTTTTCTCTCTTTTTCTCTTATGCATATGCTTTTCCTTCTCTTATACTTATGCTCTTAGGTATCTCCCAATAAATGCAACCTCCCACTGTTGACTCTGTGCCAACATGAACTTATGAAGAAAGAGAAGGTGATACAACTTTGTGATACAACTTTGTGACACAACTTTATGTTACGACTTTGTGTAACAACTTTGTGTTACGAGTTTGTCTACATGAAGAGAGAGAATGTGTTACGACTTTGTGATACAACTTTGTGACACAACTTTGTGTTACAACTTTGTGTTACAACTTTGTGTAACAACTTTGTGTTACATCTTCTACATGAAGAGAGAGAATGTGTTACGACTTTGTGATACAACTTTGTGACACAACTTTGTGTTACAACTTTGTGTTACAACTTTGTGTAACAACTTTGTGTAACGACTTTGTGTTACATGCAGAGAGAGAAGTTCCCCAACTTGTATAAATACCCCATAATGGAATGAAGCCCACACTCTTGGGGCATTGTGTTGAGTCTACATTGGTATTCCAAGCATTTGTCTCAAGTGTCCATGCTTCCTTGCACTGCACGTCCAAAAGCATGTCCTAACCTTGCAACCCATCCTCCTCCTCCTCCTCTTCCTCCCTCCTCCTCCTCCTCCTCCTCCTCCTCCTCCTCCCTCCTCCTCCTCCTCCTCTCCCCTCCCCCTCCTTCCTCCTCTCTCTCTTCCTTCACCCATGCTCTTACACCTTCTTCCTCTCCCACTCCTATGCTTTCCTAAACCCTTAAACTCCATGATCTACGAGGGAGACGAGTTCTCCACCATGTACTCTATTCTGAACCTTGGACCCTCCTTCTAACCCTGGACTCCTTCAACCCCCTTCTAAACCCTGAAACTCTTTCTAACCCTGAACTCTTTCTAAACCCTGGATCCTCCTTCTGAACCCTTAAACTCCTCCTGAACCCTACAACCCCCAATGAAGGCGAAAGCCTTCATTACCCCAACAACAATGGTTTATGTGCCTTTTACACATGCTTGCATTATGTTTACTCACCACACTTAAGCCTACGTCTCTCACCGGAACACGACTCGAGGTCCTAAGCTACATATATACTACAACGACAATTCCAATATATCTGTAGGTGACAAAAAGCCTCGGAACCCTGCAACATAGAATACCCAGCTCTTCCTGCGAAAGCAGTAGGAAAGAGCTAACACCCACATGCATGGTGTGTGTGGAAGAGTCTCCCATGTGGGCTAGGTAGTTACACACTCTCAATTGTGTGTGACAACCCTTTGCCTCATTTTTCCACATACATCAACCCCCATATCCCAAGTCTAAGATACTCCCTTGGTCTCTTACCAATTTTATAATACATTCAAACGTCTAGGAGGACAAGTGGAGGGTTGGCACAAGGGGAGGACAAGTGAAGAGTTGGCACAAGGAATCTTGCCACCTCATCCTACTTTCCCATTATTTAACTTGCATTCTTGGTCTATCTACACCTCCTCCCACATGGGCCTATCCTACATGGAGGGAATAATCCAATATAATATCCATCTCCACCTATTTTATATTACTTCTCTGCTTCTATGCAAGCATGCATACCACATGTACTCTTTTGCACACCTTGCTGCAAGCTCGGACTAGTGTATGGACAAACAATGCAGCCAGATAATTACACCAAAGATAGGGTCATTGGTGCTCTTCGATAGTTGTGATGCATCGTACAAAAGCTTTCATTAGGGTATGTTAATAAATCATCCAACTTGAATTTGTGTTTTGTATCCTGCATGCTCTATTTATGTATGTGGTACTTATCTACCTATGAGGTGCAAGGTGCATGCCTGTGAAGTTGTAGCTATCTAATTATAATGCATGTTCTACCTAATAGGCTCCTTGGTCCATGTCTCACTAAATGCAAGCATGGGACTGCCTAGGTGGAGGGGTGGCACATGGAGGAACCATGCCACCTTAACATTTTATAATATAACTACCATGGATTATGTACAATGTTGCACTAGTGCACTCTGTAGTAACTACGGGCTAAAGCATTGATGATGCTCTTTGATATAGTTGTGAGATAGTCTACAATTTGTTGTAACTATGGTCTGTAGCATTAATGATACTCTTGGATACACTTGTGACGTAGTTTGCATATTGCTACACTAGGGCTTAGTTACGATTCTCATTTCACAGAAGAGAAACTCGACGGTCTTCTTTTTCGTGTTATTCAACTATCTTTTCGGCGAAATTAGTACTGTCAACACACGCCTCTTCCCTTTTAGACACACGCCTCTTCCTTTCTAGAAAGCCCTCCCTTCCCTTTCTTCTTGGGCATCCCCTTCTCTATATGAATTGCAATTCATTTTGTTTTATAGAGCCGCTTTTTAAATAGCTTTCGTTTGTTTTCGCGCTTTTGTATGCGATTCTATTTCAGCCATTAGCATTATGACATGCTCAAAAAAGCCATTGATAAGGACAAAAAGGCACAGTCGTGCAGGATTTTGGACCTAAACCAAAAAAAAAACATAAGGCCGACAATTAGCGTCCTTTTCGTTCTTTGCGTAACCTTTTTTGGCTTTTTTGTTTTTTCCACCCGATTTTCAGACCTCTGCTTTCTCCCAAGCCTGAACGTTTATTTCGTCCTCCCCGTCCCCCTCTCCTGCTCCTATCACTTCCCGTATCTCCCCATACACGGCCATGACTCTCAATTTCGTTGCCTTTACTCTGCTCGTATGCTTCCTCCCTTGTCCAAACACAGCAGAAAGAACAACCCCCCCTTCTAGCGCTTCTTTGCAACCTTATGGCGTGGTACCTGCCGGCCCGGTTTACCTTGTCACTTTAGAGCGAGGTCCTCTTCGTGTCCAGCTCATCAATTGGGGTGCCAGAATCACCGCACTCTATCTCCCAGATAGTACAGGTATGTGTAATGTATGTCCGCTCGCATGAGAGAGAGCGATCTCGGAGAAAATCATAGCCAGGCAGAGATTCCAATGACATGTGCTTAATTCTCTTTTACTAAGCCCTTCTTCGGCCTGTAGGAAAGACGGCAGACGTTGTGCTTGGCTTCAATTCGCTCACAGAATATAAGAAGGTATATCTCTTGCTTTACTCTGATCTCTTTTCGTGATCCTGGAACTGAAGTTAACCAAAGGAAGTACTGAGGCTAATTCTCTTTTGAAGAATGAGAGCGATCCTTACTTCGGAGCCATCGTCGGCAGAGTCGCAAACAGAATCGCTAATGGCACGTTCATGCTAGATAATGTGCGTTACAATCTTAGTAAGAACGAAGGCAATAACACTCTTCACGGTGAGTAATCTTTACAGTCCCAAATTGATAATCTAGAGCAGATTTTTATGCAGAGATAAACATGTAAAGCAATTTCAAAGCACTAGGCCGGCTGAAAATTTTGCTCTAAGAATGGCCGGTAGAAGAATAACTAACCCCTTTCCGTTGTCAGGTGGCGAAATCGGATACGATAAGGTCCTCTGGACAGTCAAAAAACTAAGCAACAGCAGAGAAGGTCCATCGGTGACCTTCAGGTATCACAGTTTCGCTGGCGAAATGGGTGAGCACTTCTCTGTGATGCACTTCTCTGCAGCAATATTGTCAGAACTCGCAATCCTGCTTTCCAACTTTGCTAATCACTTGGCCAACCAACAACTGTGCAGGCTTCCCTGGCAGCCTGAACGTGTCGGTCACTTACAAGCTGACCGAGGACACGGAGCTCACAGTGGACATGAGGGCGTATCCGGGGAATCAAACCACTCCGGTGAACTTGGCGCAGCACACTTACTGGAATCTGGGAGGCCACAACAGCGGCACGATACTGAACAACACGCTACAGATTGCAGGCCACAGGGTGACGGTGGTGGACAGCGAGCTGATACCCACGGGGGAGCTGATGGAAGTGGGGGGAACGCCCTACGATTTCACGAGGGAGGAAGTGATAGGGAGCAGGATAGGGGAGCTGAAGGGGGGGTACGACATAAACTACGAGCTGAAGGGAGGGAAGGAGATAAGGGAGGGGCTGAGGTTAGCTGCGAGGGTGAGGGATCCGAGGAGCGGGAGGGCGATGGAGGTGTATACGAACAAGCCAGGGCTGCAGTTTTACACGTCCAACTATAATTTGAACGTGACGGGGAAGGATGGAGCACACTATGGAGCTCACGATGCTTTGTGTTTGGAGACTCAAGGATTTCCCAACGCTGTGAACGAGCCTTCTTTCCCTTCTGTTATGGTGAAGCCTCGCCATCTCTACCACCACTCCATGCTCTACCGTTTCTTCACTACCCGCCCTTGACATGCACATAGGTGCTCTGGTTTCTCTCCGATTTGGAGTTTAATAAAATCAAATTTTGGCTTTAAATCAAAAGAAATACAATTACATAAGGCCCGGTTTTTTTAATGGATTTTTTTTTTTTGGGTAAGTTATGCATAGAAAAAAGGCAATCTTATTTACTCAAAATTCACAGATAAGGGATTTCTAATTACCCTTTGAGCACACACGACAATCCAGTTTTCTATATATTGAACCTGAGCGTCTGCACGCATTCGGCCTCTAATTCTTCCAGATCGCACAACCTGAGATCAACCATGTTGTGGGCCTTCGATTTTCCTGACAGATGCTCAATTTTCACTTTGTTTAGGGCTATGCCCACTTGTATATCAGTATGTTGTGGATGTGGTTTGATAACTAGGAGACACAAAACAAAACAAGGCAAAAAGATACGAGTATGTACTTCCTTCAATTTCATCTCATCTTTTCATATTTCACACCTCTTGAAGACTATAAGTTTGTGACTTTACCAAGGCTTTCCTCCAATTTTATCTGCATGTGTAGTTTTCTAGATTCATTTTGGTTTTTAACTCAAATTTTCTATTCCCTTTTGAAAGTCAAGGGCTAGATATTATCTTCTTCACCCTTGTAGAAGTCCACATCTTCATCTTCCTCTTCCTTGTAGAGATCTACATCTTCAATAACTCCCATGCAGGGGTCCACATATTCCACTTTTATTGAATTCATTCCTAGATGACTTATTCCCTTGGATTTTCTTACCTGTCTTATGGATGGGATCTTTATCCAAGCAAGGGTTATAGAACGGTTGCCACCTTATTTTCTTGCAATGTACTAATTTTATAAAGCATCTATTTTTTATCCCCTCAAGGAGCCTATGGGACCTTGGTTACATGTTTTGTTTAGAGTTGTTAATTACGCTATAATTAAAGAAAAAGATAATAAGAGATTTGGGATTATTTTAATGAAGCTTATTAGGTGGGTCGCAATGGCTCCACTCCTCAATTTACTCTACCTCTCCTACTCCCTAGTTAAGTCGACCCTTCAAGCCTCCTCTCCTCTGGTTTCATCCTACTCCTCTCTCTCTCTCTCTCTCTCTCTCTCACACACACACACACACACACACACACACACACACACAGCATGCACGCATGCATGCAAGTAGATGCACACATGTGACAAAAGACACACACACACACACACACACACTTTCTAGACTCTTACATGTAGTCATATGGTTACTAACATTTGGATATTCACAATTATCCTCGCTTTTTCCTTCCTCCCCCCCCCCCTCTCTCCATTTATTTCTCTTGTCTCTGCAAAACCCCCCCAGTTAATCTCTGCCCTAAACTTATCCCTAGTCAAAGCCTTTCTCCTTCTTAATGTATGTATATATGTGTATATTTATGTATATATTAATCTCTCTCTCTCTCTCTCTCTCTCTCTCTCTCTCTCTCTCTCTCTCTTTTGCCCCCCTCTCCCCGTCTTCCCCATAAAATTTAACTCCCTTACTTATCTCCTTTATTTTTTTCCTAATAAAACCAAATTTTGTCTCTAGTCTTCCTTATTTTATTGCTATCATGAATTTTATTATTTTAACCTCCTTTTTTAAATTAAATTTCATTCCTTTTTTATTAAACTCCTCCTCCCTTTTTTTTCTCCTTTTTTTCATTATCATTGTTCTTTTTTATAACCTATTCTAATTTTTATTAATGTTTATCTACTGGTTCAATTTCCCGTGTTTGTACTAGATTTTTCCTAAACCTTCTATTTTTTTCTCTTTTTTTATTTAAAGCCTATTAAAGAAGTCTATATTTTTCCTTAATGCTTTTAGTAGTTAAGTTTTTAAAAATAGTCTAAAAAAATTACTATGCAATATAGAGATAAAAGTTTTCTAAATGCACTAAAACTAGACTGATTTTAAAACTAAAACCACTACTGTAACTCCCCTCTCCCCAACTGACTCCCTTCCCCCTACTTCAAAGCCTAGTTATATTACCTAAGCATACCTAGTCTCATTGCCCTAACCTATGTGGTAGTCTAACTACCCTCTCCCTGACTTTTTGGACCGACACCCCCGACTTCATACTCCTAGCCTATATAAGTAACCGTAACTATGGCTAGTTTTACTATGTGCCTTCCTATTCTTTGTGTACTACCTAGTACCTCCTGTAGACTGTGAGCATACTGGTGGGCCGTAAACCCCCTCCCGTGTGGGTTTCTAGAGGCTTGGACAATAGTTGGACTCCATGGCCCTTGCATGCTGGCATTGCACAATGCAGTCTAGTAGCCTGTACACCTCACCTTGATTGTTGGTACGATCACGTGGCTACCTGTGGTACTTCACCTCAATTGTTGGGCTTTGTTTTTCACACGAGAGTGCTCAATGCGATCTTGAGCGCCGTTGTGCCTTAAAGACACGAACTCAATGGTACCATACTTCAAAAGGTCACACACACTCCTTTTTTACAACCTTGTTCGTTTTAGATCTTGGGCAGTCGAGCTATGAGTAATATTTCTTCCATGCCACGTACTATGACTCATAAGAGCGTCATGTTACCCATAGATTGTCCTAACTTCAACTTCACTACCACTGCCTGGCCCTGGCCCCTAAGTCACCCATAGATGTTCGATATCTAGCTCTATATAGCACTACATATCCCTTAAACAAATTTCTCTTAAGGCATATGGGTTTCTTAGTTGTATTGCTAATTAATTGTGCTTAAATGCTTTTTACTTCTTTTAGAGTTATGTTTTCTTTGTTTTGGTTATGCATATGTATATATGTGCCCTAATAATTATTTTTAAAGTTTCTTTTTACCTTGCGTAATTAATAATTAACATATAGTAATTTTTTACTTTAATATTCTGACTCTTTATCTCTCCCTTTTTCTATAAAAGGTATGAATATATACAGTGCCATGGTAATGCCTACACTATTAGTCAACAATAGAGGTTCTTCTTTCCATCACTCCTAATCTAAATGAATGTGATTTAGATATTGTTCATGTACTTAAAACTTGGCATATTCAAATGCACTCTAAATTCTGATTTGGGAATATTAACAATGTCTTTATTTCTTCACTATAATTTTTTATACTCCCTTAAGGCATTTCCTGTATGTCGACGTAACTAACGTGGTAATGGCATCTTTTAAAGCTCTTGTTAATAATAGGATTTTTTCTTCCAATAGTTCTAAATGGTTTGTATGCGTTCATACAGTTCAAATTCTTAAAGATAACTGCAAGTCTTTTTTCTAACATAGGGATGCTAGGCTCAACTGTGCACGCTAATAAGTGCAGCACGGAGTACCTTCCCCAGGATAAAGTTTCACACAGATTGTAATCCCTACTCAAATACACTTATTACATCATACACATTTCACTTTCAATGTTTTGAATCTTGAGTGGTTCTTTGGTAAAGAGATAACAAGCCAGGGTAAACATGCATTACCTATCTATCCAATTAAAGCTATGATGTTCTAAGACCTAGTTTCTCTTGGATGGTGGTAGGTAAGTGGAGCCCAACCTCGGAGCCTAGACTACCACATGGATTCAACACTTTTTTACCAGTTGTACTCATGAGAATCCATATGTCAAATGTTAATAAAAGTATTTTTCAACTTTATCTGAGCATCGTGTGTTGTGTTGTTTATAGGTTTCTTTTTTTAAACACACACACACGCACGCATGCATGCACATAGATGCACACATGTGATAAAAGATTCTCATCTACAACCTCTATCTTTCTATGTGCTAAGCTACTAATCAATCTACATTTGATTTTAACTCGAATTGCCTTTGCGCTCACATTTCTCAGTTTTTTCCTTAGAGGTGGTGACACTTCATAGACTTATTATCCAAGGCTGTAGCTTATTTCCTTTCGACTTGAACTACCTTTGTGTCCACATTTCTTCACTTTTCTCATTGGAGGTGGTGACACTTCTTAGACTTATTATCCAACGCTATAGCTTATTCTGGAACTTGTAGCTTATCCTCTCTCTCTCTCTCTCTCTCTCTCTCTCTCTCACACACACACACACACACACACACACATACTAAACTCCCTTACTATTTGTTTTAATTCTTTATATTCCTTTCTATTTTTTTTCTAATTGTCCTTTTTTCAATATCTAGGTTTCTTCCCCCCTATTCCCGTCCTTCCCCCCAAAACTAACTCCTTTACCTACCCCTTTTTGGGTGGAATTTCCCCCTTTATTTATTTATTTTTTTAATTTTATTTTTCTTCTTTTTCTCGTTTTTTTGGCCCCCTTTTATTTCAATTATGTCTCTACTTTATTTATTGCTCCTTTGTATAATCTATCCTACTTTATATATACATATAGATAACTCTTAATTTACCCTTCTATTTTTGAGCAAAAATTCTCCTAAATTATCCTTTTATGTTCTTTCATTTTTTGTCTAAGCCTATTAATATGGTCTAGCCTAATAAATCACCCCCTCATTGCACTTTCTAAATGGCCCGCCTTTCTACTTTGACATGTGTTTGTTTGGGCACCTAGCCTACCCACCCCTCAAAAAGACTCAAATGCCCTCGAACCGACTACAACTGACTACAATCACTACCTAGTGCCTATATAACAAGGGGCTCCAACCTCTATCTCCACACAATCTTCGATTCATCCTCTGTATTCTGTAATGGCTCATTGTATTGTTGAGTGCTCCCTTGCTCGATGTACTAGCCCTCCCTTACTTTAGCTACTGTCCTATTGTTTACATCTCCCAACCTCTCTTATACTAGCTCTATTAGTCTAAGTGCTAGTCCTTGACTCCCCACGCTGTTGACCCTCGCACGGTTATACCTCCATCTCCACAGACTCTACTGAAGGTTGAAGCTTAACTACAACACTGACTGTAACAAGATGGGGGATGACCACCTTCCATGTGTTCTGAGTACATGGTGCCTTTACTGATGTGCTGCCTCCCTTCTCCACTGAGCAGCCCTGCTCTATTGCCTTTGCTGTTGCTATTATCGTAGTTGCTGACATCGATGGCAATTGTTACCTCCTTTGCATCATCTGCTGTCGCACCCATCATGGACTCTAAGGTATGCATGTATTTCTTAGCCCTTCAAAAGTCCTACATCTTACATTCAGTGCTACTTAAGTTAGCGAGAATAACTTCTTGTAGATACTCTAGTTATCCTCCCTCTCTAGTTATCCTTTGCATTTTCCATTAGGGGAGAATTGGGGTCTCAAAAGGGCCTCCAATTAGTGTTTCCTAATTTCAAGGGATTAGAGAGTGATTTGAGGTGTACCAATGAGAGTGCTAGAAGGTGTGGGCAATGGTATGTTGAGGTACAGGGTGGGCTGTCTGCAGAGAGGCCCTATTGGTTGCTCCCCTTACATTAGGGACCACCCAAACCATCCCCCCGCCTCTTAACCCATGTTTGACCCTCCTACTAGGTGCACCTCCCCCACATGAGCCCAAAACTACATTCAATGGGATGGTAGGGCCCAAATGATGATCTTTTTCTTCTCCCCTCCCTCTTTCTAGGTCCTCTGCCCCCCACTGTTCTAGTCCAACCTGCGAAATCGCTCAGATTTGAACCAAATCCCACGCATTTTCCCTCTTCCCCCTCTTTCTTTGCTCTGGCCTGCTTGCTGCAGCTCCAGTCTCTCTCTCTCTCCCCTCGCCCTCTCCTGTGCCTGTGTTGGAGCTCCTCTGTTCCTCTCCTTCTCCCCCTCCTGTGCCTCTGTTGCTTTTGCTCTGTCTCTCTCCTTCTCCCTCTCTTGCGCCTCTGTTGCTACTACTCTATCCCTCTCCTTCGCCCTCTGTTATACGTCTGTTGGAGTTACATTGCCTTGTGTAGGAGTCCCACTCTTGCTGTTGCAACCTCTACAAGCATGGTGAGGAGAAAGGCTACAAGACCACACAATGTTGTGACCTCTTGTGTCTTCCACAACACCAGAAATGCATTGGATGAGTGGATCCCTTGCACCTACATCTTAAATGATTGGATAGTGATGAAAGGATCGGCCAAAGGTCCACATCTTAAATGATTGGATAGTGATGAAAGGATCGGCCAAGAGTAAGAAAGGTGACATCTTACATGAGTGGAAGGGGTGCATCTTGAAGTTTAAGTTTGGTAAGAAAGGATGGCTCGCAAAAGTGCAACATGTTTACATGGGAAAAGATATGCGGCTTCCTCCATCATTCAATCAATCTAGGAAACCATCACACTGTGAGCCTTTCTATCTATGTACCTTTTTCACTTGTAAGTGTAATGAGTCCATTTGGAAATTTTGTGTTTGGTTTCTAAGAGAACTTATTCATGGTGCCAAATGTTGTCCTTCGGACCTCGAGGAGTGGGAACTAGTTGAATCATTCATAGAGGCAAGTTCACTGTGATTCACGAGGATCTAGGTAAGCAAATGCATGCTGGAGAGAAGTTGGCCTCCTTGCGAATGAAGAATGTGTATTGGTATAATGCAACATACATCACTCCAATGACATCATCAAGCTATGGCCGTCTGCAAACCATTGCACCACCACAACTTCAAGACATGGATTGTAGCAATGTGGACTCGAGGACATTGCAATCGTACAAGGACAAGATTGCAAAGGATGTGGGCATGGCTATAAAGTTTACATTTGGATCCAAACGGGTAATGTTATCTTCGTTTATGCAGCCTCTACACATTTTTGCTTCTTTATTTTAGAATATACATATGCATAGAACAAAAACTATGTGGTCCTATAAGCATGTAGATGAAAATGCTCTTGAAGATTTACGGATGTGCACAGTTTCTGAGCAAAAACCTATGAGCAAAAAAGTCCGAGTTATTGAAGCAAAAGTTTGAGATGAAAGATTTGGAAAAGTTGCGTTATTTCTTAGGCATTGAGGTGCAAAACAAGCCAACACAGTTATCATGTGACAATCAGAGTTGCATGGCGATTGCAAAAATCCCTATGTTCCCGCTCGCACTGACACCAACCATGCTTGTATATTTCTCAAAGGAATATACAATTCTTTCTCAATTTCTCATTTATGGAACCATATACTTAGTTATTTTTCATTATAACCCTCATTTTAGAGAACATCATCTATATATGAACAAAAAGTGAACACTTTAGAAACTCCTATAAATGCCTCCCTACCATACTGTCTTTTGAGTATTATGGTAATTCAATCAATTTAAAATACTTTCCATAATCTTTAGCAATCCCATATTTGAAGCTCTCATATAACAATGTATACCATATTCCTTGGATGAGTAGGAAAAAGATATTAGAAACCTCATACTTGAAGCCATTATAATCGATCATAAATTAATCTCTAATACATTATCAAATATGGGAAGGCAAGGTAGGGATTTTAAAAATATTCCCAATTCTCTAAACCTAAGTACTTTTAAGGAAATGTGGTCTCTACTAAACTCCTTCCTACCATAATATGAATTAGGGAGAAGTTGTAACTCTCATATACAGCTTGAAATTTTTAATTTTTCTCTTTTATAACTATAAAAAGTATAATTTTAAGCATACCATTGCATAGATCATTAAATTTTAAACATTTTTCCTTTTTACAACTCCTCAATCTGAGCTAAGGAGCAAAAGTTATGACCCCTTCTGCGTAGGCTCTCCAAGGGTATTTTGCCGATGGAATAGGGTTGGGGCAAGCTCTTCAAACCATATTCCTCTGGCAAAATACACTTAGAGGGTCTATTGAAAAGGTACTATTTATTTTTCTTAGGTCATCCCGAGGAACCATAAAGAGGATATGTGCTCAAAATTTCATGATCCAAGCAATGGTGAAAGGAAAAGAAAGGATTTTTGAAAGTCATAAAATAAGTCACCAGTTGGACATTATATATGTATATTATATAAAGGTATATTTATATCTATATCTATTTATTAATGTTTCATATTTACTTACATATTCCTTGAAATAATTTGGATTTTTTTGCTCCCCAAAAATGACTTGAGCCTATATATTTTGACCCCTCCCACCTTTTGTCTGCTCGTCGCTCGGGGGTTTTTGCTCGAAAAATGGAAACCCCCAAGATTTACTTAGGATGAATTGGGGAACTAGGTCAGGCGACCAAAAGGGTGATGTGTTTCAATGTCACGCATGTAAAGACAATGTGGTTATTAGATACCATTTGTCATGTCAAATGTTGTATTTAGCTTTTCAGTATAGGCACTGGAAGAAAACGAATGGCTGGTGGCTTCCCCTAGACTCTAATGATGAAGACAATACGGGTGTAAGTTTGTCTATTGATGTTGAAGAGGGAGATGTCAAGAATGTGAATGTCACATCGCAATGGACTCTAAGGGATGTGCAAGAACACCTATTGGTCATGGAGGACAACATGTCAAAGTCCTTCTACTTTACCTTAAATGGTGGTAAGATCAGCCGCCGTGTGGAGAAGTGCATGCATAGTGCCAATTTTATTCCTCCTGCAACTTTGAAGATTGCTAACAATGTGTTTGACTAGTGCAGCATTTAATTTTTTGGTTGTCAAATTCTAGTTATTTCTTCAAAAGATGATGGACAATTAAATTAAAATGTTATTTCTTTTAATGCTTTTTCCTTTCAGTTCATGGTAAATGCTTTTCAAAAAATTTAGTGATTTTATGATTAATTTTAATTTTTAGGGTTTTGATATATATTAAGGGGTAAGAGCCTTTTTACGTCACATTCTCACTTTCACATTTAGAGAGCCATAGAAACTCCCATCCTCAGAAGTTACTCCATCAACCGCTATTTGACATGGATTTAGCTAGAACTGCATTCCATGACCATCTCATGAATTGCATATGCAGATCATGATGAGGAAGAGCAATTTTTAGTGTTTGATAGGACTTTAGATGTCCTAGGCACATATATGCGAGCCAAGGATGACTTCTTAGATCTCATCCTTTAGATAATTTCTCATAGATTACATAAAGTATATGTTCGTAGAGGGACTCGAGTTTGTTCGTATATGTTCCCATAGATTACATAAAGTATATGTTCATAGAGGGACTCGAGTTTGTAAAATGCTTGGCCCACTTTTGTGACAACCTTACAAACGAAGGGTTTAGGACAGTCAAAGTTCAAGACATCCTAGATGCGGGGATCACTGGAAATACAGGCACCAAATTCCTTTCATGGGAGATGACACTCATCTTCCTTCTCCAAGAAGGAAATTTAGAGGAAGAAGCCTCATCGTCTAGCACCCCCTCTAGTAGAAGTGCTGATCTAGTCATCCCTAGACTAGACTCGGACATCTACATGGAAGAGAGTCTTGATGATCCAACAGAGGAGATGGAAGTAGCTCAAGCGTTGATCCTACTTCAAGAGCCCTCGGTAGAGCAAGAATCTACATCGGAGACCACTGACCCACACTCTGAATTATGGTCGTTGTCCCCCCTCATCATCGATGGAGAAGAGTATGTATTCCTCCATAAGATAGAGATTCTTTTTGGACTACGAGAGGATGAGGCACTTGGAGTCCTATTGGGGTTTGATGTTGACACAAGTGTCAAAGATCCCGGGGTCTTAGGTACCAAAGATCAAACAATGGAAGACTTTCTCTTGATGATGCTAGTTTCAATGAGGGATGCAGACATGTCCGTATACGATGCACAACCCTCTCATGCAAAGACTTCCACCTCCAACATAGGTCAGAAGAAAGCGTCCACCTCCAAAATGGAACATCACACAACACCTAGTTACACAACATTGCAAATGAGGAAGGGATAGAAGCCGATGACACTATAGTGGTAAGTTCGAATAATATTTTTTATTTTGATGTTATTTTAGTATAATTTCTTTTGTCAGACTTCTAATGTTTGTTGAATTGTTGCACAATGCGTTTGAGCTTGATGAATTCTCATCTCGACGGGGTAATGTTCACAGTGCATTTGGGCGAGATCATTCTTTGGCACATTACCTTGGCAAAGTCGCAGAGCATATCATGGTCTTTCACATCAAATTTTGTCCTTGAGGTCCTTCGGAGCTACTAAAGTGCAAGGCTTTGTCGCCCGTTATTGGATACTCCAACATTACCTAGAATGCCGACAAAGTCATTCTAGTACACTGCCTGGCTGCTATCAATGCCTTTGGAACGAGCATTCATGGCAGGGCATTAACGGCAATGGCTATGTCTTTGGCAGTAGGAGAGGAGGATGTTAGTGTTGTTGCAGCTAGATTTATATCTAGGAATCCACTAGGGGATTCAAAGACCCCTATTCTCGATGTACTCAAACTAGCCAAGAAGAAAGATAGCCTGTGAGGCCTTTTGTATATACAAAAATATATTTAAATGGATATTTCAATGGATACATGACTACATGTCTTTATTATTTGTTTTAAGTTATCGTTGCTAGTCACATGAGTTCCATTGTATTTTGTTTAAGTCTTTGATGATATATTTTCTCCATCATTTTAATTGTTTTAATTTAGTACATTTCTAGCCAATTTAGCACCATTTTCACCACCGGGTATCAAAAGTTCATTTCTGTCAAATCTTGAAGGAATTTCACCATCGCGCAGAAGGGAAAAGTGTTCGGCACATCGACAGGACCCCATCATGGGCTTTCAGGGGTCTTTGCGATGTGTTGAACACTTTTCCCTTCTGCGCGATGTTGAAATTCCTTTAGGATTTGACAGAATTCAAAACTTGCATTAAAATGATCAGTTATTACTGCAGTCATAGAAATAGAAAATACACAAAAATGCGAGTGTAGAGAATGTCCATATATTTTATTAAAAAAAATGGGCCCTTGGGCCTTAGATACAAGATAGTGCCTTCAAGGGCAGGGGGTGGTTTAAGTCCTAAGAGTGGGCTGCAAGAGAATCTAGGGCTTCAAACTTGGGTCACTTCGTAGCCGCTTCGCCAGAGCCATGTCCCTCTCCATGACTGTGATGCGCTTTGCATGGATGGCACACAAGTTGGCATCCTCGAATAAAGTGGTGGTCACTTGCTCCGCAACCTCCTAGAGCACCCCCATAGCTCTTGTGCTGAATCGCACATCGTCCTTGTATCCTTGTGCTATCTCTCGTACCACACATTGGAAGGGAGCATGCGGGATCAAGTTGTCGGTGGTCTTCTGCATTTGACTATCTCCCTTAGGGCCCGCACTCCTCGCTTTTCTATGTATGGCTTCTTGACTCTTGGTGGGGGCCTTACAGGTACCTGAACACCAGCCCATGGCCTCCTGTCTGCCTTGAACTTCTTTCGATGCTCTTGTTTGCATTGATCCTCCTCTGAGTCTTCCTCTCGCTAACGTGTTGAGATTTGAATTTCTTTGGGATGGGGCTTCCTCGGCATTTGCTTTACCCTCCTCATGGGCACATGGATCATCTCTGCAATGGGCTGTATCACCGGGAGAGGGAAGATGGTGCTCTTCCTGGCAGTCTGTTGGCCCTCAGGAAGCCTCTCTATGTCCGGCAAGTTATTGAAGACATTTCGTTTGATCGGGAGAGAGCTCTCATGGGGAGGGGAAGGCCGAGGGGAAGGCTGAGGGGAAGGCCGAGGGGAAGGCTGAGGGGAAGGTTGAGGGTCAGAGGCTGAGGCTGAGGCTAACGGGAAGGCTGAGGCTAAGGCTGAGGCTGAGGGTCATAGGCTGAAGGGAAGGCTGGGAGGAAGGTTGAGGGGAAGGCTGAGGGGAAGGCTCATGCTTTGGAGAGTTGGGGGAGGGCTCACGAGAGTCCTAGGAGACCTCACGAGAGTTGGGGGAGGGCTCACAAGAGTTGGGGGAGGCACCACCGGGTAGGTTCATGTGCGCATATGCCATGGAAGTGGTGGAGCTAGAGGAGGAAGGGTGGAGGTGGCATCCAGTGGGTCTAGTAGTGTTCTTCACTCTTGCCATTGAATAATGAGAGTTAGGGTTTTTTTAATGTTTTATATAGGCCCATCATGTTTTGACATCCCTTTTAATTATGTTTAGGGTTTCATCATGCCTCATGCCCCCGCCCTAACCCCTCCAAGCCCCCCCCACCAAGCCCCCCCCACCCTCGTCGCCCCCCTGCCCCCTTGCCCTCCCCCTACTTGCCCTGCCCACACCTATCGCCTTCCCCCATACCCCCCATCCCCCCCTCCCCCCACCATTGCTACCACTCCACCCCTCCCCTTGACCCACCCCATGCCCCTCCCTTCTCTCCCCCCGCCTTCTCTATGTCCCCACTTTCCCCAACGTCGTGTGAATACAAAAATTGTGGTCAAAATAAGCAAGATATTAAAGAGTGAATACAAAAATTGTGGTCAAAATAAGAAATATATTTATTTCATATTTGTATACAATTACACCATAGCTTCTGATGGTGATTGGACCCTTTGCTCCCTTCTTTCACTCTAGCTTGCAACTGTGTGACTCCTAGACTCCCTATGGATGCTTTCCAAGCACTATGCCTTCTATTCTTTGATACAGTTTGAACTGCTTTTGCAAGTTCTGATGCCTTTGCCTTTTCAGACTTCAAAGTCCTTCTTAGTAAACATCTAAAAAACCAGTCGAACATCTCATGCATGCATTACTGGTGAGTGACACCACCACCATGCCTTGAGTTCTTAAAGTAGGCTGCCTTGGCTCTATAGTGTGACTTCTCCATGCCTTGTGTATTCCAGATGTACAAAGGACCCCAATTTTGTACAAACCATGGTCCATGTGCATAGAGAATATGCTGCAAAAATGATGAGAATCATTTCAGCAACAAAAACTATTTATAAAGCAAGTGAGTAATATTACGATGGTGCCAAGGTTACCATGTAATGCGTAATGTGTGACTCCCCCCATGCTTTCACCAGTAATTGCATAAACTCTTTCATAGCCATCCTGAACCTTTCATAATACATCTCATCGATTTGAGCTTGGTGATGCAATTTCATAAATACATCTACCTTTGTCCATACTTTAGCTCTCAAAGTTGCTACTTGAGGATGAGAAGCCTTATTGGCCATGCATTCACACAATGCTTTCTAGTATTCCCAACCCAAACTACTTTGAGACAATGTATGTTTGTCTTTGTCGAGATTGTGGTTCGATAGGAATCTCCTTGCCTTCCCTCCACCCATGGACACTTTTGCAGGAAGATTTTGTGTTGCCCCAGACATTTTCTTATCCTCCTTAAGTTTGGCATGTCCTCCATGGAATCCCATTTCTGACAGCAACTTCTCAGCTTCTGCAATGCACCGTGTGGATAATTCTTGTGGAATTGAATTCCAAGCATAAACAAGATGAAAATACAACTTATCAAGTATGCACAGTTCTGCATGTAAAGTACATATGTGTACTCTCTCAAGTAGGATGGGCAATATGGGATCCCACTTTGGATCCTTCTTGTCGCAATTGGGAGCTTCCATTTGGTTGCAAGATAGAATGCCATTCTTCCATTGTAAGCAAGCATTTTGCTTTATGTTGCGAACACATGTAATAAAGGCATGTGTTCATTGCATTTGCCCCTGTATCACAACCATGCAAGCACTTGAGGGTTTTCAAATCACCAGCAAGATGCCATTCAACTTGAAAGGTTCCATGGCCATCGACTATCAATGTTTGCCCTTCCTCTCGTCGATGGGATTCTTGTTCTATCTAGAACCCACTTCAATGTCTCATGGCACTCTTTCGGAGTCTCAAATGCTGCAAGCCACCATATATCTTTCTCTGATTGCAATGAGAAGTCTTGCTCTACTTCTTTATCCCCTTAAACAAAGGCTAAGGATTTATTCGTAATGCAGATGCTGACTCTCTCTAACTTGTGTTCTTTCACCAATTGAGTTTCATCCATTTTGATGACAAATATGAGCTTTCCATTGCAATCTATACAACAAAAGAGAAAAATGGTTAGGATAAACATGATATATGAAATGAACTAAGTAAAGTGCAATGCTATAATGGATTTCCTCTTACCATCTTCTCTCATGCCATAGAATTTGACCATTGCTTATTGCAGTTTCTCAACATCTAAGTAGACATTATTGAAAGCATTCATCTCAAAGGTTTGCAAGCTAGATTTCTTTTCACTCTTCCAAGTCATTGTGCCCCTTACGCAATGGTACCCTCCAAGAATTTCTCTTGCACATTGGTTTGTTTCTCACCGTGCATGTCTCACAAACCAAGGTGTGGGTAGTGGCACTATAGACTTCTTATAATTTTCCAAAATAGCAGACTTTTAAATTTTAAAAATAGATGTGTAAGCTTCATGACTTACATTGGCAGTATCACAAGCTGCAAGCATCTCCTTTGCATCCACAATATTCTTGAAGTCCTTCATCACCTCTTCAGCAACTTACACACATAGGCACTTGTGTCTTGGATCCCTTAGTATCCCAATGACATCACTTAACTTCAATAAACTAGCTATAGCATATGAACAATCAATATCATGCCCATCTGTTCTTCCCATCACATCTTCCATGAAGTTCCTAAAGAAGAACACAATAAAAACTTAGTCACAAACAATGTAGCACAAAAGAGTGTAATCTCATTGGAGACGATAGATTTTGATTAGACAACTAACATGAGACTGAAGAATGAGAAGTTTGGGCTCGATGAACTCAAATATTTCGATTACCAAACTAACATGAGACTAAAGATTGAGAAGGTTGGGCTCAATGAACTCTCTTCTTATTTAAGTGCAGTGCAGACACAACTAAGAGCCATTACAAAATCTAGCCCCAAAACTCTGTACACTGATCCAAGCTCTGTACACCGATCCACCTACAATGACTATATGGCATACCCAAATAACTTTAGAATGCTATTGTTCTATCTGAAAACGATGTTGGATGGCATCCTTGTAGAAATAGACCTAGAGAAGGAGGAAAATAGCTACAAGGAGGACATGCTTTGGTGGTGGGTGTACTACTTGGAGTTGGCAAAGGCAGTGAAAATTAATTTCCCTGGCTATTTTCTTTCTTGATCCTTTAAGGTTCTTGTCAAGTGTAGGTTTCTTTTGGTAAGACATGATAGAGGCACAAAGATGTATAGAGTGAAAAGACCAGGATGAAGAGGACTCCCAACAAAAGGAGGAATTACTATGGGCATATAAGTCGATAGAGTCAAGCAAGCAGTGTGAAGAGGTCTGCCATTGTGCAGCAGACTGGCCTCAAGAGCTGGGAGATGCTTGCCATAGAGAGGCTGATAAGATAGTTCGGAGTCTAGAATTTCCTTAAAGAAAAATGTCATCGTGTTTTGAAACAACAAAAATCTTGCGAATATTTTTTTGACTTGTGGATATTCTCATGGTGCTCATAATACCTGATTTTGTATCAATCTGCTTCTGTGTTAGTACGTAAATGTTTTAAGTAGCCCGATGGTTGAAATATGATGGTTAGTGACGATAACCAGTCTAAAGGGCACTAGCACTATGTAACAAATTTTAGGATTTCACGGAGTAGTGTAGGGATAGCATAGTAGTAGTGCAAGATTATGCAAGATAAGTTATTACCAATGAGGTGGTTGGTTGCACTAGGATATGAACAACCACTAGCATGGAAGTTTGCTTCTATTATTACAAGATGAATGGATTTGTAGGATGTGTGGATTTGTTATGTAAAACTAGCACGGCGCTTGTTGGCATAAACTAAAAGCAAGCATGGCATGAAATCTAATGGTTAATGAGACAATAAACAATCTATAAGGGCGCCATTTTAATATAGCATTGTGCAACAAATTTTAGGATAGCATAGCAGTATTGCAGGGATAGCACGATAGAAGTGCAGGATAAGTTATCGCCAACACAGTGGTTGGTTTGCACTAGGATATTAACAGCCACCATCGCGGTGGTTTGCTTCTATTATTACAAGATGAATGGATTTGTAGGATGTGTGGATTCTTTATGGGAAACCAGCGTGGTGGTTGTTGGGATATACTAAAAACAAGCATGGGATTTACCGTTTGGGATTTACAAGAACAATTTAATAAAACCAACATGGTGGTTGTTTGGGATATACTAAAAAGGAAGCAGTCTCAAATACAAATCCATTTTGTAGGACAAGTGGACATATTGTTTCCTTGCAATGAGACTACATACATTTTCTTAGTACTATCTCAGTCGTCCTCGTCCACCGCTCTAAGACACCCCAAGATGTGCTCATGTGTGTCTAAAAAAAATTTGAAGATACTCTTGCCCTTCTTTTGTTGTGGCACAAGTTGCATTTGGAACATAATAGCCCTTACTAGATGAGAGTACACACATATTTGTGGAATTTCATATAGCAGTTTGTAATTGTAGTCTCTGTTTTTTTGTAGCAAAAAGCTCCAACTACTACATCCCACTTCTCATAGGTTGTTCCCCAATTATCATTAAATGTTTCCTCAACCTTGTACTTAGGTTTTGTGCACTACAATAGAAAGTATGGGTCATCTTCCTCGTTCTCCCCAGAATCTATGATAACTACAAAGTTATCCCCCTCTTCCAAACAGTCAATGAGGTCATCAAAACTCTCCCCAAATTGTGGCGAGTCATTTGTCTCTCCATTGTTTGTCACTCCTTCTTAACGTAGAGGAAAATGTTGAACTTGCTCCCATGTCTTCACAATTGCAATGTTCTCAAAATCGTCATGATCCCCTAAGATGCACGCACTGTAGAAACAAGAAAGTTTTCTTCTTTTAATCAATTGGTTGTTTGAAAAGGCCCATATGATGTGGAGACCACAAACTCCTTTAATCTTCTCACAATCATGCCGGCTTCTCCTTTGCACTTCATCCACTTTCACTTCATGGAACAGTATGTATACTACAATATTCTTAAGGCTTTGTCTACTATATGTTGAATGCACGCTTGTGGAGAGGGTGGCTATAAGCCATGTTACATTATCATGGGCATCATTGAGTTTTTTTTAGGGCATGCTAATTGGTGCTTAAATAGAGCTTGCTTAATAACAACACTGCATCCATCATATTCACCCTTGCCATGGCTAGACCCAAAGAAATTCCACATCATGTGTCTAGACCACCAGTCAGGGATTTGAACCTTGTGTGACGAAGTAGAATCCACGTGTTGATTTAAATTGAGAGGCAGCACCATTTGACCACACCCAATGTTGTTTTATATTTTTTGCATGGGGATTTTCCTTTTTTAGCCATTCCCAATGCAGTAGAAAAGCATGCTGCACAAATAGGGTGTCATGTTCCCTATCATCTGAAATGTAGAAATGGTATATGTGTTGCACTAACTTGGAATTCTATGAGTCAGCAAGCAAATTGACATCAAACATGGAAGAATCAAGCAAATGATTGTACATGATAAGCACAAGAATTGTTATCTGCTTGTTGTACCAGTGAGCACTTTGTATCTCATCTTGTTCTTGAAAAGAATAATTTTATGCAAAATCTATGACAAATACAATAGTGTCACGGGGAAAATTGGCAAGGCACATCCTCAACTGCTTATCTTACCAACTGGTCATGAAATTGTGAAGCACATACTTTGGGGTGGCTTGAACCACGTGACCTACAAGCTCCCTTGGCTAGGTGCTCTTATATGATAGTAGCCATCTTTTTTTATTGGATCCCTCAACATTGACATTTTCAAATCTCCTCTATTTTAGAGCAACATAGTTGTCTTCCCGCATTTCATTTGGACAGACATTGAATGTCTTCTTCTTCTGCTTCAAACTGCAATGCTTGCATGTGCTACAAATGTATTCAATCCTCTGCCACTCATGGTCTTCCTTTGGACATACCATTGGCTCCCACAAAGACCTTAGGCTACAAAACTTGCCTTCCCTTGCAACACATGATGAGGATCGACGAGGTGGCCTATAGACTGTGCATTCATTGGGGAGGCATGGGCATTGATCCACATGGAGCAATGCTCCAACACGATGAGATCTCAAGTCATTCATAGCTTGCTAGGTCAAAGTCTATGTGTGTTTTGCAACAACAAACATTCATGTGTCTGAGTTTCCTGACATAGCAAGGATTACAATGCTCAAAGCTCCTCTACCCGATTGAAATATCCAAATTTTGATCCATAAACTTGAGATACAACTCTGTCTGCTGACCCAACATGCAGGAACAACAAAACAATGAGCCCCCTTTTTGCTACTACTGAAAGAATACAAAGCACCATCTAATTAAAGTATATAATGAAGCAAAATAATTTTTAACCACTGCACTGGTTTAGGACAGTCACAATTTCAATTGTTGGGCTGGTTTAGGACACATTTAGGACAATCAACCACCGAGCTAGTTTAGGACACGTTTAGGATAGTCACAATTTCAACCACTAGGATGTTTAGGAAACTATCATAGTTTCACCCACTGGGATGGTTTAGCCTAACGGTGTTAACTTCACATATTAGACAATAACAAGTATATTGCTTTTCATTTCTGAATTTCACCATTAGAAAATAAAAACGTATTGCTTTTCATTTTTGAATTTCACAATTTAACAGTGGTATATGACCCAAATAGCAAGAAATTAAATTTAATGAATTTAAGTACTAAGAAAAACAATAATTTCAACCACCAAGCTGGTCAATAACTAATGTCTTTTCAACCACACTGATTCAAGACAATCACATAATTGGTGATTGAGTTAACATAGCCATGGTTGCATGATGTTTCAACTATTAGGCTGATTTAGTAAAATAACAATATGTTGCAAAATATATTGCTGTTAATTTATGCTCAACCATGCCACTGGGCTGGACAACAACTAATGTCTGTTCAACCACGCTGGTTCAGGACAATCACATAGTTGGCGATTGAGCTAAACCATCCTATGATTGCATGATATTCCAGCCACTGGGCTGGTTTAGGAAAGTCACATTTAGTCCAAGCATGGTTTAAGAAATGAAACAATTAGGCTATCCCAAAGCTCAATCACAAACAACCACCAAGCAGGTTTAGGCACCATTGACCTGTGTTGTATCTAGCATGTCTATTAAAGTTGTCCTTTTTATTTGGAGAAACTCTCATATTTTTGTGCCAAAAGGTCATCACTATAGCAATGACTTCTGCACTTGGGCTATCTCTCCTTTTCTTGCATTCTATTGAAGCCCACAAACTTCTCAGATTGGGATGATCGTGCATTGTTTCTGCTCTACGTTCAACCACTAAAGCCACATTGGTCCTTTTGATTGACAACATCTTTGGACACTTTGCGCCCAAGCCATTTCTCCTTTGTTTCAAGGGACACCAACATAGCTAATGAACTACATTTAGTTTGTAACACATGAGAAGCTTTATCAATGCAAGAATTTGCATGCTTTGGGTTTGTAGGAGTATCTAAATGTCCCTTCCTCTTCATCTCCAGATACCTCCACTACTTCTCCAACTTCTTTCTCACCTGCCACTACTGCAAGGAGCTTAGGGAAAGAGGCATGTTCATTGATGCCCCGATTCAATACTACACTAGGAGTGGGTACCTTTCTCTTAAAAAATTTATTCACCAAATTTTTTTCTCTTACTAAGGCCTACACCATTGTCCATAGTGATGTGGTGCTCTTGCTCTTTCATCATAAGATCTCTTCAATTGTTTCATTTTCCCCACCCTCCGATGATCAAGAAGCTTGGATTGGAGTTCCACTATTGTCAATTGCATGGAATGAATTTAGAGGGCTTCTCCCCTTTCTTTCCAAAATACGTTAATTAATTGAACAATATTTTGATTATATCAATTAGAAAAATAATGCGGACTTAGTGAATAGTGTTTGCAAACTAACCACATGAGGGTTTGAAACTAACCATGTAGCCTTGTTCTCTTCACACTGACTATTGGCTATGAATCATTATTGCCGTTCCTTAATCCAAACCCCATAGCTTTAGTTCCGTTTATCATGGGATGCATGGAATGCATCATATGGCTTTTTCCAACCTTTTTATGTAGATTAATTCCTTGGGCTGGTTTTTCTAATGTATGCATTAAGAAAATTCCAACTTTAAATGATGACAATAGAACCAAATATTGCCTTGTATTTAGAATCTATATGAAGAATGACTAACCTATTCCTTTATTTGGACTTGGAGCATGGTCTTTAGATGTTGCTCCCTACTTATGCCAACTGTAGGTGATGCTGGTACGTTATTGGAATTTGATTCTCTAAGAAAATATTTGTTAGAGAGAAATGCAACAAAATATTCCTCAAAATGTAGGTGTACTAGTATGGATGAGGCTTGTGATTCATTTAATGGCTAACAAATACATTTTTTAGGAAAGTTGTCTACAAGCTTGCAATTTTTTAAAATAAGCTTCTACTACACCATATGAAATTAGAAATTGATTGAAGTCCCGCAAGATAGTGCTACAATTTGTTCTAACAGAAAAAATCAAAACAAAAAAGTATGATATTGCATAATGAATCTTTTCAACATCCCTATAACAAACAAATATAAAGATTTGTTCCTAATTTGGGATAGAGAACCCTTAGCCTAGTTAGAGGTAGACAAATAGCCTACTTCCATGAGCTTTATGAGAAAGGAAAAAAGAGGCTCCTTCTCATTCCTATCTTCTTTCAACCAAATATCATGTCAAGGTCCCTAGATAGGACATGGTCCTTCTTGTTCCTATATTTGTCCGAGCTAGAAGGTTGAGGTCCCTAAGCATGAGATCCTTGGGAAATGATAGTCGATTCCTATGGAACAAAAGTTTTTAGTTAAATCCAAGATCCTAACATCTCTAAAAATTAGTCCTTGTTGTTATGGTTCATTATTCACAAAGAAATATGGACAGGGTCTAGGGCTTCAAGCATAGAAAGAGGATCTAATTTATGCTAGCATTGTCACAAAGGGAATCTAAGGATATTTCTCATCCTTTTTTAAAATGTAAATTGTCTAAAGCAGAATGGGACAGGATCAAAATTATATATTTTCTTGGATGGAATTATATATCAAGATGAATCCAAGAACATGCCTAAATTTGTCCTCTAAAAGTAGAACAGAATGCAATTTCAATATACTCGTAAGGCTGAAACCACAAAGTCCATCATGCATCATAGCAGGGACTAGCTACTATGACCTCCCCCAGACATCGTTAGCACCCAACATTTGGTGTAGACAATAGAATGAACATATTCTCACATATGAAAATATGCATAGCCACACATGCTTGAGCATCCATTTATACAAATATCTTTGTAGTGAGTTTCTACCAACACGCCAGAGGTGAAGTGAAGACTCGGCCATGATAAAGTCTAGCACTCAAAGAGAAGGATAATTAGAAAGTAGCCCACTTTCTATTCACTAATTCTAAGACTAATTGTGAAGACTATACAATTTCATTTTAGTATCTCCTAGTGGGTATCCAAAGCAAAACAAATTCTTACACCATGCATGCATTATTGAATTAAATTATGTATTACATTTTCTTTTTCTTGCCAAAAAGAAATATGTTCTATGACTTAGTAGTTGTATCAACATTATAATATTGGTTACACAATCTATATTTACAATTAGTATTTTATAATCAATTTTACCTAATTTAATAGTGGTTTTATAACCAGTATTCTAAAATCCATTTTTACACCAATTAGTAGTGTTGGATAGTTTGGACTAGTGTGCACCCATCTCTATGTTGAATAATCATGATCTTATGAGAGAAATACTAGTAGTCAAACTATTTTCCTACATTAGTTAGTACATTTCTAGTTTTGGACCACTGTGCACCATCTCGATTTTTAATGATCGTGATGTTAGGAGAGCCATATTGGTATTAAAACTGGTTTTATTCTACAACTAGCTATTTACCATTGGAACCAATCGAAGTCCAATATCCAAAATTGGACAGAGGCATAGGTGTTTCCTACCATTTGGCTACTGCTTGGTTGTTTCTAAGTCTACTTGTTGATACCATAAATATTTGGTTTTTATACCTATCTTGTTACAACAGTATTGACCTTTCACCACCAATAAACAATTATTTCGAAGTAAAATGGTTGTTTCCACTAGTATTCACTATTTCATGGTAATATCTAATATGTAAAGTGGGAACAATGAACAAAACTAGCAGAATCAATGCATTGTTAATTGTAGACCTCTTACCTATCTTGGGAAGCTTAATGGGAGATTTAAATGTCTTGACACCATCTGTTTTGGACCAAGTGGTAGAGTTCTAGCCACATGCATGGTTGAGTCACTTCTCTTTCAAAAGACAACAAGCAAAAAGAAAAATGAACAGTATAGGTGTTTGCATGCCAAAACAAAAAGATTGAATGGCAAAACAAAAAGATTGACTGCACCCTTATCCTCCATTAGTGGAATGCTACAAGTGGAGGAGTTCCAAACAATAATGTGTGTAATCTCATGTTTCCATATATTCATTGGTCGTGGACACATTGATACATGCATCTTTGATTCATCATTAACCAATTCCACCAACAAATGTAATTCATTTAATTCCTTTCATTGATCCATATAAAAAGGCTATACATGGGTTACTTCCACCTACTGAGGAATTGTGATAGATTTTATGAACAAAATTTTAAAAAAAGTAAGACAATACATCACCTATGCATCCTTTACGGAAGCCTCTAGTTTATCGCATGATTGGATACTAGGAGGTCTCATGTAGTGCAATGTTGCTTGTAATCCTTGTACATCCTCTTCAAGATGCTTCAGTAGAGGAGCATCAATTAACAACACCATGGAGTCATCCCCAGTACCACTAACAAGGCCACTAAATGGTTCACAAATTCGATGGGAGACCTTTGATAGTTTTCTCACTAATTTTATTTATGGTACTCTACGAAATGTGGCCCAATTGACTATCCTAGTGCAAAACTCATATACAAAGTTGCTTGAAAATGCTATTCTTACTTTATAATTTAGAGGAGGTCTATTATAGAATTGCTTGTATATTATACAATGCTAGTTGTAGTGTTCCTTCAATCTCTCCCAAGCGTGGCGAACTCATATACAAATTTGCTTGAAAATGCTATTCTTACTTTATAATTTAGAGGAGGTCTATTATAGAATTGCTTGTATAGTATACAATACTAGTTGTACTGTTCCTTCAATCTCTCCCAAGCGTGGCCAACTCATATACAAAGTTGCTTGAAAATGCTATTCTTACTTTATAATTTAGAGGAGGTCTATTATAGAATTGCTTGTATAGTATACAATACTAGTTGTAGTGTTCCTTCAATCTCTCCCAAGTGTGGCCCAATTAACTATCCTAGTGCACAACTCATACACATAGTTGTTGAAAATTTCATTCTTACTTTAGAATTTAAAGGAGGCCTATTATAGCACTAGTTGTATAGCATACAAAACCATTTGTAGTGTTCCTCATGAAAGTCACTAATTCTACCTTTTGTCCCCTTGTTGGAAGCTCGACAAAAATTATTAGCCATTTCTTAGGTGGTGGCTATCTTCACATAAGCCATGTTGGGATTTCTCTCTCCACCATACACAAGCCATACTTGTGATTTAAATCCTCCTTTATTTTACAAAATGCCTTTTGAATCAGTTCACATGATTCAACCTTGGGAGGATGCTGACTACTTAATGACTACATAGCAAGTAGAATTTCTTAATAAGTATTGAAAAAAATATCTCTAAATGACGATGATCCCACTTCTTATTAGAAACATATACAATGCAGAAATAGTAATGCCAAAGAAACAACAAATATGGCACGTCCTTAGAACCTTTTCTTATGCATAGGTTGAATAGATACATTGCTAGAAGGTAGAAATAAAGTACTCATTACAGATCAATCTATTGTGACCTTGCTTAGATCAAGCAATATACACCAAACTTCAAAGCAACCTTAGTTGTAGAGCATTAATACAAGTCAAAGCATACTAGGCAAGTAGAAAATTAGGAATTGAGCCACCAAATTGAAAGGCTTACCTAAGGATCCAATCAACCTTAGAAGCTCATGCATATCATAAAAGCTAAACACCAAACAAAAAGCATAAGAAGGTAATACACATAACAAGACTACCCATGTGACACCACATTCAATAGCACATTTTCACATAGACAAAGCAAAAATGAACATACAAGAAGTAAACAATGTGATTTCTTCTTAGAATCCCCCTTGCCTTCCTAGATTATCCATAGCTATATAGCCAAGCATGCTTTGAAGGTCAAACATAGTGGCCTCAACCATATTTGGATGTGTTAATGATTTACTAATGACTAGAGTGGTAGTCAAAGGGGGTAGCAATGAGGATATCACAAAATAGTGTATTTTGATCATAGCATCCATCCTTGAACCAACAATATCCCACCATCATTTTCTTAGGTCATTCTTTGCTGGGTCCGTTGGGTGTCTTATGTGCTTTGGTAGCTAACTTGATGCCGATGGGGCCCAACATTGCAAGACCATTGCTTTCTTTCACTTGTTGGATTCTTTCACTTGTTGGATTCTTTCACTTGTGGGACCATTTTTTGGCTTAAGTAATCATCCTTGCCTCCCATCATGCAGGTGACCAATTGAGTCTTGTAGGATGGTTGACCTTTCCCAAGGTGACATTATATCCCACATCTTGACAAACCATTTTTTAATCTCGTGCACTAGTAGCCCTTTTGGTGCTAAACGGGGCTTGATAATCACTATACCATAGGGCACAGGTTACCTTGGTTGGCATTAGCATCTTCTATGGAATTGGCTACTTAGTGTGATCAAATCTCAATTTGATTAAACTGAAAGTTGTTTTTGGTTATCCAAATAAACCACAGTGCATGTGCTCTGATAGGTGTCCATATCTCCTGTTTTGTCCTTGAAGAGTCTCCTAGTAGTATGGCCTTCCAATTTATTGGCTCCCCTATTTCCAATTGGACTATTTTCCACACCTTTCTAGCAATAGGATAGGCAACAAAGAGGTGGGAAATATCTTTATTTATAGAGGGGCACCTCATGCATTTGCCATTTCCCTTTCCAATTCTCAATCCTCTATTATTAGTCCACACAGTTTTATGCATTATTATCCAAAGCAAGGCACACAATTTATCAAGGATTGAGCTTGACCAAATGGAGTAGAATCTGAATTTCCATTTGCCCCTAGAGTCTTGCAATTTCCACCTAGTATTAAGGACATCACCTATGTCCCTGATTGGAGTGGGGATAGGGAAGAAACAAGTACTCTCAACCCAACCTGTTTGAAAGTCTCTTACATCTTTTATGAAATTGATTTTGATTACATCAGTTTCAAAGATTTGTTGACATTTTTATGTTGCTTTCTAGGCCTATGCACAATGCTATAGTCAAACTCCTACAACAATAGCATCCATCTTGCCAATCTTCTTATTAATTGCAGTTTATTCGCTAAGTAATGAGAGCTTGATGATCTACATGAGAATGCATTTTGTTGCCCAATAAAAAATGTTGTAATTTGTACAATGCATAGATCATTCCAAGTGCTTCCCTCTCTGTGATTGCATAGTTATTTTCATGCTTTATTAAGATTATACTAGCATAGTAGACTGGTCTGAACCATGTAGGTGGTTTTTGCTGCATAAGCACTACACCTATTGTTGCATTAGAAGCATCAACAAAAACCTCAAATGGGAGATTCCAGTCAGGGGGTTGTAGTATAGGTGCTATCATCAACATTTTCTTCATGATATTAAAAGCATATTGATGTGCATCACCCCAGATGTATGGCTCAGTTTCCCGTGTGAGTTTTGTGAGAGGATAGCATATGTCAGCAGCAAGGTATCTAAGAAATCTATAGTGCCATTTAATTTAGCCTATAAATCTCTGAAGCTGCTTAATATTTTTGGGTGGTTTGGCCTGTTGTCTGGATGACACTTTGTTTGGATCTATTTCCATTCCATCTTGTGAGATAATGTGCCCTAGGAGGATTCCTCTACTCACAACAAATGCACATTTGGCTGGGTTTAAGCTTAGACCAACCATTCTACACTTGGAAAAACATAAACTCAAGTGTTGTAGATGTTCCACTCTTTTCCCAAATACTAAACTTTCATAAAAGATGTAAGATACTCAGAAAATCTTTGAAATTGATGTAATCAAAATCATTGATCAGTATACATGCTCAAATCAACAAACACAACCACCCAACCTACATCCCACCACCTTGAACGCACGTAATACATAGGGTTTCTAGGTAGTGCACCCCCCAAGCAATCAATCCTCTATATTGACAAGATAGCCCAAGGACATACACAGTATGAATCCAACCCTTATCGACAAGTCTATTCCCTTGCATGAGACTCACACCCCCACAATAGCCGTTCTCACCGAACCCTCCTCGATGGACTCCATCATCAAGTATACCTCTTGCCATACTGCCAAATGAAAGATGATAATAAATAGTCCCTCATACACGTCGAAAACCACTGCTAGTTCGTTGCATGCCCCACTGACGGACCGTCCATTGCAACAATAGATCAACAAAATCTTTTCCCATGAGCCTCCTCTACATATGGCACCCAAATGAGGCCATCGCCTCATATTTCCTAGGCCACTAGAAGTGCTAGATCCAAACCTCCAACTCTGAAGCACTGCAAGCAACCATGGCTTCCAAGAGATCTCTCACCCCTACTCGGAAAAGCCCATGCCAAAGCCTGGCCATAGAGAAGTCTATACATATCCTAGATTCAGAGGAGATAGAATTAGATGACGAATCACCACTTCCACCGTAGAAGAAGCAGATGCTCATAAAAACCTTCACAAATTTCAAGGTATCATTGGACCTATCCAAGCATTAGAGATAGCTCAAGAAGATCAGCTTATTGCAGTATGCTAGTTTTCCTTGAGCATCAAGGCTTTCCCGCATGCTCTGATGCAATACGAGAGTTTCCAGTGTAGTGGAGGTATGCTAGCTAAGAATATCATGCTTTTCCCTGATGATTATTGCATAGGTTTTTCAGCTTCCTACCATGAATGAGGAGGTTGTCTACAAAAAAGATGTCAACTCTAACATGTAAAAGGAGTTTAGCACACCGAAGACGCAAAAGAACTACTTTTTCATCAATAATGTATAGGATTTGAGGAGATGCCATCAATTTGTTTTGTGTCTCAAAAGGATGCAATTGCTCATCAAAACTAATATTGTGAGTAGAGATTCATATGCTACACTAAGTGCAGCAGAGAAAGGAACTAAGATTTCATGGGCACATCTACTGCACTCACTCCTTATGAGTGAGATTTCTTGGAAAAGAGTTGAGCATCTCCAATGATCATTCAAAGATAGGGCCGTTCATTGCTGTGTTGTTTGAATTTGCTAGTCAGATGGGTATAAAGGCCCTAGAGGTAGTCCATCACTACAGTGAAGAGCGCACAAAAACAAAGCATGACAAACAGCATGAGGAGGAGCAGACAAAGAGAGATATGCTACAAGCATTGGAAGATTCCCAATACTCTAAGGAGGAAGCCACTATGGCTGTCTAACGGCCAATCCTTGGCAGAACGTCTATGCCACGGATCTTATATGGGTGTAATCAAGTTAACATACTATGTTATTTATGCTTGTAAGCACATTTCAAGAGGTCGTGTAACAAGAAAACAAGTCGGACCTTTAGCTATTGTACATGGATTTGTATTTTCCAATAACAAGTCATTTGAATGATGGTGAGTGGCATGTGAAGTATAGCTAAAGATGGGCTCAGGGTGGTGGAATGAGTAGTTCGAATGCTTCTTCTATCGATGTTTTCATGTGAAGAAACGATGAAGCGAGTGAGAACTAGAGAATAGCAGGAGCACAAGAGTAAAAGAGTAGACCTGCTACCTTCAAGCTTGTTTATAGAAGAGGAGACAAATATGTAGATGAAGCGAGACTCCTCCAGAAGTATCTATCGCATCACTTAGTCTCAGTCTCTCTATCTAGCTCTCAATTGCTAGAGCTCTCTCTCTAACTCCCTCTTTGTAACTGCATCTCTCTCTTTGTTGGTTTTATTTGCATGGCTCTCTTTCTTTGATGTCGATATTATGTTTTCGCACAATGAGGTGGAAGGCACAAAAGGTGGATTATCCACAATAGAGGATTTCTTGCCTCACAAAAGAGGATTTTCAAAAGTATTTGTCGCATCACTTAGTCTCAGTCTCTCTATCTAGCTCTCAATCGCTAGAGCTCTCTCTCTAAGTCCCTCTTTGTAACTGCATCTCTCTCTTTGTTGGTTTTATTTGCATGGCTCTCTTTCTTTGATGTCGATATTATGTTTTCGCACAGCGAGGTGGAAGGCACAAAAGGTGGATTATCCACAATAGAGGATTTCTTGCCTCACAAAAGAGGATTTTCATGCACAATATGGGATCAATGTAGAAGGCTAGGACCCAAAGCTATTAAAGTAAAGTGATGTCTCAGAACACGAATGGTTTTCTGTCTTCAATCACACAAAAGAAAACCAAGCATATCAGATTGAGTGCAATGGTATTCAGCCATCACTTTTTGAGAACGTGATGATTTTTTTCAACATACACCAGAAGTGTCCTACCAACATGGAAGTTGGAGTTGCTTTTGCAAGGGCATACATGCTCCACTATGGTTTTAAAATAAGGTAAGTCCATGCATTTTTCTTGGGCTATTGTTGCCAAGGAGTACAACAATGAACTGAAAAAAGCGGGGTACTTTGAAAGCAATTATATGCGTTTGGAAGATGAAAAATGGCATGCGAGCCAATGGGGAGCCAATGCCCCAGAGGACAGCATGGGGGGGCACCTCCAAATTGAAAAAACTCCTTAGTCAACAGCAGTAACAAATAGTGGCAGCTTGCATGCCACAAGGTGAGGCCTTGAAGATTAAAGCATTAATTAAGGACATAGTAAAAAGAGAGGACATTGCAAGGAATGCACTTGCAATTGCGCAAAAGACAATGCAAGAAGCAAAGATTCAAACAAAGATTCAAAAGCTTGAAAATTCCATTAAGAGATCCAAACTTAAGGTGTAGATTGCAACAAACTAGTCAACATTGGAGTTGCTTGGAGTAGGATCATATGACTTTGATACGCTGTCTCTTATTAATTGAGGTACTTTTATCAAATTTTGGGTTTCTCTATTTCTATTGTAATATGTATGTGTATATAAATTAATTTCCTTTGCATGTTTTCTATATTTCCGGTTGATGTGGACCTATAGTCTCACCTCGTTAGATGGAGTTGGAAGGGCAACATGCATTGCTTCTAGAGATGCTCCACCAAGTGCAAGCAGGCTACCAAGCTTGCCTTTTCCCATCTACTCCTTTTATGGTTACTAGTCATGTAGACAACCTAACTCAAACACTTATTTCATTAATTTTGGACTTGTCAATGTACAAATTCATTTTAATAGATACTTTTGGACTAGGTTATGGATAAAATTTAAGGAAAAACTTACTCTTCAAAACACAGATAAAAACATAAAAACAAGGAATTTTTAAGATTTTTTTGAAGGAAATAAAATCAATTTAATTATAAAAACATAACAAAGATAAGCTAAACCAAAAGATAAGAAATAGTAGCAAATAAAACTAAAATTATGAAAATTAACATAACTTCTTACATAGACTAGTGCACGGTCCCGATTCATTTTTGTACTTAAATTTCTATTGAAAAAATCTACTTTATAAAATATCCTTCTAAAACCAAAAGATGACACTACCCTTTTGAAATAAAGATTTTATTTACTTACACTATCATATTGTACTAATAATGCAAAAACTAAGAAATGTAATTCTTACATCACTCTATATTGTAGAAATCCTAGTATAATTTTTCATTTTAAAGAATCTTCATTTAAAAGTTTAACTTTTTCTTAACTTATTAATAACTTTAATAAATAAAAATCATTTAAATACATGGATAAACTATGTGTGTGTGTGTGTGTGTGTGTATGTGTGTACGCATGTATATATATATATATATATATATACAAGGTCCATGCATTAGATTAATTTACCATGAGAGTCCTTTAAAATCTCCAAGACTTAATAACAATGTTAATAAACACCTTTTAGAGTTTTGAAACTCTAAAATCTCCAACAGTTAATAACAATGCCAATAAACACCATTAGGGTTTCAAAAAGAAAAAATGGTATAATCTCAAAGAACTTTATAATGGTGCTAATAAACACCTTGCAATAGTTACAAAGATTTTTAAGCAAACACCTTCAAATGATGTATCTTGATGGAGGGGGAAAGAGAGAGAAAGAAGTTTTTTTAATAATTAAAATTAACATTTTTATTTTATTTTGTTTTGTCTTATTTTATTTTTGTCACCGCCTCCGTGCTACCATGGTAGCATGATCTCTTGAACAAGGGAGGGAGGAAGGAGAAGAGAAGGGAAGAGAGAGGAAGAGAAGGTGTAATCTACCCATTGCGCATGGCTTCAAGCTTAACTTGGAGCTTTGTTAGTGGAGTTTTAGGGGAGGTATGAGGAAGGAAGTGTGAGTTAGACAAAAAAGAGATGGAAAGCTGTCATTTTATGTTGAAGAGCATTTTTTAGTTTAGGAAGCTTCATTTTTAGGTTTGTTAAAGTTTTGAAATGATAGTTTCTAAGATTACTAAAGTGTGTATGTTATCAAATCTCACAAAAAACAACCAAGAATGAAGAATCAAGCTAAAAATTAAAGTTGTTTTGTGTTAACAGTCACCCCTCAATAAATCTCTCATTTTTGCACTCGAATGTTGTTTTTCTTTCATGTTTTTTGCATTTTTGAGTAGGTAAACTAGGTGGTTTAGAATCCCCCTAGTATAAAAAAACCTAAAGAGAAACTCCAAATCTGTCAAAAATCATCATAAATCAGTTTGTGGCATAGCACATTTCTATACCCACGGGTCGATGGTAGCGCTATCCTGCTGACCGCTGTCACCATAGCCCTATCCCACCGATCAAACTCTGTTGACCCATGGCCATAGTAGCACCTATCCCCACGACCCAACTTTTGACCACGATCTAATGTGCTACCCTAATTAATATGTGTCAAAGTTAGCTATTCTGCAGGTCTGACAATCGTTGACTTGTGGCCTTAGTGCTTACCCCCAGGATTGTCGCTATAATAGTATCCCGCCGATTGGTGACTTTACTTATCCCCATGCCTGTTGCCATATTCGTATCCTGCCGATCAAGATATCTCGACGATCGATGCGTTAAGATCATCCCCGCGACTGTTGACATTTTGCTACCCCCACTCTCGTTGGCCATACCATTATCCCATTGACCTTGTTGTCCCTCCGCCTGTAGTCTTAGCTCATCCCTACTATGACCATGGGGATACCACCTATGTCCCATCCCTCTAACATGTGGCACTACCCATCCCGCCGATTGGTAGCTTTAGCACTATTCCGCCGACCGATGCATTAAGCACTATCCTACCACCCATTGCCATACTGGTATCCCGTCAATCAGCAAGTTAAGCTATCCGTACGACCATTGAAAAATTTTCATCGATGCAAATCTCAATCCGTCGAAAAAAAGCTTTCTTTCGTCGATGGAATTTGGGATTATAGAATCCACTTTGATTTTAGAATCCTGATTTTGATAACGGAAAAAATTTCCATCGACGAAAATTTTTTGACGGAGGGAAATTTTTTCATTGGTGGAATTTTTGGATGATTTTTTTCCCATCGGCAGAAAAATTTGGCACTGAAGGTTTCCTTGGATGAAAGAGAGATTTCACACATTTTGGAACACTTCGTTTTTTCCTTTTTTGGGATGGAAATTTCACTCCCTCAATGGAAATTTCAATCCGTTACCCAATTTTGGATTCCAAAATCCACATTCACATCACAACAGCTTGAATTGATCTAGAGTAAATTGATAAACTTAAAATCATCACTATTTAGATTGAAATTTAAGTATTTGATCCAAATAATGTAAGATGATATGCATATTTAGTTAATATTTAAATCTAAAAACATCTTTACATTCAACAAACCTCTTTGATGGCCATGAACTCCCATATAATTAACTACCTATGCTAATCTTGAAATATTCTCAAATTCAAGAATTTTATTAACACTGTATAAAAATAAAGATTTTTTTAAAAGAAAATTCATTCCTATAGGTTTATGGATAGACATTACATACAACATGGAGTTTGAAAACATATATTGGTACAAAACTTATACTTGAAGGCAATGTTTTTACTTCTATGGAAGTAATTGGTATTAAACTTTTTTAACAAAAGTGCTCAAGAGAAAGTTGATCAAATATGCTTAAAATAAAATAAAAGTGGAATTCATTAATGTATAGAAATGTTTAAATTGAAAGATGTAGAAATTCTTTTGTATGGTTTTGAGCTATAAAAAATTGGACAATTAAGCACTAAAAAACAATTGATATATTAAAGAAAAATATCCAAGCACTTTCCCATTTGAATAGAATAGTTACTTCTCCTTTGTAATTTGTTTTTCCCAAATTATGCATTAGAACACTCTTTCCAATTCATAGTATTGGACGTTTCTAGGTTTCAGAGTAAGATGTAAGTAATGCTTTTTCCATAAAAGCAGCTATTTTTAAAAGATATTTAACATAAAATTGTGTATTTTGTCTGCATAGTTTGGAAAAAGGTACTTTTTTTATTTTTTTTTTCAAAAAAGGACTTGTGTTATCGTTTGCATGATTTTGTTTTCATTTTTTTTGACTCATTGTTGAGGATTAAAAAGAGAAGGAAAGGGAGGAAAAGAGAAAGGAAAAGAGAGAGGAAAAGAGAGAAAAAGAGAGAAGAGGATGAAAGAGAGGAAGAGAGGATGAAAGAGAGAAGGAAAGAGAGGAAACAAGAAAGGAAAAGAGAGAGGAAAAGAGAGGAAAAGAGAGGAAAGGAGAGAAGGAAAGAGAGGAGGAAAAGATAAAAGGAAAAGAAAGGTTTCCTCTCTTTTCTCTCTTTTCCTCTCTTTCCTTCTCTCTTTTCCTCTCTTTCCTTCTCTCTTTTTCTCTCTTTTCCTCTCTTTCTATCTCTCTTTTCCTCTCTTTTCCCCTCTCTTCTATTCCCTCTCTTTCCTTCTCTCTTTTCCTTCTCTCTTTTCCTCTCTTCTATACTTAAACCAAATTCACAGGCTAATATTTGTAGCATGGCTAATATTTGTAACTCTACCCCCTACCCTAAATCCTAAACCCTTATCCCTATAGCCTAAACCCAAATTCCTATAGTGTAAACACTATTTCCTATAACTTAAACCCTAAAACCTATACCTTAAATCCTAAACCCTTAACCCTTTACCCTATCTCCTAAACCTTAAGCCAAAAAATAGTATTTGAAATGTGCTATTTGACCATGCACATAACCGATGGGCATGATCCTTTGCACATGTGCCATTCAAATGTTTGTCAAATCACATGCAAAGTACCATATGCATCGGATATGCTTTTGATGGTCAAAGTCCCCACAAATCCCATTTTTCACCAAGTGTTATGCACAACCATCAAAAAATAGTATTTGAGGTGTCTCATTCAAATGTGCACATAACCAATGGGCATGATGCTCTCTACACATGTGAATCCAACCTATGTTAATGCACATACAAATTATCATACCCATCATATATGCTTTGGATGGTCAAAGTCATCACAAACCCCATTTTCCATCAAGTGTTATACACAACCATCAAAAAATATTATTTGAGGTGTGTTATTCGTACGCATACATACCTGATGGACACGATAATCTTCATTTATGTCAATCCAACCTATGTTGAGTCTTGTAAAAAGTATCCTACCCATCGGATATGCTTTGGATGGTTAAACTTGTCACAAACCCCATTTTTCACCAAGTGTTATGCACAACCACCAAAAAAACATGCTCTGAGGTGTGTTATTCGAACATGCACATACCTTATGGGCATGATACTTTGTAAATGTATAAACATAACCTATTTGGAGTTGTCTACAAAGTATCATGCCCATCAAATATGCTCTAGATGGTCAAAGTCACCACAAACCCCATTTTTGCACAACCGAAAAAAAATAGTATCTAAGGTGTGTCATTCGAATGCGCTCATACCCAAAGCTCATGATACTTTTCACACATGTCAATACAACTTGTATTGAGGCATGCGCAAAATATCATGTCCATCGAATATTATTTGGATGGTCAAACGCACCACAAATACATTTTTTCATGAAGTGTTATGCACAACTGCCACGAAATAGTACCTGAGTTGTATTATTCGAATGCGCTCATACCCAAAGGGTACGATGCTTTGCACAAGTATAAATAAAACCTATTTTGAGGTGCATGCAAAATATCTTTCTTGTTGGATATGTGTTGGATGGTTAAACACACCACAAACCCCATTTTTTACCAAGTCTTATGCACAACTACCAAAGAATAGTATTTGAGGTGTATTATTCAAATGCTCTCATACCTGATAGGTATCATGCTTTTCATGTGCATAAATAAAATCTATTTTGAGTTGTGTGCAAAGTATTATGCCCATTGGATATGCTTTGGATGGTCAAAGTCATCACAAATCGCCTTTTTCATCATGTTATCCACAATCGCAAAAAAATAGAGTTTAGGGTGTGTTATTCAAATGTGGACATACTGGATGGACATGATACTTTGCGTTCATGTCAATTAAACCTATTTTGAGGTCTTTACGAAGTAGCGTGGCCATCGAATATGCTTTGGATGGTCAAATGTGCCACAAACTCCATTTTTCACTAAGTGTCATGCACAACCACCAAAAAACATGCATTGAGGTGTGTTATTCGAATGCGCACACATCCAATGGCCACGATACTTTGCAAGTTCATCGATACAACCTATTTTGAGCTGTGTGCAAATTATTATGTCCAAAATAGTATTTGAGGTGCGTTATTCGAACATACAAATATCCAATCGGTATGATACTATTGATAGAAGTCAATCTAATAGATGTTGAGAATTGTGCAACATATCATGTCCATCAGATATGATTTAGATAATCAAACTTGCCACAAACCTCATTTTTCACCAAGTGTTATGCACAACCATAAAAAAACACACGCTTTGAGGTGTGTTTCAATTGCGCACATACCCGATGGCCAAGATACTTTGCAAGTTCATCAATACAACCTATTTTGATCTATATGCAAATTATTTTGCACATCAGATATGCTTTGGATGGTCAAGGTTGCCACATATCCCATCTTTTAACCAAGTGCTATGCACAACAGTGAAAAAATAGTATTTGAGGTGTGTCATTTGAATGCCTTGATATCTGATGGGCCCTATACTTTGCATACACATCAATATAATATATGTTGAGGCATGTGCAAAATATCAAGCGCCACCATCAGATATGCTTTGGATCCAAAAATGCGCCACAAACTCCATTTATCACACTAAGTGTTATGCACAATTACCAAAGAATAGTATTTGAGGTTGTTAGTCAAATGCCCTCATACTTGACGGGCACAATAATTTGCACACATGTCAAGACAACCCATGTTGAGATGCGTGCAAAGTATTGTGTGCATTCGATATGCTTTGGATAGTCAAAGTCGGCACAAACCCACTTTTTCATCAAGTATTATGCACAATCGCTAAAAAATAGTATTTGAGGTGTGTTATTTAATTGCACAAATACTTGATGGGCACGATACCTTTCAATCATGTCAATTTAATATTTGTTGATTCTTGTGCCAAGTATCATCATCAGATATGCTTTAGATGGTCAAACTCGCCACAAAGCGTATTTTTCACTAAATGTCATACACAACCACCCAAAAACATGCTTTGGATGTGTTATTCAAATGTGCACACACCTAATGGGTATGATGCTTTGCACGTGTGTCAATACAACCTAAGTTGATTTGTGTGCAAAGTATCATGCCCATTAGATATGGTGTGGATGATTGAAGTCACCAAAAATCCTATTTTGCACCGTGTTATCCACAACCGCCATAGATTGTATCTGAGGTGTGTCATTCGAATGCACTCATACCCAATGGGAATGATACTTCACACACACATCAATACAATATATGTTGAGTTGCATTCAAAATATCGTGCCCATCAGATTTGCTTTGGATGGTCAAACATGCCACAAACTCTATTTTTCTCCAAGTGTCATGCACAACCGCCAAAAAATAGCATTTGAGGTGTATTATTCAAATGCTCCCATATCTGATGGGCATGATGATTTGCACACATATTAATATAATATAATTAGAGACACATGAAAAATATCGTGTCCATCAGATATGCTTTGGATGGTCAAACATGCCACAAACCCCATTTTTCATCAAGTGTTATGCACAATTGCCAAAGAATAGTATTTGAGGTGTGTATGCAAGTGCACTCATACCTGATAGCCACAGTACTTTACACACACATTAATCCAACCTATGTTGAGGTGTGTGCAAAGTATCATGCCCATCAAATATGCTTTGGATGGTCAAAGCTAGCACAAACCCAATTTTTCATCAAGTAATATGCACAACCGTCAAAAAATAGTATTTGAGGTGTGTTATTCAAGTGCGCACATACCGGATGGACATGATAACTTGCACTCATGTCAATTTCACCTTTCTTGAGTCTTGTGCCAAGTATCGTGCCCATTGGATATGCTTTGGATGGTCAAACTCACTACAAACATTATTTTTCACTAAGTGTCATGCCACTGCCAAAAAACATAATCTGAGGTTTGTTATTTGAGCGCGCACATACCCGATGGACATGATACTGTGTGTAGGCATCAATCTTGCATATTCTGATGCATGTAAAATGTATCATGCCCATCGGATATGCTTTGGATAGTCAATGTTGCCACAAACCCCATTTTTCACCAAGTAATATGCATAACCACCAAAAGAAACTATCTGAGATGTGTCATAAGAATGCGCTCATACTTGATGGACATGATACTTTATACATGTGAATCCAACCTATGTTGAGGACATATAAATTATGGTACCCATTGTATATGTCAAACTCGCCTCAAAATGCCGTTTTTGACCAAGTGTTATGAGAACCTGAGGTGTGTCATTCGAATGTGCTCATACTTGGCGGACACAATACTTTAAGCACGTTTCCTATAAGCTGGAATTTGAAAATTCTAACCATATATATGACTCTAGATGGCTTATGCTGATCGATTTGAGTACTTGGAGGGCTAAATTTGGGTCTCATATGTGGAAGTTATGTTAATTTTTGGGCTAATTTATCAAATTTCAAGTTTAAAATATCAGCTAAACTAGAAGGGGAAAGGGGGGGGGAGGGGGGAAAAGAAGAAAGGTGGGGGAGGGGAAAGGGTAGAAAGGGGGAAGGGGGGAGGGGAATGGGGGGAGCGAAAGGGGGAATGGGGGAAAGGGGGGAATGGAGGAAAGGGGGGAATGGGGGAATGGGGAATGGGGGGAGGGGAAGGGGGGGAAGGGGGAAAGGGGGAATGGGGGAAAGGGGGGAAAGGGGGGAGGGAAGTTTGAATTCTAGAGCGGGAAGTTTGAATTCCTTGAGGGAACTATATTGACTCTCACCTCTCCCTCTCCCTTTTCAATCACACCCTCCCTCTCATCGTGTTCCCCTTCCTTCCTCTCTCCCTCTCCCTCTCCCTCTCCTTTCTCCTCCCTTCTCTCCCTCCATCTTTCTCCACCCCCCCTCTCTCTCTCACTCACTCTCTCTCTTTCTCTCTCCTCCTTCTCATCTCCTCTCTCCCTCCCTTTCTTCTATAGTGTGCAGCGGTGACACACACACACCAAGAGAGAGATTTTTTTTTTTTAAATTTGTCATTGCCTCTACACTACCGCGGTAGTGTGACTCTCTCTCATTTTTTATTTTTTATTTTGTCACTGCCTCTTCATTGTCGTGGCAGTGTGAGTCTCTCTCTCTCTCTCTCTCTCTCTCTCTCTCTCTCTCTCTCTCTCTCTTCCCTTACCTTCATTCCTTCCCTCGATCTTCCCTTACCTTCATTCCTTCCCTCGATCTTCCCTTACCTTCATTCATTCCCCATCTTCTTTCCTCTCTTTCCCTCTCCATTCTCTTCCCTTCCTCCTCGTCACCCACCTATCTAATTAATTTTATTTTAAAAAAATTTATTACTCCCTCCTCTACTCTTCCCTTCCTCTCTCCCTCTCCCTTCCTCTCTCCCTCTTCCTTCTACTCTAGTCCCTCCTTCTACTCTCCCCATCATGTTCCCCTCCCTTCCTCCCTCTCCCTCTCCCTCGCATAGGGCTCTGTTCCCCCTCTCCCTCTTCCTCCCCTTTCTCCTCCCTTCTCTCCCTCTCTCTTCCCATTCTCCTCCCTTATCTCCCTCTCTCTTCCCTCCTCCTCATCACCCACCTCTCTCTCTCTCTCTCTCTCTCTCTCTCTCTCTCTCTCTCTCTCTCTCTCTCTCTCTCTCTTTCTCTCTCTCTATCTCTCTCTCTTCTCCCCTCTCCTTTCCTCACTCTTCCCTTACCTTCATTCCTTCCCCGTCTTCTTTCCTCTCTTTCCCTCTCCATTCCATGTCTCTCTCCCTTCCCTTCCCTTTTCCTTCTTTCCCTCTCTTTCGCCCTCCATTAAGATGCGTCATTTGAAAATGTGTGCTTCACTCAATGCAAACACATCTTATAAAACCTTTGTAACTATTGCAAGGTGTTTATAAAGTTCTTTGAGATTATACCAATGTTTCTTGCTAAATCATTAAAAGGTTTTTATTAGCACCATTATTAAGTCTTGGCGATTTTAAAGTTACAAAACTCTAAAAGGTGTTTATTAACACCGTTATTAAGTCTTGCAGATTTTAGAAGACTCAAATGGTAAATTAATCTCGTACATGGAGCTTAACTATATAAATATAAATATAAATATAAAAGCCTTATGGGTATGCCCATGCCACGTGGACAGTGCAATGCACTGGTCCCACCATATGTATCAATGGCCTTTGATCAATGAACCAAGGACATGTATGTTCCATGCATGCATGTGCAGCGTTGTGTGTGACTCCATATCTACCAGATTTTAGAGTTTTTAAACTCTCAAAAGGTGTTTGTTAATATCATTATGATATCTTGAAGATTTTAGACGACTCTTATGGTAAATTAATGTCATGCATCCGCATACATACATACATACATACATGCATACATACATACATACACATATACATACATGCATGCATGCATACATATAATTTTCTCATACATTTAAATTACTTTTATTAATTTAAGTGTAATTAAACTATTTTTTTATTTAATTATTAATTTAAATTCTTATTAAGAGCAACATTATAGATAGATATTCTTAAATTTATTACGTGGAAATGATAGTGCTAAAAAGTAAATGCTAAAAAGTAAACTTTTGATTCTCGAACAACATTTTCATAAAGTAAACTTTTCATTTAGGAAGGAGTTTTAGGAATAGTCCAAATGTAGACATATGAGTCCAAAATTAATGAAATAAGTGTTCTCAAAATCAAGAAATTGTGTTGATTGCAGAATGGCATTCAATGTAGAGGAGACCTTGATGCCGGTAATGCTACCATTGAGACACATGTACCATGCCATTCTCTTTGTGACTGCATTCTCTGTTGGTGGTGTATGCAGATATCCTGATTGTACTATGGTGATTCCATAAACTACACATTCCAATGTGGCTTGGAGAGCAAGTAAATACATTATTAATTTTGTTTTACATATAATAGTTAGCATTTATCATATGCTTTGTAGCATTTATTTCATGTTAATTAGCACATGTCGATTTGTCCATTAGAACGTGCTAGTTAGCATATGTTGTATGTTAGCCTATGCTAGTTAGTATATGTTCAACAGCATAAGTTGTATGCTAGGTAGCATATGTTGTATGCTAGGTAGCATGTTGTATGCTAGATTATGCTGGGTTAGGGAATTCAAGTGGCAAACAACTATCAGAAATGGTTGACAACCTCATCATAGATCTTGCATCTGCTAGGTATACCCTAGAAGAGATTGAAGATGCAAAAATTCAAGATGACTCTCCCTTGGCTCACCTCCTAAAAAAATTGTCGAGGAAGAAGGGACATATGACCATACAATGAGTCGAGAGTCTCCTACAAAGAAAGCTAAGGGCACATCAGGTGCATCAAAATCCCTGATACCCAAATCCCCCACAACGAAATCCCTCAAACCGAATACATGCAAGAAATTATGAGGTTCATAGCTTCTTAGATACTAGGAGGTGCCTTTTTGTAAGATCCCCACCTCTAGGAGGTGTGTTTAGTAAGAACAATGATAGAGAAACTCCATTTTGTCAATTACATATATAATGAAGTGTCTCCCTTTCCTATTTATGCATGACTCAAAATCTTTTATTGTTGTGCTTAAGTACTACAACTTTCTTTGTGGGAAGCTTTGCTCCTATTGGTTGTATATTAATTATCTAGATATCTCCCTTTGTATGCATTCCATTGATTGGTCAGAAGGGGATGTCATGCGTGTTGTGTGGGTGCCACAAATGTTTTCTTAAATGTATTTGCAAGCATACATTCCCCGTAATTTCTTTCCATGTGTGCACATACCAACCATAGTGTGTCATGACAGAGCCAAAGAAATTGTTGTGTCATGGGCAACTAGAGAAAAACATGACACTGTTGGCTCTTGGGAACCAAAGAAAAAAAGTATACCAAGAGAGAAAAGACAACTATTAGTAGAGAAGTACATAGAGGACATCATTCAAGTGCAACCTATCTGAGAAAATGTTGTCCCTGATGTAAATCTTATGCCACTTGTAGAGGAGAATGATCGTAGAGTGCTCATATTGGACTTGAATGGTGTCTTGCTCTATGTTTTAAGGGTAGGGGACTTAATTCCTAGGCACACAGCTTGGATGATAGAGGTGCCAATGACAAAGGTGTCATTCAATTGAGCGTGTATGGGTCCATAAAGAAGTAACACATTTTTTAATATGGTGCATGGAGCATTTAAGTATTCTCATCTGGAGTTGTGCACGGCTAGACAAAGTCTGGTAGGTAGTGTGGGCAGCATTTCCAGACCACAAGCTGCCAAATTAGAAGGGCATCTTTTTAGCCAAGAAGATTGTCAATTGTAGAAGGGTGCAATGACCATACATGGGATAGACAAGCCCATTTTTATAAGTGTTTGGAGGATTTTGGGCCAAGTTGCTAGTGTTTAACAAGGATAATACCTTGATAATTGATGACTCATCATACAAATGTTTTAAAAATCTATGCTAATGGTGTATGATAATTCCAAATGTTGAAGACCTGAGACTCATAACTCACTGGATACTTGACTAGCATGATTGCATATTGCCATGTGGCAATGGCTACTTGCAAAATGCCATCTTGAGTTCTCATTGGCAAACCGAATATCTTATCTACCTATTAGCATATGTTCTGTGTTAGGCAGCATATGTTTTGCATCTTTCAGTATGTGTGGGGTTTCATGTGGGTTGACACATCTTCTAAGAACTTTACCATCTCTTCCCATTTGGTACAATTCTCCATTTATCATTTGATACCATCCATGTTTGAGAAGAAGGGTGCGCTTTTGCCTTGTTGTCATTCGTTCTAGAAAAGTGCTTGTGGAAAGAAGGGTGGCTACATGCTTGTACCGATATGGAAGGGCTTCTTCTTGGAATAGGAAAGCATCTGGTAGGTCATGGAATTCCATCTTCTATGCTAGGTTCCCCAAACTCTATCCTATAGAGGTGGTTTGCTACAAAGTGTTGCTTTCCAAGTCAAATCACCACTTCAAAGTCAAACCTTGAAACAACAACAACCACCTTTGTACCTTTCCAGAAACCATAGTCTTGTTAACGAGATGTTTGAGTGCTTGATGATCAGTGATCATGATGATTTTCTTTGCCAAAAGATAATGCCTAATTTTTTGCAAAGCAAACACCATTGCCTAGGGGATTCACAAGAGGAAACTCATGATATCACAGAGTGTACAATACTTTTTTGAAATGAGGCACAAGCTTATACATTAGGGGTGGGGGGCCTTTTTGTTTTTCCCAATATTGAATTTAAGTTAGGGGGGATATGCCATATTTAAGAGGGGGGACATAGTATAGGCTACCTTGAGTAACTAGTCCAAACACATTAGGTTTTGTGTGTGGTTTTAAATAGTCTTAGGGAAAGTAATCTAAATTTGCTTATTGTGTAATATAAATGCTTGAGAAACAACATAAATTTAAGGAAAGGGGGGACGTAATAGAATTTTGGTCGTATCTTATAAGCTTAAATAGGGGTGTCTAATCATCCTACGTTGCTATAGAGAGGTTGATAAGATAGTTGGGAGTCTGGAATTTCCTTGAAATAATAAAAATCTTGCATACATTTCTTGAACTTGTGGATATTCTCATGGTGCTCGTAATACCTGATTTTGTATCAACCCGCTTCCATGTTAGTACTTAAATGTTTTAAGTAGCCTGGTGGTTGAAACCTAACGGTTAACTATACTTAGTCTAAAGGGCACTAGCACTATATAGCGACACATATATCCTAAAACTGTCACTATATAGCGACAGGAACAGAGCATAATGTCGCTATATAGCGATGGTTCATGGAACTTAATCTAAGGAAAGATGGAAGGAGCTCATAGGTGTCTAGTTGTTGGATCTTAATGGATTTCCTTGGGGATAATGATACCGTCCATGCTTGCCGTAATGATTGTATTCTCTTTCTTTGCGAGCATGGAGATTTAGCTAGTTTCTGAAGTGTGGGGAACAATGATATAGAGATGACTTGTAGGGTGAGCAGATCCCGATAAAGGTCTTGAGACACTTTCCCATCATTGCTAGAATACATCACATGTTCTGATGCAAATCCATAGTGGAGTTGATGACTTGGCATGCTACACATTGGTACACTGATGACACATTGAGGATTCCTATAGATTGTGCAACTTGGAAGCACATAGACAATCACAGTGGTTGAACTTTGCGATAGAGCCATGCAACTTACATCTTGAGCTCACCATGGACGGCATATGCTTGTCCTATTTGTGGGCCAAGTTTGAAACCACTTGCACGATGCTCCAAACACGAGGAAAAATGTTTATCAAGGTCATGCTTGATACCTTCTGCTAGACCATATCGCATGTGGAGGCTAGCTTGATCCACCACCACCATATTTGAAGGAAAGTGAGTGGATTCGGGCTTGGAGGGTGAATGGAGAGGAGCCTCCTCTTGGTATGAAGAGGCTATCCATCTTTCATGAGCTTTCTTATTGGCATCACTTACAAATCAATCATCTCTTGGATCCCATGCACATCTTCAAGAATGTGGGGGCTACTATCTGGGCAGATATCTAGGCAGATTTGGTTGGTTCCAAAGACTTGAGAGGAGTGCGAGAAGACTTGTGCGCTATGAATACGATGCCTCGTTTGTGGCCCCAGTGCATGTTCATAAAGTTGTCCTTCTAAAAGCAACATGGATCCTCTCCAAGAGAGAGGAGGCAGCGAGGTCAAGGTGGACATTGCCTCTTTTCGAACACCGATAGGGTACATGCATTACTTGAAAGGAGCCTTTTCAAAGGACAATAAGCTTAGTGGTCTCAAGTCTTATGATTGGCAAAAGATCTTATAGGTATTCTAAGCTGTAGGATACGTGTACCAATAATTGTGATGCGTTAGTGTAATTATGATTATGTTATATTATTGACATGTTTTCTTTGTTGCTTGGATAGTTTATCTTCCCAATTACAGTGAAAGGGTGCTTACAAGAAAGGGTGCTTACAAGAAGATGTTAGAAAGGGTTCATCTTCCCAATTACAATGAAAGGGTGCTTACAAGAAGATGTTAGAAATGCTATATTCAAGATCAGTGGTATTGTGAGGTATGCTTACCATCAACTCGCATTGATTTCATTTTCTTTAATTTAAGTTGAATAATCTGTAGAGTGATTATGAATATATCTTACATGGGCATGCAAAATAGGTGGATATCTCAGAAAGAGATCTCATATATCGAGCATTGAGAAGGTTAGGGTGGACTCCATCGAAGCCCTATGCTTGCTTGAGAAGCACTTTCCCTCGAGCATTATGACAACAACTCTTGAAGTGCACTTGTTTGTGCACATAATTGATGAGGTCGCCATTGCAAGTACTGTTCATAGTTGGTGGATGTTTTTTCTTAAGCGATTTATGAAATGTTTGAAGGGATTTGTAAGGCAGAGAGCAAAATTGGAAGCAAGCATGGTAGAGGGATGGTTTGTGCAAGAGTCAATAGTATATATCACGGAGTTTCTTACATCCATGAATCCCAATATGCTGCATGCTTGGCATAACAAGGATGAGGATCACATTGTTGGTGAGGTTCCCCAAGGAAAAGGAATTGAGAGAAAAATGATCGAAGAGAAAATGGAGAAATTCAATAAGTTTTGTATCCTCAATAGCAAGGAGCTGCAGAAGTGGATCAAGAGATATGAAGCGGCCAAAGTAGAAAGAATAAATGCAAGGAGGAGATTCAGAGTAATGTACAGGCGATTGCAACCATATCCAGGGGATCTCACCCTGCTTCCTACTCACATGTCCCTTGATTGGCTACAACTAGCTCTATGTAAAGCCGAATGTGATGGAGAGACAATAAATGAGTGTGAGCAATAGTTATCATCTATGATGATGTAAGTTTCTTACCTATTGACGTAATTAAGTAATTATTTGTGGTAATATATGCTATAAAATAGATGCATCCTCATTGTTTTAATGATGCTCTTTTGCGGTACAGAAAGCATAGTGCATTATGATCATATGGATGACATTTTCACGTGGAATGCATCAATTGAAAGAGAGTCACGCATGATTGTGGAGTCATGGCTAACTTCACACAAGATAGCTGAGCAAGTGCTTCAAATACCAATCTTCTCTCCTCGCATTTGGATTATTGTGGGACCATACGCAAAATCTATGAAATTGATTTTAGACGATTTAGTAATTTCGTTCTTGATGTAAAATGGTTTAGAACTATTTACAATGATCCCCATGTGACAGTGAGGAAAGACAGTAGTGATTTCTTTGCAATAGACTCCACCAAACTTTGGACTGATGAAAGTGATACTTTTGTTCTTCCCAAGCATTGTGAGCATTTTCATACTAATGATTTAATTAATCAAAGCTTTCATTTTTAAAGATCAATTAGTACATGTACTTAAGCGTAATTTCATATAATTGATGGCATTTGGCACTCATCTTCAATATAGGTGGTTTTTCATCCAAATCATTCTAATCCAAGATGTGGTACATGATCCAAGTTGCACCATGAAGTAAACAAGTTTTCGAAGATAGAGATGTGGATATGGAGATGTCACTACCAATGCCAGATCCAATTGATCCAAATGGATCTAGTGAAGAAGATGAAGATCACAATATGAGCCAAGAGGAAGATGCGCATAATGACATTGTACAGAAGGAAGATGGAGATCACGATATTAAGAAGATGACGATCATCAAGAATCACTTGACTTTATTGAAGAAGATGATCAAGTCTTAGGTGAACCTATGATGCCAGAGTACGATGATGATATAGGAGATCAAGATAGACTTTTTTGGCATGCTAGACTTGGATCAGGATGAAGCTATTGATGTAAATTCTCTTCATTGATTTTTTTAATCTCAAATTGGACATGAATATATGATCTTCAAACTTGATGTACATGCTCTTGTACTTTTATTCTTATAAAGAAAATTTTTTTATCAACTATATAACCACCTTTTACAAGTCTGGCAATCATTGCTATATAGCGACGTTTTATAAAGGTCACTATATAGCCACTTTTACTAAACATCGCTATATAGCAACTCTTTTTAAACCCACTTTGTTTACCGAATGATTAGCGCCTCACGTAGGTTAAACATCGGTGCTTAACCATTATAATAAGGCTGGTGTGTAGAAGTGATGTTTTATTTTTATGCTTAGAAGACTACTGAGGCATTTTTTTGTTTGCCCATGTGCAATGCATGGTAAAAAACATGGAAATATGGATTCTTCACTATGCAAATGGTACCTGATGGGCATGAAACTTTGCATGGGGATTATTGTAGGTTATTTTAATGCCTTTGAAAAGTATCATGGCCATTGAGTCCTATTTTCATGCTTGAAATACCATCGAGGCATTTTTTTGGATGCACATGTGTGATGCATGGTTAAAAACTCAAAAATATGGCTCCTTAGCCATGCAAATGGTACTCGATGGGCATGATACATTTCTTGGGTATTAAATTAGGTGATTTTAAGGCCCATGAAAAGTTTCATGGCCATCGAGTTCACGGATACTTTTATTGAATCTATGCTTATATGTTAATATAAAATCTTGGCAAAATTTTTCAAGCTCATTTTTTTAATATTCAAAATATTGGTAGAATGTAGTACCTTTTTATATTTTTTCTTTTGAATTTTGAAGAAAAAAATGTAAATCCTGGTGAGACTTTAAATTTTCTTGCATAAAAGTTTCAAATCCTGGCAAATGTTTCAAACATTTATTTTTATTAGGTCATATAAACTTTCGACGAAAATATAAAGTTTAGCTTCTTAACGACACTAACTTAAAAAAATATCATTCATGATCGGGCTTCACTTTTTCGTGGCTCAGTTAGTATGCCACCTTAGTTAGTTGAGTTTGGTTTGAGACCCACATATAGGGTTCTTCTATTTCTTTGTACTAGAGTTCTTTTGGCTTACACAACTAAGAAGAGGAAAACTGTTTTCAGCCTCCACCTGTGTGTGTATTCCCCCATTGTGTATGTGAGAAAGCCGCAAGTGAGACTCCTTCCCTCTCTCCCACTATCTTCACACCATTTTCATGCTTAGAAGGCTACCAAGGCATTTTTTTGTATGCTCTTGCATGATGCATGGTCAAAAGCATGGAAATATGTATTTTTGACCATGCACATGATACCAAATGGTCATCACACTTTGCACGGGCATTAAAATAAGTGATTTTAAGTCCTATAAAAATTATCATGGCCATCACATCCCATTTTCATGCTTACAAAACCACCAAGGCATTTTTTGTATGCCCATGCGAGATGCATGCGCAAAAACATGGAAATATAGCTTCTTGACCATGAAAATGGTACCTCATGGGCATGATACTTTGAAAGGTCCTTCAAGTAGGTGATTTTAAGACCCATGCAAAGTATCATTGCCTTTGTGTCCCATTTCCATGCTTAGAAGTCCATCGAGGCTTCATTTTTATGCCCATGCATGATGCATGGTCAAAAACATGGAAATCTGGCTTTTTAACCATGGAAATGGTACCGAATGGGCACAATACTTTGTATAGACCTTGAATTGGGTGCATTTAAGTCCCATTCAAAGTATCATGGCCATTGGGTACCATTCACATGCTTAAAAGTTCACCAAGGCATTTTTTCCCCTTACATGCATGATGCATGGGGAAAAAGGCATGGGGAAAAAGTGCTAGGGACCCCAAAAAAATAATTTCTTCCTACAGCAAATGCAATAATACCTAGCAAGAACCTTTATACCATCATAAGTTAGAGAGATATTTTGTCTTGTTTTGCCTAAGGGTGCTGAAAATGGCCATGGAAAATTGACATCATGGACCCACAATTTTCCATTGCAATTAGATAGGGATACGGACCCTAAAACAAATGCTAGTAGGTTCAAACTTCACAATCGCTTTTATGTTATCATCTTTTAAACTCTATCAAGGAATTGGATTAGAGATAAGCCTTAAAATTTTGAACCCAAATGGAAAAACTTGCAAAATTAATGTATCTAAATTTTGTTTATTTTTTTCATGCCAACATAGACGCTTTCTTGGATGCTAATTTTGATGCTAACATCAATGCTATGGGAGCTAAAACGACAGTCCTGAAGCACATCATTTTCATTCATCCCTCCCAACCATCCACAATCTTCAACCACCTCTAGACCTTGCAACCACCTCTCCACAACTTCAGAGCACCTTCAAACCTTGCAAGCACCTCTCCTTTGAATTTGTGTACCAAGTATGTTGTTTTTGTTTTGTTTTGTCAAGTTTTTCTTTCCGGTCCCCTTCTTCCTTCATCCCTTCCCCCTTCCCTTTCTTTCCCTTTCCCATCCTTTCCTTTCTCTTCCCTTCCCCTTTTGTTTTTACTCTTCTTCCTTCTCTTTCCCTTTCCTGCCCTTCCCTTCCTCTTTCCCTTGCCTTTCCTTTCTCTTTCCCTTCCCTTCCCCTTCCCTTTCTATTCCCCTTCCTTTCTCTTTTCTTTTCTCCCTTTAATTTTCCCCCTTCTCCCTTCTCCTTTCTCCTTTCCCTTCTCCTTTCTCTCATTCTTTTTCCTCCAATTTCTTCTCTCTTCTCTTTTCTTGAATTTCTTCTCCTTAGTTTTTCTCTTTTCCTTCTCATTCCCTTCTCCTTTTCCTTTTCCCTTTCCATTCGCAATGCCTTAAAGCATTCGCAAATGAGATGGGGTAGGTTGTTTGCATTGTTTTTTTGGGAAAAAATATTGTTTCCATTGTTTTCTTCCTTCTAGATCAAGCTTCATGCATAAATCTATAAATATTTAAAGCAATAAACATATGCTTTATAGAATATGCTTCATATGCTCAAAGTTTGAAAACTTTGTGCATATGATCTAGGCATATGCATAAAATTTTAAAGTTCTATCATATGTTTTTTTTATATAGGGTTGAAGCATATGTGTAAAGCTTTAAATATTTAAGCATATGCATATGTTCTAAAGGCCAATGTTTACAATGAGAAGGAAAATTGTGTGTAATGGTTTTTGGGGTGGGGCAAATATTCCAATGAATGCAAAGCTAAAGCAGTGAACACAATGCTAAAGCAACCAAGCCTTCACTGTTATGCCCTTGGAATCTTAACTCTACCTAGAAAATATTGCTTATGACATTTCTTCTCATTTTGATGTTGACCTCTAGAGCACAATGAGAAAGAAACTTATGTGCACTTTTCTTGGGGCAAAACTTCCAGGGAACACAATGAAGCAGTCAGAGCCTTCGCCATTGTGCTCCCTCAAATATTTGCAATGCAGAAAAAAATGTTGCACACAAGTTTTTGATGCTATCTAATTATGGAACACCTTCATATAACCATACACCTCATATAATCATACACCTTTAGGATTGAGGGAGGAAACTAAGGACCCACAAACTCTATCTGAGAAAAATCCACGGTCATAAGAAAATATAGAGTTTGATAGGGTCTAGCTCTGATGAAACAAATATAAGTATAAAAATTTTTAAAAGGTATAGAATTTTGACTCTCTAACATGAAAAATGGATCCATTCGTATCATTCCAATTGTTGACTACAAATGCCCATATTCGAAAACCTATCTTTCGAGTTATGACCAAACTAAAATTGGTAGAAGGAGCCTCTTGCGAAGCTCCTCCTCCTAATATTGTCTACCTTGAAAATGGCAATGGCACAAAGAAATTTTTGTCAAATTTTTTCTTGCGCATACTGTGAGCCCTTTCTTCCACTACTCCTTCCTTGACTCTTAAAAAAGCATTGCCAAACATTACTTTTTGAAATTGTTGTTTGTAGGTAAGACAACCAATTACTCACAATATCATGGGTAGGACAACCCCATAAAAGTAAGCATTGCATGCTATTTTTGAGCATATGTCATAAACCATCATACTAGAATGTCAAAATTTACAAAAGTCCTCACTCGAACCATCGCCTCACTCAAATTCTGGTAATCCTTGCAAAGGTTGGCTAGCGAAGGATCGAGTGGAGGGGATAAGAGATGACAAATGGAGGATACTTCCTTTTTTAAAATGTAATGCATTCTATAATTCAAATATAATGTACCATTTTATTTCGTGAAGGATGGCTAGCAGAGGATTGAGTGTAGGAGGTCATAAGAGACCCTATAATACTACTACCTTTGGAAATAGTATGGCTAGCAGAGGATTGAGTATAGGGGGTCATAAGAGACCCTCCAATACTACTACCTTGGGTAGTAGTATGGAGATAGCTTGCAAACTAACCACACGAATATCTCCCAATGATAGAGCTAGAGACTTGCATAGAGTTTGAGGATGAGAAACAATGAGTGTCAAGTCCACCAGTCTTCGTAGAGATCTCCCAAGCTACCACTATAGCTAGGGAGAGATAAAGTGAGCATGGACATAGATGATGTAGCTTTAGTACAACAAGTGCCACTAGGAGGATTCAAGCTAAATCCCAAACTTCCCACCACCATCTCCTATGAGACTAATAGGGAGTTTGAAATAATAAATGGATTCTAGAGGTACTCGGATTATGAACCAAATGCACAGGCTGGTGAGGGTGGTGATGGATTTTGCAAGTTCCCAATGCCATCTAAGGAGCTTGAGTTGAGAATGATTGGATGGTAAGAGAGATGGTTGTTGTGGTCAAATTGTGGAAAGACCAAAACTACAAGAAGGAAAAGACCAAGTAATCGAAGCCTTCTTGGGTCCCACCCAAAAGATTGGAGGATTGTGAACATGGAATTAAATGGTCCAAAAACGTATGATCAATAGAGGAATTAAAGGATCCACAAAAGTACGATCAATAGAGGAAAGCGATGGCTTTGAGCAAGAGTAAATTGGCCAATCCACACAACAAATTAAAGAATTAATGGATCCACAGAAGTATGATTAATAGAGCAAGGCGATGGCTTTGAGGAAGAGTAAATTAGTCAATCCCACCTGGGTTCGAGTGGGAAGGCTTGATTATATGCTTTTCCTAGAAGTACGTATTGTTTCACTTTTTTAGTATGTAATTTTGGAATGTAGCATGTCAATTGGTGAAAATAATATGTATTCCTAAAATGTTAGGGAATGAAAATGGGTTGGGGGTGTACGAATGAGGATTACATATATGTGTATGATAATAGTATGGAATCTTTAATGAACTTGCTCACAGAGAAAGGGGAATGTATGCAAGCCGGGTATTAGTAGCATATTGAGCACGTTTTACAAAGGTAACAAGGGCCACTATGTATAATCCTTGGAACAATATTTTTGTTGATCTTGAACAGTTACAAACAAGGATGGTTGAGTTCTATGGAATTACATTTGAAGAGTGCCAAGGACGACTTGTATTTGTTATTAAGCTAGATGAATGTGAAATTGTTAAGAAGAGAAAGATTAAAAGAGTGACCATCACACTTATGAATAGAGATCTTAGTCCATCTATAACAAAAGCAAACTTAAAATATTCTATTGTAAAAGTAGAGAAGCACATTTGTGTTGGGGAGTGCGTATTTTCTATACCCTAAACAATATAACCTATACCCTAAACCCTATACCTTATATCCTAAACCCTAATCCCTATGGTCCATAGCCTATACCATAAACCCTAATCCCTATATCCTAAATCCTGTATCATAATAAACCCTATACCCTAAAACCTAATCCCTAGAATGTAAACTCTAAACCTTATACCATAGACCCTATACCCTAAATCCTAAATCCTCTACCCTTTACCCTAAACCCTGATCCTTATAGGGCCTTAAACCTAAAACCTATACCCTAAACTATCTACCCTAAATTGTGAACCTTATACCCTATACCATATACCCTAAACCCTAATCTCTATACCTTAAATCCTAAACCCTATACCCTAAACCCTAATCCCTATAACCTATACCCTAATTCCTAATACCTATTGCCCATATCATAAATCCTATACCCTATATCCTAAACCATATCAAATCATCAATCTTATACTCCATATCCTAAATCCTAATTTCTATATCCTATATCCCATACCTTGAAACCTAAACTCTATACCCTAAACCTTGATCACTATAGCTTAATCCCTATAACCTAAACCCTAATTGTTATAACCTATACCCTAAATCATATATCCTAAACCCTAAACCATATAGTCTATATCTTAGACCCTAATCCCTATCCCCTAAATCCTATACCATAAACCCTAAACCCTATACCCTAAAACCTAATCCCTATAACATAAATCCTAAACCATGCAAATGCATTCTTGACAAAGAAAATGTGATCTGATCATGGGCACGATACTTTTCATAGGGCTTAAAGTGGATTAGATTAAGGTGTATGCAAAGTATCAAAGTGTGGAATTTAGGCTATAGGAATTAAGCATGGTAAAGATATGTGCAAAGTTTCATGATCATGCCTTATATATAATCCACAAAAGGGGTTGGAGAGGAAGATAGACTATGATTTGTGTCGGCACAAGGATTTACTAATTTTATTATTTTGGAAAAAATAAATTTTCAAAAAAATGGCCATGGTTGTGGGAGGGTAGACAAAAAAGGGAATTAATCGAATTGAGGAGAGGGGAACAAAAGGAAGTGTGGCCACACTAGCAAGGAAAGTAAGGAGAGGGGAAGGAGCAAAGGGAAGGGAGAGAAGGAGGAAGGTAAGGGAGGGGAGGGGGGGAAAGGAAGTAAGGGGGGAGGGGGGGGGAGAGAGAGAGAGAGAGACAGAGAGAGAGAGGGGGGGGGGGAGGGGAAGGGGGGGGGAGGGGGAAAGGGGAAATGGGGGGGGGGGAGGGAAAGTGGGAAAGGAGAGAGAGAGAGAGAGAGAGAGAGAGAGAGAGAGAGAGAGAGAGAGAGAGAGAGGAGGGGGGAGGAAGGGGGAGCAAGAAGTTTGAATTTTAGAGCGAGAAGTTTGAATTCTAGGTTTTGAGATCCTTTATGGCTCCCACGTCGCCCATAACTCATTTATTATCACACCCTCCCTCCTACTCCTGCTCCCATTGTGTTCCCCTCCCTTCCAATCTCCATCTCCCTCTCTGACATGTTACGCTCCCTTCCTCTCTCCCTCTCCCTCTCCTTTCTCCTACCTCTCCCTTCCCATTCTCCTCCCTTCTCTCCCTCTCTCTTCCATTTCTCCTCTCCTCTCTCTTCCCCTCCCTCCCTCCCTCTCTCTCTCTCTCTCTCTCTCTCTCTCTCTTTTCCCCTTCTCCTCTCCCTCTCCCCTTCCCTCTCCCCCTCCCCTCCCCTCTCCCCTCCCCCCCCCCTCTCTCTCTCTCTCCTCTCTCTCTCTCTCTCTCTCTCTCTCTCTCTCTCTCTCTCTCTCTCTCCCCCTTCCCTTCTTTCCTTCCCCCTCTCTTTCCCTCTCCATTCCATCTCTCTTCCCCTTCCCATGCCTTTTCCTTTCTTTCCCTCTCTTTCCCCCTCTAGCAAGATGTGTCATTTGAAGGCATGTTCTTCCCTCAATGCAAACACATTTTAAAAAACCTTTGTAGCTATTGCAAGGTGTTTATTGGCACCATTATAAAGTTATTTGGGATTTTATCGCTCTTGGTTTTTGAAACTCTAAAAGGTGTTTGCTGGCACCATTTTTAAGTCTTGGAAATTTTAGAGTTCCAAAACTCTGAAAGGTGTTTATTAGCAACATTATTAAGTCTTGGAGATTTTAGAGGACTTTCGTGGTAAATTAATCTCATGCGTGGACCTTAACTCTATGTGTGTGTGTGTGTGTGTGTGTGTGTGTGTGTGTGTGTGTGTGTGTGTGTGTGTGTGTGTGTATCTATATATGTATTTATTTTTTTATTTATTTTCAATGGATTTATATTATTTTTGTATATTTAAATTATTAATAAGTTAATAAAAAGTTAATTTTTCAAAAGAGGATTGAATTTCTTTAAAATAACATTTTATATTCAGACTGCATTATAGAGTAAGGTTAGAATTATGTTTCCTAGTTTTTGCATTATTAGTTCGAAATAATAGTCTAAGGAAATATCATTTTAATTGAGGAAGGATAGTGTCAAAAAGTAAACTTTTGATTTGGGAATGATATTTTCATAAAGTAAACCACCTAGAGAGGGGGGGAAATCAAAACTCACCCAAGGGGGACCATCTCTTGAATGCCATTTGGGGTGTATTTAGGGAAGGTGCACATGGGAGGAGGGTTAAGCATGGGTTAATAGGGGGGATGGTTTGGGGGGTCCCTACTATAATGGGATTAACTAATAGGAGCTCTTTGTTAGGCATGCCCACCCTCTACCTCACCATATTATTGTCCCACAACTTGGACCCACTCTCATTGGTACACCTCAAATCCCTTCCTAATCCCTTGAAATTAGGAAACACTAATTGGAGGCCCTTATGAGACCCCATTTCTCCGCTAACCATTATAGAGAGATATTATTATGTGGAAATGATAGTGCCAAAAAGTAAACTTTTGGTTCTTGAATGATATTTTCATAAATTAAAATTTCCATTTGGGAAGGATTTTTAGGATTAGTCCAAATATAGTCATTGGAGTCCAAAATCAATAAATGTGTGTTATGTGAGCATTGCATGTGAGAGGGGAGATATTATGGTAGATGAAGCCCCTTCATTTTGTATATAAAAGGCTAGGGCTGAGAAAAGAGTGGTGACCACTGGCAAGGATATGGAGGCTGATTAAGTACTTAGTAGATACCTATCCAATGTTTATTTAATCAATTCATTTATGAAATTATAAGAAGAATGGCCTGCAACATCATTTCTTTGAGTTGATATGGATGATCCTAGCTTGATCCTAGCTTGAACATAATGCCTCACAACTCATATCTCATTGGTGTGCCATGTCTCCTTCAAGTGATTGTAGCTTAGCCCTAATCTCCACAACTCAAAGGTCATTGTTGTGCCAAACGTCAAGCATAAATGTCATGCCATAATCCCCATGTAAAGATTATTTCAACACGAAATGAATAAAAAAATTTAAGGATCATAAATATATGGCATTAATGGTCAAGTTTAATTATGGCCATCAATCATTAATGGTCTAGTAAACTCAATAATTACTTATATAAAGTAATTCAAGAGTTTTTTGAATTCTACATATAAGGGTGGTGTAAAGATACACCTTTTTCTAAAAAGATACACATTTCTTATTTTCATGTGCTTCCTCTCATTCTAACTCATTAGATTGTAGTATTGCATATATCCATTAGGATAAAGTGTATGCCATTGCTTGACTCATACAAGGCCACATCAAAGACCCTCTTACAAAGGGAATATTTGATTAATATAAATAAATTAGAAGTTGAAAAAAGCATACAAAGTATTTTGCAAATCTCAATCTTTCAATCCCAAACCTAGATTTTCACTATTTATATCTTTAGAAAATGTCTTAGTTATTGTTCAAGCCATAACTCCCATGAAAATATTACATCATGTAAGATTGGAATATTTAAAATACTCGAAGGTATTTTTGGTCCTAATGCTCCACAACTCATAGTTCAATGATGAGCTAAAAGTCAAGCATAAAGGCAAGACATGATCCCCATGGAAAGATTGTGGCAAGTAGAATGATTGCAACTTTATCATGCTCCACAACTTATACTTTGATGCTGAGCTAAAAGTCAAGAATAAAGGCCATGCCATGATCGCCCATGAAAAGATTATATCAAGTGGAAGGATTGCAACTCCACCTGAATTCCCTACAACACCTACATCACATATAAGCTAGAAGTTAAGCATAAAGGCCAAGCCATAATCCCAAAGAAAATTGCAATATGTAAGACTAAGATGACTTGCTTGGAGTCATTAAAACTTAGACCTAATGCCCTACAAACCCCTAGCTCATTTATCAGCTCTATAATTCAAGCATAAAAGATTACATTATGGAAGACAAAGATATTTTAAATACTCTAATGGATTGTAGCTTGACCCTAGTACCCCATAACTCATAGTTCATTGCTGAGCTAAAAGTCAAGATTACAGGCAAAACCATACTCCCCATAGAAAGCTTGTAGAAAACAAATGGATTGTAACTTTATCCTAATGCTCCACAATTTCCAAACCATTGATTAGGTACAAATTAAGAAAATTGAAATATGTAAGATAATGTTGTTTTAACTTGCTTGAAGTGGAGGTCATGTTAGAGCATTGTTCATCGATGGAGCCACCATCCAGAGAGCTATGGCCGAGTAGCCCATTGGCTGTGTGGCTCGATGGAGTTATGGGAGGTGCCTTAGTTCTCGTTGCCTAAGTTCCTTACTGCTAGTCACATAAGAGAGGCCGTCGGTGCTAGCGCTGGCATTGGAGACTTAGGAGGCTATGTAGTCAGCTTGCAAGTGCTGGAGTCTCGTGACCTCATCATGCTTTCGTGTAGCTATGCATTGCGGACTTGCACTAAAGGTCTGGTTGGAGCTAGGCCGTGGGCTCGTTGTGCTCACTATGAGGAAGCTGCAAAGGGTCGAGCTGGCGGTGCAGAGGAACTAGTTGTGGATTAAGGCTATGAGCTTGGTGTAGAGTTGGAGCATTAGCTCGCTATAGTCACTAGTGAAGGCATGGAGCCGTTATAGAAGCTCTTCAAAGCTTGGGAGCTACTGGAAGCCATTTGGAGGTGTTGGTAGGAGCCGGGGGAGCCCGTAGACATTAAGGCCCGTAGGCTATGGCTATGGAGGGGCTCTATCCTTTGGACATCAAGAGTGGCTACCTTCCACATCGTGAGTCTCTGAGGTGCTAAGCAGGAGGTTGTAGATGCCAGAGCAGTATGTGCAAGAGGCACAGGGCTTTGTTGTAGAAGCTAGGTGCTGCTGTTGCAGTTCCGTTCAGGAAGTCACTGTTGTAGAAGCTTGCCTAGCGTTGCTGTTGTAGAAGAGCTCATTGGTACAATGCTTGGCTAGGAGTTCTGTGGAGCTGCAGTCTTGAAAGATTCGGCTCGTTCAGGTTCTTGAGGAGTTGTTGATGGTGATCAAGGCCATCACTAAGAAGCGTGAGAAGAAGCTTGTTGTAGAGGTCAATTGCTGTAGATGCCTTAGATATCTCAGCTGTAGCTTGTTTGTCAATTAAATAAGTCAAAATGCAAGATAGGACCTTCAAAGAGACTCTATGTCTCTCTCTCAAAGACTCTCTCAAAGTAAAGTCTCTCCTTTTAGAAGATTTCTCTCACGAAATAGTCGAAAGAACTCTCTCTCTCACTCAAAAAAGAATAGTGAATGGAAATTCTCAGACATGCAATGGATAGAATTTTCTCTCATCAATGGAATGAAAGAATGAAAACATCTCAATCTCTCGATCTCTCTCAGTCTCACAAGAAGGATGGCGCCTCAGCGGAAGGCAGGACCATGCTCTGGTACCATGACAAAATATGACGAGGGGAGAGGAGAAGAGTGGAGATGAGGATTGAGGGCACAGCTAGAGAGCACACCACAAATGACTAAGTGTACACTAGATTTAGTTGAAAAATAGAATATATACAAACCCATTTAGGGTTAGGGTTAGGGGATCTAACCCTTTCCTTTATAGCACTCTATAAGGTTAGTGCTATGCACATATGATCATGTGATGGTGCTATGCACACATGATCACATGATGTTGAGCGTCAACTCTCAACACTCTTTCCTTCATTAGGGGGCTTAAGTTGGGCTTCTAATTTCCTTAATGAAGATGATTCTTCTTCCTTGATTAGGGGCTTTTCTTCATCAATCTTAGCCTCTTTTTTTTGTCTGATGCACGTGTGGTTGCACATGGAGGGGAAGTATGTCATGTGCATGGATTGGTATCTAACGTGTACTAGGGTACACAAGACTAGCTCAGTAGCCTGGAGAGGCTTAGGGCTAGGCAAGCTTGATTCTCGAGTTGAGTGGCAAGGGTGTGAACCAGTTAGGGGTCTTTGCTATTTTTGGCGCATTGGGCTCGAGTCTATATAAGGGGCCCAAAGGTTCAGTTATTAGAGAGCCGATGGGAGAAAGTCTCGTTCCTAGGTGCTAGGTCTGATCATGGATTGAGTTGTGGATGTGCGCCTACATCTTAATGTAGCCCAAGGCCCAATAATAGATCCAAGGCCTCTAAGCACCACCTGGTCGTATGGGACACCAAGCTGGTCAAGATTTGGTTGGGAGTTTGTGCTAGTAGCTTACCTCATGGCTTGAAGGGCAGCTCTTGATTCGGGATCACACCCCATAGATGTCATGGTTGTGTGGTGAGCAGCCTACTCAAATTCCTCATGTTTGATGTGTTCTTGTGTTTACTTTGTAGATCAGAGATTTCAGGAGTGCTAGGGGTAGATAGTTGCAGTAGGTAGGCATAGTAGTCTCTCAAATGACTTGAGAATTGGCATATTATAAGCTCTACATATAGGGTTTGCATGCACAAACATGCAAATCAAAACACATGCATAGAGTTGCCACACTAGTGCCATTGGATCGAGTGGTCATCTATAATGTGCCCACAAAAAATTGTGCACATATAACCCTACCACATCAAAAGAGGATATTCTTATGATTTAACTATTACGACTCTATTGATATCATAGTCCCACCTTGTACATGAGCAATATATTTCTTGATTCCTTCCTGCCTCATCCCAAGAGTGCAAATGTTCTCCCATAGTAGCTCCACTTGCTGCTTTTGCTAATGGTAATAGCCTTATCTGATTCTTCTAGCTATAATCAAATCTCTTTGGATTCTTTAGAATTTTTTTTGTGGACCTCTTGCAAGACTGCCACTCTTATTTGGGTTTCAAAATTGATGGAGGACTAGCTCTCCAAATTTTCAAGAGCCACAATAAGCTACTACACAGTGTTGTTGTAATTCAACAATAATTAAATTTGCTTACCTTTCCAAGATTGCACTTTCTCTTGCCAATATTCCAATGCTCATTCTCAATGCATGATCTATCTTGGTTCTCATTAGTTCTACTTTTTTCAAGCTGATGATACACGTACTTGACCTACTCTCATCTCTATCTTTTCTTCTCGGCCATTTTTTAATCGTCTCTCACTTTTTCCACCTCTACCATGGCTTGTGGCTACTCTAGCTTGGCCTCTTCACCCTTCATGGGGATCTTCTCATGTAGCAATGTCAATGTTGCATGGGTGGCTTCCCTCTTTAGCTTTCTCATCTCCTTGTTGTATTGGCAAAAAATTCAATCGAGGCAAGTTCCTATCAGATGCAACTCAAATATGGTGGTCTCATATGTTAGTTGGGATTTTTCCTTCTTTATAACCTTTTAGTCATTCATCATAGCCCTAGAGATCATGCTTGAGAAAGAGACCCGGTGTTTGCTCCATTGCTCTACTTTTTCTTGAACCTACTAGAACTTCATAGACATTCCTTGTCTCCTTCACAACAATCTAAACATTTGTTGGCAAGCTCAAAGCCTTAACTCTACCGTCACTCTACCACCTCTACTAATCTAAGCTTTAGGTAATAAACCTAAAAATTTGTCCCTTTTCCTCCATGTGTTCTCCAAGTAGCAAACTTGCAAACCTCCTCGAGGAATGCCTTTCAGACTTTGGATTCACTTCTCCTAGGTTTCAAGTTCACTTGTAATGTGGTCCAAGATTTTGGGTTTTAGATTCACTTTTTCCTAATTTTGGGTTCACTTCCTTTGGTTTTGAGCAATTTAGTGAGTCACATAAGCCCCAAGTGTTATTCTTGTACAAGACATACATTTCTTCATTCATAGCAATATGCCAATATAGCTTGCCAATGAGTCACAAAAATTTTAAATGTTATTCTTATACAAAACATTGATCATAGATTCTTCTGTAGCCATAATTGTATTCATGAGGGAATAATTGGTACTTTCAACATAAATAGCTTTGCCTTTTTTGACATTGTGTTTTAAAAGGTAGTGGAGGAGCTAGCTAGTAGGTTTTGGAGATTGAAGTTTGTACAGACATCCATGATGCAAGGAAGTGACGAGTAAGCTTATTAGACCATCCAATTTCAAACATCGTGATAGTTCTCGTGGGCCATCATAATAGAGGATCTGATGGAGGAGTCAAGACCAACCACCGCAGGGGAGGATCTAGTGGAGGACCAACTGGCGAGGACCAGTGGTGGAATAGGACCAACCATGAGTGGAGGATCTACTAGACCGACCACTACCATGTTGGATGTAGGCATGCTATGTTCAATATTAGACCATCCATTTTCAAACAATGCACTGTATGAGATGGGCCATCACGGTGGAGGACCCCAACCAATACTGAGGAGGATGGACACCATGTTAGTTTGAAAGTCATGATAATAGACCTCTAATTATTTAGCTTGGCATGGAAGATCATGCCAAAATGAAATTATTGCCACTACCTATGCTTGATAGGACCATTGTGCTAGGTGTACTTACATAGTGACATAAATGTGATGATGAATCAACTCTTATGAATTATCCACAAAATTCAAGCCACCATGATGCCTCACTTTGAAGGATCCCATGCTCGCATCAATGTGATGATGAATACAACTATGACCAAGTACAATTGGAAAATACAAGATTTGTGGGATGGTCACCAACATGGGACACTCTCATAGTTGAGGTGGACTATTACAATGGACTTGGTCTACCTTGTTGGAGAACCAACCACTACGGTTAGAGGATGTGGATTGTCATGTTGGTTTTAATTACAAGCTTGCATGAATGTGATTGATGAATTTCATAATTACATTTATTCTAGCTTGGAATGGGGGAGATCTATCTGTGAGTGCAAATGTACAGCAAGATGGGACACTGTGTGGGCCATAGGATTTGGTCTAGCCTATTAGAGGAGTAGCCCCACTATGGTGGGTGTATACTACTATACCATTTGCTATGATTATGAATTGGACTACAAGGGTCTTGGAATATGAAAGCATGCTCAGATGTCTAGAAACTCTCATATTTTTTTGCAAAATGTTGTGAAGATGATCGTGCATTGCTTTCACTTTATGTTCAACCATCTGGTATGTTGTGGATCCCTTGGGAAGATCCAAGATAGTAAACTAGAGAGTGAAGTTAACTCCAAATGTTTTTGTTGGCACATTGTCGATGATGCCCAATGGCTTCATTTTAGTGTGGTTGAATGCACCCTTCTGCATTGGAGGTAGGCCCCATTCTTCAGAAAGATCTCTTACTAAAATGTTTACACCGGCTCCGCCATCCACTATTGTAGCATATTGGCCAAAGGCTTTATGCTCGTGTAGGATGGTTACATTTTTTATGTCATCCCTAGCACCAAATTTTATTGAAATGACATTTTCCTCTTCTTCAGGTGGGGGGAAGCATTGTGAAGATTCTATCCATTCCTTGAAACTCTCTCACATTGTAGGGCAATTCCTGAGTAAGGTTCCAATTGGCATGGTGATAGGGCAACTTATCAAGCTAGCTAGTGCAGTACCATCCAATTCGAGATGTATTGCGTGTTGCTCAATTACCCTTTGGAAGGTGTTGGGATTAACCATTATGTCAATGCTGGGTGGGTGATGAGAGTGCTCTAACCTTTGTTGTTGCTATCTTGTCTACCTCAAATTTCTCTTGCTCTTGTTGTACTCATTACTACAAGTCTTTATTAAAACGAGCTTTCTCAGTTTTAGCATTGGGGTATGCTTCCTTTGTTTTGTGGGTGGCAGTGTTCATAGATTTGTTGGGCATGTGTTCACTGAGTTGTGGGATTGGCGAAACTTGTTTTGCTAGAGGGATATTTTATTTTTGAGTGGAAAGGAGTTTTTTCCATGCCGCTTCTTTCTACTGCCTTGTTATGACCAAGACTAGATGTGATACTATATGTGTAGCCACACTGTGATTTTGCACACTAATCATCCCTAGGGGTACATCGTGTTTTACTTCCTTAGTTGGCCTTCTCAATTAGGCTTCTCTTAACAAAAACTTTTAAGACAAGCAATATACCCCTCCTTCACGTTCGATTCTTTTGCCATCTTGGTGAAGTTTATAAAAGATCCCATGCGAGGTTTTTGAAGCTAGACGGGATGATGTGTCACAATTTCAAGATGGGAGGAGTTGGATGGGGAGTGTTGGAACTTGGTTTTTCTAGAGCGATCCATTGGGGAGGGGCTAGATGTTGTTGTTTGGAACTCACTGTGTCTAGAGGGATCCATTATGAGAGGGGGTAGAATTTATAGGAATTTCAATATAGCTAATGTGTGCAAGATAATGAGGTCAAGAACTGCCAAGTAGTAAGATGGCTAAGGTAGTGTGAAAAGCTTTTAAGAATGTAATGATTATTTGAATTGTAACCACACTTATGTGATAACCACCAAACTTGGATGCAGAGTGAGTATCATCAAGCATGCACGCGACTAGGTAGAGTGAGCATTTAACCACCAGTCATCATCGCCAAGGCTTAATTTGGTGGCCCAACCATGGGAATGCACCTAGCTAGCATGCGTAATATAAGTGGATGCATTCGGCTTGAATATTAATCAAAAATCATGATTATTTGGACATGCCACTAGGTTGACATGCGTGATTAACTTGGCATGAGTTTGGTAGCACTACCATGGGTGTTAGTGCTCACAAAAACTAGCTTACATTGTATTATTTTCAACTAAAGTTGAGAAATCCCAGTTGGAATTCAAGGTTTCCTTTGACTTTAAAGAAAAAAATATACAATGTTTTCTATTTGAAAATCATAGGGATTTTTTCATTTTTGGAAATTATAAGATCCAATCCTCCTTAAGCTTTTGGATTTCCCTTAATAGTAAGGGCTTGAAAAAACATTTGATTTGACCACCATTGGGTATGATATGACCACCTGATTAATTGGACGTTCAAATTTGGATTGATTGGAGGCAACTCATGATTATTTGAATGCATGCATAAAAGAGCAATTGTAGTTTGATGCTACATTATTCCAACCATCACCATGGAATTACATGTCACCATAGTGATTTGGTAGGTGAATGGTGCCACCAAGACATATATGGCTTGTAAATACAGCCCTTGCTCCCAAAGGGGACCCCTCAAGGGCCATATTGAATTTGATTTAATTGAAGGCCACTCAAGATTATTTGGACATGCCAACTGAAGTTTGCTTGGTACATGGACCGCTCGAGTGGTAATGCTAGCAATTGCACTATTTTTTATTGATCAAACAAAATTATCAATCTGGTAATACTTAAACATAGGCATAAAAGAGCACCGTCATCTCCATAAAAAACCCTATTCCTCCACCACTTCTCATCAGCTCCCTTGTTCATCTGTTCTCCATTCATCTCTCATCTCATTGACGTGCTTGCTACTAGCAATGTCATCCCTCTTGTATGTTCTTCTTCCTACAAGGTGTTCGTGTTGCTTGCACATAAATTATAATCTTTTTTGTTTTGTATAGCCTTCATATTCTCCAAAAATTCCCAATGAGTCTCAAGATTGTCTACTTGTTCGAGATGCAACAAGGCAAGCTTATATTGAGTTATGTTTTAAGGATACCACATAGACATCAATGAATAAATTAGGATTTTAATGGAAGAGGTTGCTCATTTTTCCCATTGAACGTCCTCCTCATCTCCACCTATGCATGGTGGTAGTATTAATGGGGTGGCCTTGTTTATGTCCAGCCTCCTTCAAAGGCTTGCATTATAGGTCAGTATTCCTTTCAAAATGGAGCTCTATTGCATTTATGAATCCCTCTCGAGAGATTTCCTTTGGGCAAGCTCTACCATATTTTGTTTGTATGGATGAGTTCTTTGAGGTGCCCCTCAAGATGCAAATGTCCAACTATAGGATCCAAGGTTGATTAAAAAAAAGAGCTCAATATTCTCTTGCCAAATTTGGTACAAATGGAAAATATCCTCAACTAAAAGACAGAATGTTTGGACTATTGTAAAAAAAGTAGTAGCTCAGTAGTTGAGCACCAACTTGGGTAACTAAGAGGTGATTGCAATACCTCGCTGAGATGGATGAGCTATGCCTCTAAGCAACCTAGTCACAATAGGTGATCCCAAGAATAAGGAAGCTTGGCATGACAAGTTCATTGTTTCTAAGGACTTGAAGAAAGGCATGCCCATCCTATTATATTACATTAAGCTAGATCCTCTCAATCCCAACCTTAAGCTTGGATGGAATGGACCATACAATCTCTTGAGGTATTCGACAATGGGACAATTAGCTGGAAAATTTGTAGAGCTGGTCGTTTTTTAGATCTTCAATGGCAGTATAGTAAAGCCCTACCAAGCCAAGACCTATCTAGTCATGGTAGCTAGAATCTGCATGCCTGTTCAAAGTCCACTTCAAACGATTGGCCCTAATGATGACTAAATTGGAGGGAATTATGGTGTTGGCAGTGTACAATTCACAAGCTCCAAATCATCACATGCACCATTAATATGGGCAATGGTGCATATTCCAAGATAGCAACAAGGACCAAACGTCCTTGTCCTTCTTCATCCATCTGCTCTTGCATCATCTTACTTTGTTTCACCATCTTCACCATCCACACTCCTACCTTCATTGATCATGGATACTCTTGACTTTCTTTTCACCTTGATCAACCTAACATTGAGTAAGAATCAATGCCAGTCAAAAGTAACATCCTCACTTTGCACCTCCACACCTTTTGGACTTGATGCTAGCAAAGAATAAGGCATTCTAGAAATAGAATCACTTGCATAACTTTGTGAAGCTCCCTTGTATGGAGGCATGGGATCTAACCACCACACATGATGTCATGGAGATCTACATCGTGGCTGACCATAGCCTCTTCTTTGATAGATAGTGTATGCTTCGTATTCGTGAGCTATATCAAACTATTTTCGCAAAGAGTCAACCATTCCCAATAATGTAGTCAGCTATTCTTCATCATAGGGTTATCTCATCATTGAAATGGTTGACACACAAATCCTCCCTACTTGCATTTCTTGCCTTACCTTGCCATTTGATCTTGGGCCTCTTTTATCATATTCTCTTACCAAATGATGAATCTACAAATAGAAATTTTGTAATAATGCAACCATGTTTCTCTTTTCTCATGTTCTCTTGCCAAAATGGTTACTCTACTTGGATTGTTGTACTAAAACTTATGTAGTAGAGTGTGATTTTTGTAGTAGAGTATGGGGTGACAAATTTTGTTGTTGAGAGTAGATGGTTGACTTGGGCCGCTACTATGAGTGCATTCCAACCACCATAGTGGATGGGGTGAGCTTATGCCTGCCAAGAATCCAATTCCCCCCCAACTAAGGTGATTCTCAAATGTATTGAGGTATTATACCCGTTGAATGCACATGATAGTCTAGTTTTCTAGGCCCCATTATTTAGAACAATAGGTCTAAAACATGCTCTTAAATCATTGTCTTTGTCTTATTTTATACACTAAATCATTGTCTTTGTCTAAAACATGCTCTTAAATCATTGTCTTTGTCTTATTTTATACACTAAAAGAGCTTTAAAAATCTCATGATAAGATAGGTCTCCTATGAGGTAAACCAACGCAAGAACAAGTGCATTGGGGTTGATTTAAGCCTCTTTGCACTAAAATGGCTATCAAAAAGTTAAAATAGCTCTCAAGGTTGAGGTATCCCCAAGAATCAGGCAAGCATGACCATCACGCTAGATGTAGATATCCTTAAAAAAGTTAAAATTAGCTCTTGTAGGGTGAGGTGAACAAGCGTCATAGCGTAAGGTGAACAAGCATGGTGGTCATAGCATGAGATGAAGTCGTCCACACTATAAGCCAACATAGTGCTCATGTACATGAACTAGTGTAGTGGTCATACTATTTTGTAAACTGCCACATGTCTTGCATTCTATGCCTCTATCTAGTAGTAAAGGTGAGGAGTACTATAGTTTGAGCTCTACATGGTTTCAAAATTACTATATGCTTGTGGAGTAAATCATCAAAATGATTAGGCTAGCAAGTGCTAAAACATCTCATCTCATCATTACACTAGTAAAAACCTGAATGGAGCACGAGCCTACCTCAAATTTAAAATATCACCCACTAGCACATCATAGTGCACTAGAGTGTGGCTCCAAAAAGGCCCCAAAATGATGTCATGATTGGCTATACCTAATCATGCATACATGGTTGCTCCAACTCCGTGTTTAGAATATTTATAATATTTCATTAAAAAGAAAATGAGCTGACAATAGTGCATCCAAAGATATCCCTTGTCCACAATTAGGGATTCTCAAACATAGCTCCTTAAGCCCTTGTCTAGAATTAGGGACTCTCAAACATAGCTCCAAGATATTAAAATAAGTCAAGGGTTTGTGTCTCTTTGTACAAACTTAATAAAAGTAAGCAAATTAGTCCTTGGCCAAATATGCATTCTTCACAACTGTGGTCCATGCAATTCAACCAATTGATTGACACATTAATTAATAATGTCTTAATCATCTCCATTTCTTGTTATCCAAATATCAAGCCCCCAATCATGTTAGTAACAATCAATTAGAGAATGACCACTTTAGGTAATCCCAATACAATTGTTTTTTATACATCAGAAACACCACCACCATATGTACATACATATAACCTAGTCACAAAATTTTTAGAACCCACCATAGGCCACCACATATATATTGTAACTCATAGATCACTTTGCAGTGGTCTTCTACTATGGTCTCATATGAGCAAGACTATAATGAAAATTACCATAAGAAAGAAGATAATAATGAAAAGTAAATTCCAAAACATTTTCAACCCATGCCTTAAATGTTTTTCATTCTTTTAATAGCCCATTGGAAACTTTCTTATCAATAGTACTTACTAGTTTTCTAAGGTGGTACATAATACTATTCAAGGTTTTCTCATTGAATTCAAGATTTGCCTTGTATCACATGGATAAAAATTTATAATTAATGATAGTGATATTAAAACATGTCAAAATATAACGGTGTAAATTCAATAGTTTGTCCTTTAAAAATAGAAATGAAATATATATTATCCCAAACTTTACTTATCATGAACTTTTTCATTAAAGATACAAATTATATCCTTTTAGTGGCATCCAATAAAGGTTAAGTATTTACTTATGTAGTCGACAAAATTGGATGACACTTCATCTAGTATTTATGCCCTACCCATGATTATAGAATGATAGAAAACTTGGGTAAATACTCAAGAAATTTATAACACCAAAGAACTATAATATACTCCATATTGTTGTACATTAATTCTATTGGTTCTATAAATTCAATATGATGAATAAGATATTTATCATATAAATGTCAAACCTAAACCTTGGGGGGAAACAAACTATGAGAAACATATAAATTTTGGTGGTGGTGGACTTCACCATACTATAATGAGTGCAATGGCATATTTTTCATTTCACAGTAATAGGATTTGTACGTAAATTTATAAAGCATTATACTTTAATCATACAAAACAAAAATTGTACACACGGTTGCTTAGGCCCTATAAAGATTAGGTGGAAACATTGTTGCTGTATGCAAAAGAGATCTTCTACTTTTTCTTCCTTTATTGATTTGGGTGCAAACATTGTTGCTGTATGCAAAAGAGCTCTTCTATTTTTTCTTCCTTTATCCTTTACAATAAACCATTCCAAAGAAATTGGAATGTGATTATCATATTTGACTCTCGAATTGATGTGCCCATCTTGCATTAATATTATATGTATATCTTATGTAAAGAAGATTTTCCTTACGATAATAATCTTGATATGAGAGTGCTTGCAATGATATATCATTTTAAAGGAATTTGAATATGATCATGTTGTAGTGCCCATGAATGATACCTACCCAAAAACTTTTGGGCCCTTTAGTGTGCTTTTCTCTCTCTCTCTCTCTCTCTCTCTCTCTCTCTCTCTCTCTCTCTCTCTCTCACCTCGCCCCACCACTTGCACGTTGTTCACCAGAGGGGGAGTCAAGGATGCAACATTGAAACTGCATAATGAGCTAAGGATCACAAGGGGCTATGCACTGAGTTGATCACATATGGGGTCGACACGTTAGCCTCGATCCTAGTAGCAAAGCTAATCAATTACGTTGTTTTCCTTATCTTCCCCTGCACTTGGACACTCAACACCATCACCTCCATCCACAAGGAAGGGGATCCCATGGACCCGAGTAACTACAGGACTATCATGATTGGACATGTGATGTACCCATTCTACTTTTTCTTCCTTTATCCTTTACAATAAACCATTCCAAAGAAATTGGAATGTGATTATCATATTCGACTCTCGAATTTATGTACCGATCTTAAATCAATATTATATGTATATCTTATGTAAAGAAGATTTTCCTTATGATAATAATCTTGATATGAGAGTGCTTGCAATGATATATCATTTTAAAGGAATTTGAATATGATCATGTTGTAGTGCCCATGAATGATACCTACCCAAAAACTTTTGGGCCCTTTAGTGTGCTTTTGCGCTCTCTCTCTCTCTCTCTCTCTCTCTCTCTCTCTCTCACCTCGCCCCACCACTTGCACGGTGTTCACCAGAGGGGGAGTCAAGGATGCAACATTGAAACTCCACAATGAGCTAAGGATCACAATGGGCTATGCACTGAGTTGATCACATATGGGATCGACACATTAGCCCCGATCCTAGTAGCAAAGCTATTCAATGACGTTGTTTTCCTTGGCTTCCCCTGCACTTGGACACTCAACACCATCACCCCCATCCACAAGGAAGGGGATCCCATGGACCCAAGTAACTACAAGACTATCATGATTGGACATGCGATGTCCAAGATCTATGCAGCTGTATTGGATGCGTCGGTCAACCTGTTCACAGAGATGAGAGGGCTCAGAGCAGAGGGTCAGATCCGGTTTCAGGCGAGACCATGGGACTATGGATCACATACTCACACTCAGGAGTGCCATGCAGGCCAGACTGAGTAGGGGATATGCCTTACAGGCTCGGCTAGAGAGACAATGCTTCCACTCCCACTTCTGGGACCCTCAGACCAAGGCTCTTCTCTTTGACTCCTTGGTCTGACCAACTGGTATGTATGGCAGCCCTTGTTGGGGGCCTGACATGTCAGAGATAGAGTGGACATGGGTGGAGCGCTTGCAAATCCTCATGCTCTCACAGATGATCCGGGGGAAACCGTCTATACCACCACTTCATTCAAGCCGAGTTGGGTGCTTCTCCACTCCAACTAGATGCAACCTTTCAAACCATCACATATCTACACCTGGTTAGATCATATGGGGACTGCACACCAGGGAGACAGAGGTTGCCATGGTTGGCTCTCGATTCCTCCATCAGGTTGGCAGCAGAGGGAGAAGAGCGATGCTAGTATGCACGAACTCACAGATGGTTTGTGAGACTAGGGTTTCACATTGATAGGATGCCTCCTTTTCAGTACAATTTAGATGCCCCTCTGGTACTCCCGCCCACCATTCTGATCGGGCCACACACCAACCAGGTCATTTGAGAGGATCTCCTGCACCTACACACCTTTAGGACCTGGTTGTGGAGCTGAGGGAGCTTCCAGTGAAGCTGAGTTTCTACAAAGATTACTATCTTTGTATTTTAGAGGAGGGATTCATCACACCACCGAGGCACACTAAGCTTCATATGCCTCACTACGGATCTCCATCGGACAGTTTCGGGTATCATCACACCGCCTCCGCATAGAGAGTGACAGAGCAGAGGGGATTCCTAGGGAGCATCAATTATGCATATTGTGCGACTATCAAGAGGTTGAGTCAGAGGAGCATTTTATTTTTAAGTGCCTAGTGTACTACAAGATCCAAGGTCACTACCACTGCCTCTTTAGAGATGGCTCCGAGCTCCTTTTCAGATTACTCGCCTACCTAGATCAGAGATGCCTCGTAGCCTTCATTCACGAGGGGGTCTAACACAGAGAGTATTTACTCAAGCAACGGGGCTTGGCCACATCATCAGACACCTCTCAGAGCAGGATCATAGAGTTCTTCCCATCAAGTGACATTAACCGTCCAGTCTCTAGCCACAAACGTGATAGAGACCCCGACTTGACGATCACAGCATGACACACGAGACATCAAGGGGACACACAGATCACTCTGGGGGACCTCTCATCATGATTTAGAACCAGGATACGTCCCATGAGAGTCACGGTGGCTCTGGTCTTGCATCGAGCCTCGTCTAAGAGACCGAGACACACGGCACCCCTTCACAAGCGCTAGTGTCCCATCACCGGCTATGCACCAGCTAGGGCAACATGACATACTATGGATTTTGCTCCGCTCAGCCCTTTTCTTTTCATTGTTACATCCAGATGTATTTGATTATGTATGATCAGACTTAGGATTCAGCACGGGTGATGATGCTCGTTTCAGTAGCTCCACCATTACTGTGATTTGTATCAGGTTTTCTTTCAGTCTCATAGACCCATCGGTCTTCCAAAGACTCTAATAAAATTTCTTTCTTTCTTTCTTTGTCTCTTTCACACACACACACATGCGCGCCACATGCACATGCACATATGCATGCACGCACACACACATGCACACACACACATGCATGCACGCACACACACACACACTGTGTATGTGTGCACACAGACACACCCTAATGCATGCACACGTGTGCACACACTCATGTGCACATGTGTGCTTGTGCATGCATAAGCATGCGTGCTCCCCCACACACAAATGCATACAAAAGAAGACACAAGCAAAGTTCCCCATCCACATGCAAGAATGCACACACATGTACATTGTATTTACATGTGCATGCACAAGCATGCCCCCCCATACACAAACACATACAAAAGTAGACATTCATACCCCTCCAACCACATTCATGCACACATGCACCCAAGAATACTTACTGCACATTGTATTTACATGTTTCGAAAAGAATAATGAGCAAGCATGGAATTACATTATTTTGAAACTAAGACCATGCATATGATATCACAAGAAGTAGAGAAAGAGAGAGCGGGAGCAAGATGCAATTTTCAGCTACATATTGGCTAGGGAGAAGAGAGATGATCTTTCATGTCAACATTGCTTGTATGCCATGGAATGGGAGGGATAAACTTCATGAAATGCTTCGTGTGATTCCAATTTATTTATGTTAGAATAATTGAGCATAGCATTCAGAAGGCTCAACGCTAGAAAGAGAGAAGAGAGATGATCTATCATGTCAACATTGCTTATATGCCATGGAATGGGAGGAATAAAATTCATGAAATGGCTCGTGTGATTCCATTTCATTTATGTCAGAAAATTGAGCATAGCATTGGGAGCCTCAACTCTTATAGTTGCATTTATCTCATTAAATGTTCATGTTTGTAATAGTGCACACTTTTTGTTTGAATGTTAATGTTTTCAATCATCATGCACATTACAAGTACTTGTCATGAAGTTGGTAAAAGAAATTCCCTACTATATTAAATAACCTTTACATAACATAGGGTTGAAAACTTTCTAAAAGGGTGTATGTTTTAACACATAGTCCAACAATGCAGGAATTGTTTTTTGAGCACTATAAAGATGTGTAATAAGGTATATAAAGACCCATTTTAGAAGTCTTCTCATGTTGTTTATATTTTCTATAAGTTTCTAAAAGGGTGTATGTTTTGACACATAGTCCAACAACGTAGGAATTGTTTTTGGAGCACTATAAAGATGTGTAATATGGTATATAAAGACCCATTTTAGAAATCTTCTCATGTTGTTTATATTTTCTATAAGTTTCTATTGACATAGAAACAAAATGCCACTTACTGACATTAAGGATAGGTTAATAAAAAATTATTATTGAAATGGATGGAAAAAGTCTTGAATTTGTTTGAAAGATAGAATCAATTTGTTTATATATAGGTAGGTAGATAATGGGGGCACTTACTTCTTTTTCTTTTTAACGAAAGTGATGCACTTGTGTATTTAATTTGTGGGATTGAAAAATTAAAAAAACACTAGATAGAGCTTTTCATGATTGTCACATGCACATACATGTGAATCCTAACATCACAATGGCATCAAGCATAGATCAGAATTCTTTGACTATTTCAATTATATGGCATTTAGGATGTTTCAAAGTGAGAGAATTATTGACTAATAGCTTCATCTCTATTTATTATATTTACTCTATATATTCCTCTAAAGGATGGGGCATTCAAATTACATAGAGGAGGAAGGTTCAAAGTGTTGATGTGCCCATTAAAACTTTAAAGGAAAATAGCTAGGTGTGTGCATGTGTGTGTGGTGGTGGGTCCGGGGGGGGGGGGCAACAAATCTCCTTTTGAGAAATGCATCGAAAGAAATTGAACAATAACAAAAAGGATTTAGAAAGTTTAAATAACTATAAGGAAGACCTCAGAAACTTCCTAAACATCCACTATGGTAGTGTTTCTAATGAAATGGTCCTTTTATGTGTGCTTATAATAAGTATCCCATATTAAAGTCAATAGTTAAAAAGAGACATGTCTAAAAAACTATTAGCTTTAGCATTTGCAATTGATTCAATAACTTTTGTTGTTCTAAGTCACTTTTAGCTTTTGGTTCAATAATTATTAATTGTTCTAAGTCACTTTTAGCTTTCTCACTTGTTAAATATATATTTGCCATTGCCCTTTCAATTGATTCAAAGCACAGAATTTAAAAAAATGTGGAATTATGTGCAGTGGAAACATAATAGCACATGCACATTCTATGCTAGATACCCTTTAACACATAGTCTTTTTAGGGAATTGTAGTTGGCTTGTATCATAACTTTAGTGGTGATTTTGTTTGGATAACAAAGTTATATCAAGGAACCATATTAGTCATAGGGTTGGAGGTGCTCATTACCTACACTTCACTATGGGAACTAGTATAGTAGTTGATAGTAGTAGCTAGAGTGCCTCGGAGTGTAACATAACCTTATTAGCAAGAGTGTGGGCTTAAGCAAAATAAAGTGATGTGCTAGAAGGAGAAAGAAAGATCCTACTTTTGAGGTCTCCCTCAGCTAACCATGGGAGTCTTGGTACTTATAAAAGCTAACATTTTGTGTATTTTTTACATGTTTAAATTACTAAAAACAAAGCGAGAGTTTGCTTTATGCTTATTTGAATGTTAATTTTTTACATTTTAGTTTTAAAAACCAACAACTTGCATTGAAAAAGATTGGTTTGAAAGGGTAGCCTTTATTTTCTTTGGTTGGAGAAAATATTTTTTTCTAGTAGTGCATGGAACAAATCAGGTCTTCCATGGGACTTGAAGGACAAGTAAATAGCAAGGTTTTCAACTATGACTACTATAAGGGGCCCCAATCTGAAAAGAGAGCAAAAAAAGGGGGCCCAAAAAGGTGTTGAGAGAAGCACGTGTAGGGAAGTGGTTGGTAAGAGGAGGGGGAGGTGGGGCTCACAAGAAAGATGGGGGAGAGTGGCACAAGTGGGATGAGGAAAAGGGGAGAGGGGGGGATGATGTGGCAAGATGTCCGTGAGCAAGGTTGAAAAGATGGATGGATGGATATAGAGGGGTGGATGGAGATGCATGGATGGGGATGGGGATGGAGGGCAGATGGTGGGTGAGAGATAGCATTCTCTCTCTCTCTCTCTCTCTCTCTCTCTCTCTCTCTCTCTCTCCATGAGTGCACACACTCTATGTCTTTCTCTTGTGGTTCTTCTCTCTCTTTCACACTGGGCCTTTTAGGGGCTATTCTCGCTCGCCTCGTCCATAATGCTCAAATATCATTCTTGAGCATTTGTGGTCAGCAGAGTGAGCAATGGTTCCCACGAACTTCTCCTCACCCATCTCTGACAAGAGAACTTGCTCAACAAGAAAACCTGCCGTATGGATTTATTGCTTACAACAAGATAAAATGATAGGGGCCTGAAATACCCACGTGGACACTCAGATTTTCGATTTCTTGGGGGGTGGCTTGTGGGAATGTTTGTGGTGTCGAGAAAAAATGCCACTCTGTGGCAATTATGATCAACTGATAGAGAGTGGGAACAATATGTTAGCCCTGCTTTGCTTCTGCAAGTGCAAGTCATTGTTAAAATAGATGTGCTTGAAGGATTGTTGATTAGTCATAGCCTCCTTTAATGGTGGCTCATTGTTCTTTATGAGAGGCTGAGGTGTTAGCATGTGTCTTGCAGCCTCCCCATGCAAGGGAGGCCATTGTCCTTTATGAGATGTTGAGTAGTCGGGCTATCTTGCATCGTCCCCATGCCATTCATGGAAAGGGAGGTCACGGGAGGCTGAGTTGTTGACTTGTCTAGCATCTTGCCCATACCATTGATGCAAAGGGAGGCCGACATCCTTTATGAGAGGTTGAATTGTTGGTTTTGTCTAGCATTCTTCCCATGTTGACAGAAAGGGAGAGTTGTGTCATCGCATGTCCTGCATCCTCCCCCTGCCATTGAACAGGAAGGGGGGAGCTTGAAGCTGGCCGGTCTGCCTAACCAAGGTGTGTATGAGAAGCACATCCTAGAGGATTTTCCATAGTGAGGGCCTTTACACATTGAATGCTAACCATGAGGGAAAACATGCAAAATAAAATCTTGCTTTATACACTACCGAATTTGGTATTTCCATCTTTGCCATTAGCTACCCAAGTTTCGGCCCTTAAGGCGTAGCAGGGCCTCATCTTCCTTGAAGTTCCCACCAAACTCACATTTGATGAAGATTTCCTTGTGTAGGTTAATTAATGACATGGTAATTTCATTGATGGCTGTGAATTGCCATCTCACAGTGAATGTGTAATGGGGTGCACCCATGCGAGACGAACGGTGCCACAAATTTGGCTGTCCAAAGGTTAGGTGGAGTTTGGGCACTCTTGTGTGGTGGTGTCCATTTCTTCCTAAGGGGCCTTTCCCCCTCCTTTTCTCTCCCTTCCTCCGCCTTTCTCTTGCCTCACATCAACTGGTGTGTAACGGGTGCACTAATTACAGAGAGATGGTGCCACGAAGTTTTTGGCTATCGACGACAAGGGGGAGTGGAGTTTGCGCATCGCTCTCGGCAAAGTGTATTTGCCTTGAGTAGTGATGTCTCCTCCCTTAGGAGCCTTTCTCCCTCCTTTTCTCCCCCTTTGTCCCCCACGCTCTGTTCATTTGGCCCTTATCTTCTCACCATTTTCAGAGCGATTAAGATTGCCCTATGCAGTTTTAGCTACTGACATGGTGATTTCATTGGTGACCGTGACCTGCCATCTCAGCACAGCAGCAACAGGCAGCCGGTGTGCGATGGGTGCACAGGTAGAAAGACGAAGTGAGTTTTGCGCTGGCCACCATAGGGACGGCTATGCGGGGTGGAGTGGATGCGTGGGGAGTGGGGGGGGACTTGACTTTCCCCTTTCTTTTCTGGCCTTTTTTTTTTCCACCCCCACTTTTGGCCAAGTAGAGAGGCCAACTTTCGTGTGCTTTGGGGCGTGCATGCCCCTTTTTGAAACGCCCTTTGTGCCACCTTCCTCTCTTCACAAAATGCTCCACCACGTCACCACCACCTTCTTCTTTCATTTGATTATATGATGTCCATTGCCTCTTCCCCCTTCCATTTCCCAATGTCTCATCACCTCATTTTCCCGCACTCCGATTCCCTCATGTTTCCCGACTTTGGCCCTTTGCCCGACCTCGACGACGACATCACCAAAGATTTGCCTCTGGTACCGTCTTGCACCACTCGCAATTCTGTTTCTTTTTGTATTTCTCCTTCGTAATTCCAACTTCCTCCTCCGCCTTCGCTTCTCTTGCCTCTGCAGAGTGATGCGATTGACACTATCGGCGGTGCAGAGCTGCTGCAAGCTCTGAATTGCAAAACGGAATTCAAGCCTTTGCTTGTTCCGGAATTGCATGGATTTTGTTCGGCATTGGAGGATGCCAAGGCGCAGCCCGGCCCTGGTTCTCCGAAAACTCTTGATAATCCGTTCACAGGCTTCATGAATGGACGACGCTCACAGTCCATGGCGTTCACTTCCAACTCAGAAGTAGAACCGCCTTCTAACAATTTAAGTGATGAAAGTCTGGAACTAATCAGCGTAGTGAGTGATGCAGTTTCTTCGGGCCAAGCAGAACAGTTGGAACTATTGTCTCCTAGGTCGATGGCAGCAACACAGAAGCTGAATTGCATGTCCCTCAAGGAAATGGAAATAGGCAGGCTCAACTCAGAAGACGCTCTTGCAGCTTCCCTCCTGTCCAATTTGCCTGCACTAGGACACAGTTGCATAACTCAGGACTTGCGAACTAGCACTGCCCCAGCAAGCTCAGCAGCAACTATGACCACCATCTCCCGGTCTGCTCTGCAAAACAATTCTCCAATCTCCTCCCCTTCCTCAACTATCAGCACCTCAGACGGAAGTTGCGCAGGGGGGAACAACACTACCTCAAAAAGTGCAAACAGCCTACTCGATAGGATTTTGGCGCATGGGGTGGGACAATCCACGGACTTAAGTTCGGTGAGCGACTGTTCTGGTGCGCTCGACAGACAGACTCCTCGATGTAATCCCTCTGGAAATTGTCGTGGATCCATCCCTCCCTATATCCTGCAAGAGGCGGCACCTCTCCCGTCCATGCAAAGGAGCCACAGTAGTCACGCTCTCGGTCAATTGAGACCTTCTAGTCACGAAAGCGCTTGTTCCATGGAATTCAGTTCAATCCCAGCAGCTGGAATGGAGATGTCAACACCAGGATTTTCGAATCTTGGCCCTTATAGCGGTTGTCAAGCAACCGACGCCCAATGGTTGACAGAAAAGTCTCCCATTGTACCGATGAGACGCGTATACAGTACTGGAGATCTTCAGGTATGCCCCTCTACAAGCAATTTTATGTCAGAATTATTGGACTCGCAATCGCGAAGGCAAAGTTATGGGGAGGGAGCATGCAGGTTCAAGCTCCAGTTTTTCAATGGCCTCACGACTTCTTGTTTCTCTGACCTTCCAGTCTTTCCTCCGAGTGCTGAATGATAAATTGTCTTATGTACAAATAGGCGTTCAATGGAATGCTATCCTGTTATGGAGGTAATAAACGTATTACCCCTGAGCACTCTAACATAGAGGAATCAGGAGGCTTGAAGATTGGACATTACACTCTGGAGGAGCGAAAGATGAGGTTACACAGGTACAGACAGAAGCGCACTGAGAGGAATTTCAACAAGAAGATAAAGGTGCAAGCTGCACACCGTTATCATTGTGCCACAAGGTTAAAATGTTATATCGGCTTTAAGTTTTTGTGGCTTATGAAGGAATGTCCTGTTTTCTTCTTTTTGGAAGTATGCATGCAGAAAAACCCTAGCTGATAGTAGGCCTCGAATAAGAGGAAGGTTTGCAAGGACAGACGACAATGGAGAACTGATACTGAAAGAGAATGAAGCTCATCATGAGGAAGACTATGAGGAGGTGAGTTGTGATTCAGTTTGTCGTTTCTGTGAGTAGGAAAGAACTAGCTTCAAAAACATTGTCTTGTGAAGTACTTTAGTTAACAGCTTCAATTCAATTTTCTTATGATTCTCACAAAAATGATTTTCTACATACAGGCTGAGGATCCTTTGGTAATACATGACAACTTCATCATGCCTAATAGCACCGGAGCCAGATTTTTGGGCAATCATGTAACTCATAGCTCTACTACTCATAACATCTGGCAAACCAAAACTTGGCCATTTCTTTCCTGAATTCCTAACAGCAAGTCTTTTGCTGCAAGAGCAAGCTAAGCCTTGGATTTGTAAAAATGGGTAGAATCATTTCTTGCTCCTGCTGCACCTGCTGTGAGGCAAATCATCACCTGCCTGCAGGAAGGTTATGCATTGTCCTAAATATTTTGTTCTCACTTGTCTGCTTTCTTTTAGGCAAACTTGTTGAGACCATTTCCCATTAGCCTGATTTAGATGAACTAATAACAAGGCAGCTGAGAAGTAGATGTGCCTAGTATACCAGCTAGTCGAGGGAGTTCGTATGGCCTCTCTGGCATGTTCATATCTGCAAGTGAGGGTGGCTACTACTTTATTTTGTAAAAAATGAGACAGTTACACTTGTAGAGCATGATCTTGTTCATTGCATACAGCCTCGCTAAAAATGATGTGCTGTTCATTCGAGCGCAGTCATTTGTTGCAAATTTCCGTAAGCATATTATGTGTCCACTATTCAGGTATGCTCAAGATTTGCAAGATTAATTCATGCTCGAGTTTGATGGTTTAGCTAGTTTGAAGTGTGATTTTTGTATGCGCTCTCATGAGGCTTTTAGAGAGGCGTTTTCTGGAATATTATCCTAGGCGGTCAATTGGGATCCACCCAATCAACCTTTAACGGAGAATGTAAAGCAAATCCAAGTTTGCATCCATAACCATGCAATATTCTATTTGGTAAAAAAGTAATCCCTGTCACCCACGAAAGCTTTCAATACAATTTTCAGATTTTAACGCCTAGCCTTTATAATGGTCAACTTAGAGCCTCGTATTGTTGCCAATACAATGGTTCTTTTTGCCTCTAGCGTTTGAACATGCCATTTTTGTTAGCTTTTGAAGTTAATGTTCATGAAAATTTCTCAATACATCCTAAGGAAGTACATTATTAGGGACCACCATGATGATTTACTACCGCAAGGCCATCAAGCCCGATCTCTTTTTTGTTTTTCATCTATTCACTTGATCTTAAGGCTTTTTCTTAAAGCAAGCCTTGGCTGTCCTTATATTTTGAATGATTCGACCCATGGCCTTATGCGTCTTGTGAAGTCAAGGTTAGTCATACTACTTTGAGCATTCAAGTGACATCTCAATGAAATGTTGTAAGATGCAATATCAATGCATTTATCTACGAACCCTCCCACGTATAAAGCCTTTGCATGTAACTGCAATAAGAGATTCAAAGGTAGAGTGGCTCTTCAAAGCATTAAGAGTGATCCTTTTTGTGCCTTATTTAGTGTAATTTTGGCTCTCCATTTTAACGTGGTTAATACTTCCATGGATAGGATCAACAATGCTGAATAGTGTAATTTAGTATAAAGTCTCTCTTTTTTTATTACTGTTGAAACCAAGATTAGAAGGCTCATAAGGATGAGCCATGCTTCGTGGATTTATTTTTGGAGAAGAAAAGGGGTGGAAAGGAACTCTGAGAATAGGGTTGGGGGATGAAATAGAACCTAATTCACCTTCTTAGTAAAATAGGACACTCTTTTAGGCCCCTCATTAGAGTTTTGAGTTATCTTCTCCTTCCTCCTGTCCTTTTTGAGCAAGTGTGTGAGTTCTACTATGCAATATTGTTACTTGGAGTGAATATATAGATCATGTGTGATGAGCATGCGAACAGTTTTCGGGGCCAAAGCTCGTAGCCTCAATCTGTCAAGTGGGGTGGATAGGCATGATCTTCACAACAATTCCAATACTCTTCATCGTGGGCTCTTTGTATGCTTAATGCATGGTCTATCCATGTGCTCAATGCAGCAAGTAGACAAGTTAAGGCATTGCACACTAGGTACCCATGCACTCTTGCTTAAAAAGGATGCGTGGAAGAAGGAGAGAACTCAAAACTATTTGGTTTCAGGAACATCAATGATATACGTGGGATTTTTTAAGCATTCATCCCCCAATTCTAAGGTGAGTATTTTTCCACCCCTCTTCTCTTTAAAAGTAATCCAGCAAGCATGGCTTATCATCTGCATAGCCCCAAGCCTTCTTAATCTTGGTTTAATCATCAATTTATAAAGTAGAACGGAAAGATTGTGGTCCAAATTCCATTTCAACATTGTTGGCATGGTTCATGAAATCGAACTATGGTCCAGATTTCGATTTAGCACTCTTGACATGGACATGGTTTCTCCATGAAAGCATTAATAGACCCCATTATCAAACTACTACACTCGGTCCCTTGGTACATGAGTTTGGGATTGGAAGCATTATTATTGGATTTTGCCACTCCTAGCTTTCCTTACAACCTTGCATGATGTACCAAGCTCAATTTTCAAGTAGAGGTTATAATTATAATGCCTCAGGTGAGAGTCCGTTGCTCTTAGCAAGCAATCTTGAAGCCAACAAGCACCCTTTGTGTTGGCACCATTAACTATAGGCATAGTTAGCCAATTGAATTTGATTTGTTTTTCTTGGCATGTGTGTTCAAAGGAGTAGGAAGTGAGTGAGAGAGAACACCAACTTATAATAACTATACACTACACAAATAGGAAGAAATGAGTAAAAAAACATGAGTGTATAAGGTTTACATCCCCATGAGCACAAAATAGTCCCCTCTAAGAGACATATGCACATATATTGCAATTTATATGTCTTTCTTCGATAAGTAGAGGGAGAGAATTAGAAAGCATAACATTTTCAGCTTTTTGAAGATATTAACTTGGAATACTTGAAAATTAAAAATATATATAATGTACATTATATTGCCTATATGCACAACACGAGAATGTACGTGAGTACAACTTAACATCACTTCTTTCTCTTAAGTTGTAGGCTAGTGTGACGAACACCAAGTTGTTGAAAGTAAATTGAGAAATTTTCTCCAATGAGATAGTAACGCTCATACTAGATTCTTGGCTAGGTAGATGTTGCCCATGTTCTTAGAATAGAGGCGTGTTGGATCTCTTAAGAGAATCTCAATGTTGTCTTCATAACCATATTGTGGTCTTTCTTGATCCCCAATATTCTTGAACTTAAGTCCACAAGTTTTGCCAAGATAGGGTTATACATCCAAGGCTAAAGAAAGAACAACTAGTATATGACAAAAACATGTGTGCCTCAAGATCTATGGAGCGCTCTAAGGTGGATGGAACCTATCTGGAAACATGATGAAGAGAGTGCTCATGACATGTACCTCAAGTCAATTAGGTTCCAAGATAGATTAGCTTGGACTCATAAAGAGGATCTTGAGATAGTGCAAAGTGCTTGATTGATATTACTTCAAATGAACCTCCCTTTTATAGGTGAGGGTACTTACATCCATTTGCTTGCTCACATGTGGGATATCTCCTCCATGCCATGTGGCAGCTTTCCCTTTACTCATACCTTTGCTCTACATGTGCTCATGGCACCACAACTCTCAACACCTCCCCTTGGTGCCATGATCCTTTGGCTACTGCAAGGTGGTCAGATGTGAGTTACATTCCATCACCTCCCCTTAGTGCATGCATTGCTACTTAAGGTGGTCAAGTGTGGTTTTTACATGTCAATACCTCCCCTGGGTGCTTTCATAGCTACTCTCAGGTGGTCAGGTTTGATTACAAAAATATAGGCAAGGTTGGCAAGGTTTTTGCTTTTCAATACATTCCATTGATGTCACCTTTGGGCTCATGGCTTGATGATGACTCCACGTAGTTGACTTGTTGATTCTTCAATCTGCAATCTTCTTCCTTGTGTCCCAGCTTCTTGCAATGGTGACACTTTGGTTTGTTCTTCAATCTGCAGTCACTTTGATAGTGACCCATCCTTCCACAATGGTAGCATTTCACTGATGTTTTACTAAATAGTGCTTGTTCTTCATTATAGCTGTTGAGTGTTGATGTCGATGTCGATGTCGATGCCTTCAACTCTCTTTCTTTTTCGAGAAGAGAGGATACACATTCTTCAAACTTTGGATCTGGCAAATTCTTCAAAGTGGTTGTCAATGCACTATACTCTGCAGGCATGCTTTTAAGGAGAATTGCAAGTGCATCTTTCTCTCCTACTTTTGCATTTATGCCCTCTAGTTGAGTCATAATGCTTTTGATTTTGTTGACAAATTGTGCCATGGATTCATTGAAGCCCATGTGCATACCATAGAATTCAATCTTAAGATGGATTTCTTGGTTTTTGGCTTTTGCACCAAACACTGTGTTCAACTCATCCCATGCATCCTTGGCATGATCTTTAGAGTCTATATGATGAATTATGTTTGGACCCAAGTGCAATCCAATGAGTGATAGTGCTGCTTCATCTTTTTCCTTCCAAGCATCATTTTGTGTAGTGGGTATGTCTTCTTTTACAATCTTCCAAAGCTTTTGGTGCATCAGAAGATATCTCATTTGTGTAGACCATGTGTGAAATCCTTTCCCGGTGAACTTCTCAACAGTTGGAGTGCGGATTGCCATTGCAGAGGTCTTACCAGTTTGATGATACTTTCAAATCTGGTAGTGTCTAATTGCATACAGAAAATCTGAGTTGACAGGTGCGTAGAGCTCGAAAAGACGATCACTTTTCCTTTTTGGAGCGTGTGCAAATTCTTCCTGAATTGCAAGTTATGGCTTGTTGAAGCTTTTGTGAAGAAGAGGGGCCTTTGATGATGTGGCACAGGGTTTCACATGCAGAATTCAAGCTGTGCTTACAAAGGGACTGTGCTTGGGTAGAAGTATGCCATGTGGCAATCTTCTAACCAGACTGAGTTAACTCAAGTCTAAGAAAACTTAACCATGGCTAAATCTTATCCTACCACGTGGTAAACAGGGAACTACTCCCAAACCCAGGGTTGAGTAACTTAACCCGGGTAAATTTTTATCTTGCCACGTGTCAAGTAAGGAAACCTTAGGAGAACTTTGAGAAACTCTGAACCTTTGAAGCTTGCAGACGACGGCGACGAGGAAGACGAAACGGCGTCGAAGGCGCAGAGGAGAGTCCGGTGCTGGGATGTCGTGGGCACTGGAGCGTGGGTTGATTGTGGAGGTAAGGATCCCGTAGGAGCTGGTCACTGACGAAGCTAGGCATCTAGTGTAGGGTGCTGCTAGAGCCGGCAGCAGCAGCTTCTGTGGACAGCTTTAGGCCGTAGGTGTCGAGGGAGCGCAGAAATTGTCGGACACACAGAAGCGTTGCTGGAGCATCGAGGAAGCTTTGGTATAAGGCTTTGAGGTGCTGCAGGCATAGAAGCTCGGCTAGCCCGTGTCATCATAGGAGCGAATGGCGGGGGAGCTCAGAGGTCGTCGCATAGAGGCCGCCTTGCCTTGAGGGTCATAGAAGGAGTCAGCCGTTGCGATCGAATCTTGATGACTGCAGTGGAGGGCTTGACAAGGCTGCAATCATCAATACCAATGCTCCTTAGCTCGTTGAAGGTTATCCGTCGGGTCACTAGGAGCATGAAGGTTGTCGGCTAAACGTGAGAGTTACTGCTACAGCTGGCTGAGGCGTAGGAGGTCGTTGCTATGCTGTTGATGGAGCTTGCTTGTGAGCCGAGACTTCATTGCAGAGTTGTTGCTTGTTGCACATTGGAGAGTCGCCTATGTCTCTCACTCTATTTCTCATGGAGTAGACTCTCTCTCAGCAATGAATACTCAAGAAACACTCTCAAATTCTCTTGGAACATCTCCCTATCTCTCTCTCTAAGCACAAAGAGTGGACTCACAAGAGCTCTCTCTTTTTCACAATGGAACTCTCACAAAAGAATTGAACGGAAATCTTCAACTCTCATGGACGGAATTCTTTCAACGGGAGAATGAAAGAATGAACACTAAAAGAGAACACTCAACCTCAATCTAAAAACTAATCTAGGAGAACTAGACCTAAGCTCTAATACCATGACAAAAACATGTGTGCCTCAGGATCTATGGAGCGCTCTAAGGTGGATGGAACCTATCTGGAAACATGATGAAGAGAGTGCTCATGACATGTACCTCAAGTCAATTAGGTTCCAAGATAGATTAGCTTGGACTCATAAAGAGAATCTTGAGATAGTGCAAAGTGCTTGATTGATATTACTTCAAATGAACCTCCCTTTTATAGGTGAGGGTCCTTACATCCATTTGCTTGCTCACATGTGGGATATCTCCTCCATGCCATGTGGCAGCTTTCCCTTTACTCATACCTTTGCTCTACATGTGCTCATGGCACCACAACTCTCAACATATACCATCTATCATCAACTCTATCAACCTAATTGACATCGATACATCTTAACAAATCAAGGTCTGATAATCTATTGTATTTTAGACTATAATCTGTCTTTGAGGTATCTAAGGACTCTTTTCACTACATCAAAATGTGATTTTGCATAAATTGCCTGAGAATATCAATTGCATGAAAGATATCTCACCTTGTGATTGTCCAGTACTCTTAAAAAGATTAGATGTGTTGTTATCTAGAAGCAATAAAGTGGTGGCATTTGGAAAAATTCTCAGTCCCATGAGTGTGTGCCCTCTTCAACATTGTGGTGATGAAGTTGTGTGGTGATAACTCGGTGATAATCACCAATGAATTGCCCTAAAGTACAATTGAAACATCTACATGGATACTTTTGAAACATTAAGCAATTTGTTACGATGTGATATTTTTGATATGTAAGCATAGAGAATACTTTAGTATCAATATGAAATCATTCCCAAGACTTACCGCCATGATATTAGAAAAACTTATTTTAATTGAGAAAAGCTTGAGATGTTTGTCTTGCTTCGAAGAGTTATTAGCAAATGGTGGATGAAAGATCCATGTTTATATCTTCTTTGTATGCTAGAGGTAATTGACATAAGGCATCATGTAAATGCACAATATTTGATGTTTACAAGTTCATAATACTATCAAATGGGGGCTAGATTTCTTGAAATTGCCTTTGCCAAAACAAGTTCCTTCACTGCTGTAGAAGACATAAAAATGTATTACCAAAAGAAAAGTACTCATAAGGGCCCCAAATCAAGTTATCTAGTAGGTGTAATTATCATCATAGTGACATGGCCATTGGTATTGAGACACATATGAAGAGCCACCACATTGATATGGTCACCAGTATTTAGGACATTTTCAATATTGCAAGTGATGTTGCAAGATATTATAAAGCATTATATAATTATTGAGACCACTCACAATTTGACATAATAGATGAAGTTGTAAGAGAAATTCATTCAATTTGCAATGGTCCCACAATTGAAAAACAAAAGATACTATGCTCTAAACAAAGGTACTATTCTCTAAACAATTGAAAAACAAAAGATACTATGCTCTAAACAAAGAATGTGATCATTAAGAGGCGATGAATGATGTTGCCAATTCTAGATTCTAAGAGGCATGTAACGTGATTGCAAGAGAATATGTCAACAACTATCATGCAATTTTGTTGTAAGAAAATTTGCATTAGAAGAGTTACAGAAAATGATTGTGAGGCCATACGCCTAGGTGTTTGGAGTAAAACATAACTAATAGATATAACCATATTATTTGGAATTTTCTTATGTGCTTAAACAAGCTTATCAAATATTTGGAAAAAAATAGAGGTTCTCAAATCTTGAACTCCTTAGGAATAGAATTCATAAATCCACATTAAAACAAGGAGATGATGCACTAACAAGCCACACAAATCCACAATCTGTTTATCATCCATGACAACGGTCTAGTGATTCAATGGAAGCACTAGTCAATGGGTGGAGATCATTTATGAAGTGAGTCATATGCTTTATTAGAAAGAATAACTCCATTAAAAAATACTCAATTTTTTGCTGCAACATACAAAGCCCTTGACATGGGTGAAATAAAAGCCTTGCAAGCCTTCATTTTACATGTTAAAAGTATGATGAAAAACTATCATGAGAAATTAAAATAAAATTATGGAGATAATCAAGTCAAATGAAGAACTTGAAAAGGCCTTGAAAAGGGTAAGAAATTTATGAGCACCGAATACTCATAACCATTTCAACCATAGTAAGATGAGAGTTGAAAAAGTGCACTTCGAGTAAATTTTTTTTTTCAAGCCTAAGTTGGCTGAAATAGACAAGTTTTTAATGAAAGGAAAAGGAAGACTGATGCTTAGAGAGATTTGAGTCGACTAGTAGTTTGATTGCTATAGGTGGCAATCGTAGGGACCCACTAACTAAGCTTTGCATAAGCTAGCTACTAGCCTGGGCTATTCTAACTCAACAGCACTGTGGTTAATGTTTCAATTAAGCAATAATGGTGAGACTTGACCATGGATTTTTAATGTGAGGACAAAGATCTTGCATGGATCTACTTTTTGCATTTTGATGAGATATCCAAATATCTCCATTATTCTATCTGAACACTATAAGAGATTGTAAAAAAGGAGAACATCCCTATTGATTTGAATGGTTAAATTGACAACTTGCCAAGATTATTTCTCATATATTCTTTTTTGCTACCTGTATACAATCCACAGACCTTTCCACTTTGTTGCCATGGTAAAGCCTAGAACAATTATGTCATTCAAGGGATGCCCCCTCAATTCTTATCCACATATATGTTCAAGGGAGTTGACCAAGGATTGAAGGACATGTACATCTTGATGAAGTATGGTAACCCAGCAAATCTTGAAGCCATGGTTTTGTAGATCACCAAGATTCCTCTTTCAAGTGAGAAGAAAGTGCACTAGCACAATGCCTTCTGCCCAATCAATGGTACTCTTGTATTATGCATGCTTAGGATTCAAGTCAATGGAGTTTCATTACAATTGAACATCACAAATCTTGAAGAGATAGTGCAGGCAAAATGGTCAGTGGAAGCTCAATGAGACCACATGCTCCAATGAATTTGGGTAGTAGCTTATTAGGTTGCTAAGCCACAAGATGCTTGGGTACTAGATTATAATGTACGTCAACACCAGGGCCATTCAGGAAGGTAATGAAGTGGCCACATAACAATTGTGCCAAAGTACTGCACCAAACTCCTTGCTATGAACAAGAAGAAATCATACCCGATATCATTGGGATCATCTTTGTCCTCCATATGCAGGCATCTCTTGATGATTGATCTAATTAAGTACAAGCATGACATACAAAGCCCTTAAGAGATTGGTCACATGTTGGCTATGAATTGTTCAACCTTCATAAATCTTAGTGTGATGCAAATCCACTAGAGACATGCTTTTCACAGAAAGAAAATGGTGGTAATGCTGACAAAGGAACTAAAGTAGAAGGATGACAACTAAGGTCGATCCAAGTCTCTAATTGATATCGTTTGACATGAGATTGAAGCACTAAAAGACTCTGCTATGCAAGTTGTAGTCCAACTTAGGGTTGAGCATCTTGATGCATCAAATTGAGTTTACAATTGCCTAGTTCTAATGTGGCTTTCATGCTTTCTTATGCATGGTCATTCCACTCCATTATACCTTGCCTTAGGTGCTCCTCACATTAGGTAGTAGTGTACCTTTGGTGGTGCTGAGATCTAGCTTTTGGGAAAAAAATCATGGTTGCAAGTACTTTGATAGGTGCTTTTATGCACTCGTTTGTCAAAATCTTGAGAATGTCCTCAAAGCAAACCATTGGAAGTAGCACATGAATCCCAAGATTTTATGCCTTCATAGAATATCCTCGTGTGTACTCAGCTCCCCGGGCTCATCACTATGATCACTCCTGATCACTATCTAGGGACTTGTAGTGCTCACATCACGAAGCACGAAGTTGTCTTACACAATTCTTTTTACTATGGTCTCACAATAATCGCTAAATGTCTATGGTTAATTTCAAACACCTCTCTTCACCACTAGGTGACTTCAACTTGCATGCACTTAGCATTAAGGCTAAGTGATACAACTCAAGGTGAAGGAAACTTCTCGGGGGGGTCACTTGTCATATGTAACCCTATCATGTGAGTTCAACAGATGGGTTTTTATTAATTCAATTACTTACAAAATTATATATACATAAGTAATTTAATACCCAAAGGTTAATATACAAAAGGGCATTTTATATTAAAAATTATCTAGAAGCTTGCAACATGTGACATGGATATTTGCGTAGAGTGGCTTATGTCATGGGACATTTTGAAATGCTAGTACTGGCATTTTCCTTTGCTTATGTCATGGGACATTTTGAAATGCTAGTACTAGCATTTTCCTTTTCAAATGAGTAAGCGCTCCTCTTGCATTTTCTTGAATTCTAGAGAATTCTAAAAATCTTTTCTCTCTTTATTGCTCTTTTTGGCCTTTGCATTAGGATGAGATAAGGATACTGTGCTTTCTTGAATTCTAGAGAATTATAAAAACCTTTTCTCTCTTTATTGCGAGTTTATTTCTCTTTTTGTCCTTTGCATTAGGATGAGATTATGATGCTATAATTTTCTCTCTTTATTGCTCTTTTTTGGCCTTTTCATTAGGATGAGATTAGAATGCTTGAATTTATTTTTTGAAGTTTTTAAATCTTGTCATTCTCTTTTTTTTTTTTCTATCCACAGAGGGATTGCATTGAATCAATGGTGGAGGAGTATTTTGAAGTTGATGCCTCTTATACTTGATTTTCTTAAGTTCTACTCAATCTATTTAGCACTACCTTTGTAAATATCCTTCTCGCTCTCAAACAATTGATCTATTATTTAAAAAAGGATAGATAGTGGAGAGCCACTCCTATAATTAAATCCATTGGATAAAACCTGTGAGAGTAAAGAAGTAAGGTATTTATTTTTAGATAGCCCTATTCAAAAGGATTCTCCCACTTGGGAAAATATAGGATCCATATAGCAACAAGGGATCAAAAGCAAAATGAGAATTTGTCATTGAGTGAGAATCCCATTATGCTTGAGGGTTTTTCATGCACTTGTGCCTAGAGTTGTAGATGAACAAGTACCATGAGCATCACTACCAGTGACAGTTTGAACTAGAATATGGTAAAAATGATGAATTCAAAGTAAATGAAAGAATAAAGCTATTTCTAGGTTAGGAGAACATAAGCCCTTGTGTCTGCTACATTGAGAGCTAAAGAAGGCTCTTATGTATGGTATCTTCAAAGATTAAAGAAGACCCTTTCTAGCTTCTTTAGATCGTATCTTTTCTTGAGGTATTATATACGCTATACAATGCCTAGAAATGTCATCTTGTTGTTTGCAGCATATGCTACACAATGCCTAAAAATGCCTAGAAATGGCATCTTGTTGTTTGCGGCATCTAGTGGTGGATTAGTTATTAGAAGGACAATGCTAAAATTTCCCCAAGTTGTCATGGATGTGGTTGTACATAGGTGTTAGCATGGCGTTGGAGCATAGGTCCTAAATGCAGTTATATTATAGTCATACATCCGATTAACACAATGTACAGTAATAATGAAACCTAGCATAATTTAACAAGAAGTAGCTGACCTAATGTACACAGGGTTGAGGGGGGTACAAGGAAACCCGTTGAGCCACCTCCCTTTCACCATAGCTAGGAGTCTTGGTGGATAGGAGGGCAACCACATGGCTAGGCGAGTTGAAGCAATGGATGAGCAGAGGTCAGTGTAAGGCAAAGAGAAAATGCTCGCCAGGAGGGCTACTATTTCCACAAGGCAAGGGGAGGCACAAGGTGTTGCTAGGAGGACTAGGAGAGAGTGGGGCAAAGGAGGCCAAGGGGAATCCACCATGGTTATATGCCTATGAAAGGGAAAAATAATTTTCACAAATATTTAGTGTGTGTGGAAACTATGGATTCCACCCATTACAAGCTATGGATCTTATGGGTTGGAATCTATATTTGCTAAATGCCTACTGCATCTCCATCCTCTTCCCTCTATTGTCTCTACACCAATGATAATGCGACTCTTGTGTTCAGAATCTATTTAGCATCATCGGTCACGAAGTTTCATTTCTTTGGCTAGGCCCTAGCATCCATTGCTCTACAAGAGACCTTTGTCTCACCTTGCCCTACTCCTCCCTTTCCTCCTCTTTTGTAGTGTGCCTCGTCCCTGTTGGCATAGAGCAATCTTATCTAAATCTTGCTAAATCTTGCTGCCAAAATCTAGGAGGGGATTTCAAAAGCGGCGGCCCATTAAAGGGCCATTAATCCTCTTCCATCTTCCTCGCCATCCTCCACGATATCCTCTTGTAAATCAACACCCTCCACTTCTTCCTCTTCGAACGTTGATGAGCATGCAACGCTTTACATCCCTCGATTCATGCTTCTCCTCAATTCGAGCTTCTCCTTGATTAGAGCAAAGCAAAAGGGGCCTTTCCACCTCCGCCATAGCCAACATATGTCAAGCTCTCAGTCCAATCTATAGCAATTGGCCTCTATGGGGATGAAGGAAGCTGAGCACTAAGCAGGTTCTCGATTTTCACGTGGGAGATCGCAGTACCTTTCTCTCCACTTTTTTATTCTAATCCTTCTGATAACTGACTTTGATGCTTGTCTCATAAGACCAAAGCATCTGCGCTAGGCATACCGTAGACAAAAAAGAGACAATAGGAAAGAACATGAGAGTATAGTTGTAGAAATATTTCTTGTCGACTCCACCTCTTCCTCCTGTAGTGCTTCCCAGATTACGTCTTGCGGACGACTTCTCTGATGTTTTGGATCGCTTCGCCCTCATTAGTGCTGCTCCCTTCATCCCCCACCATGAGCTGCACCATGATGAGGAGGAGGAGCAGGAGGAGGAGGAGGTTCAGTACTGACTTCCTGCCGAGCTCGTAATCCGGACACTCATGGTGGTGTGGCATAAGGCCCTGGCTCTCCCTAATGACTCGACTTGCCTCAACAGCACCATCTCCTTGACTCTACACCTTTTGTGACACCTTTTCCTGGCCTTGGGGCCAATTCGATTGGAGCTGCTAGGGTACAAGATCACCCGCCTCTCCCTTGCCGTTTGTGATCTGGGTTGATCCAAGTTGGATGGCTTGCACGAGCAGTATCTACCCATCAAAACCTTCGAGATTGTCACCCACGTGCTGCACCATGCAGAAGCTCAGCTGTCCCAGGTTCTTGGGTGGAACCTTGTCGACGTCTGGTGCCCTCAATATGCCTAGAACCTTCTCGACGGCTGTTGCCCTCAATATACACGCTGGGAAGGACTTCGTATGGCCTGCGCTAAATCTTTTCTTCTACCGATAATCGAAAATTGTATACAAATCTCTACTACTGCAAAGCTAGTCCTGATGCTTGTACATTGGCATCGTCTTCTCCTCCCTCATCTTCTTCAAGTTTTGGTTGATCAGCACAAATCTAAAATTCCATCCAAATCACAGATTCAGTCAACCAACGCAGCATCTTGCTAATCCTTTTACTGCAGACGAAATAACTTCTAGAACAGGTCCTACAAATCCAGTATATCAGTAAGGACGCCAGCAGCGGTTGTGTCATTACCTGCTCCAGTTCCTTGAATAACAAATGGAGACACCTTGTAACATCGGCTGTATGACAATCAGGAAAGTAAACAGTTCTAGGTAAATATTCATTCAAGGTAGTTCTTGAAAGGCACCCTATACTATTTTTTAAAAGACTTCCCGAAAAGCTCAATTAAACTGACAGCTAAGTACATAATTGGCATCAGTACTCTTTCACAAAAATAATTGAAAGTGAATCTAGAACATTGCTATGTTCAAGATGTTTCATTAGTCCAAAACACATGAGTAGCTCCCATTGGCAGCCAATTAGTGGAAGGGCTTCAAGATGAAAGCTGCAAAAGGCCTGCTACCCTACATATGAAGCAAGGGGATTTCTAGGATATCGTCAGGCTAGGAGCGAGTAAATAGTAATCATAGGTTGGGTTTGTATGCAAGAGCGACCAAATTGTGTCAACACCGAGTAGCAGGAGAACCAAGATGAATCACAATTCAGCTAGGAGAGGATTTACTGTTTGTTGTGTTTTGCTATTCAGCCTCCTCTTTTGCTGTAGGGTTCATGCAGGCTCCACATTGCTCTAGGCTATTCAAAGCTCATGAGATCGTTGTTGAGTGAGTTTCATGTGGGGCCTGGCCTTTTGGTGTTCAAATTTTTGCCTCTGACTCGGGACAGAATGGCACTCTTGAGAGTTGCAAGCATTGAACCACCCATCCTCGAAAATCTGTAGACTAGGCTCAACAAAGAGAAGGGCAAGCCCTATGCTGCCTTCTTTTGTCTCTTTATCCCCCCCCCCCTCTACCCTTCTTTCTTCCCTCCCTTACACTTTCTCCTTCCCCTTTACCTTACATAAGCTCTCTAATAAGTTTGTTCATAAGGCACTGCATCTCGAAAAGGCAGTTTTGGGAACGACTCAACTGGAGTTTTCAACTGGAGTTTATAGCTTGCCTTCTACTAAGAGGATTTCTATTAATTGTCCCTTGGATTTGTGCAGGTCACCAAGGAGACTCTCTGTTCCCTTTGTGCCTGGTTAGTAATCCAAAATCAAAACTATAATTGAAATAAAGGTATGATAGCTTTTCTTTCTCTGCTCAATAACCCATCTGTTGGCAAATTTTCGATAAGTTGATAAGATTTTTTTGGGGGGGGGTTTCTTCTTCACGTATGTTCGATGTAGTGTCGTCTTTTCATATAGTATGTCAATGTCATAACTTCTTTATTCTTGATATTACATGACTATTAGATATCGACGTAGTGTCGTATATAGCCTTTCGACATAATACGTCGATCATCTGATTTGTAATGTAATATTTGAGTCAATTACTTGGGCCATGCATTTGCATGGTGCTTATCTTTCTACATTGGATTGTATTACTCAATTATATGTGCGGTTAAGTAAGTAAGTCTGCATTTCGACACTTGGTTGTAATATTCAACCTTTGATGTTGTTACAAGGACTCCTTCTCATTGTTTTGAAACTAGCTTGACACTTGGTCGTATCATTCGACTGTATGTGTCCTCTCTCAACCTTAGAAGAGTAATAGAATTCAACACTTTGTCGTTTATTCGACTTTTGGTGTTGTTTCTTAGATATATAATTTATAAAATAAGTAGGCTTCAACACTAGGTCGTTTATTCGGCTTTCAGTGTTGTCGCAGGCTTATTTCATAAAACAAATGTTTAAACTTTGACACATGGTCATTTATTTGGCTTTCAGTGTCGTTGTAGGTTATCAATGTTGTATGATAGTTTTGGCTTCAACACTTGGTCGTTTATTCGACTTTTGATGTTGTTGTCCTCTTTGGAAATATTTTGTGTAGAATATAGGGGACCATTGCATAAATGCTAGTGTGTAGAGGTTGTAAACTTTCCAATAAATATACATCTGAGATTCATGCTCATACATCTAAGGTAACAATGCTAGAGCCAATGATATTTGTGTCTTTGATTCATGCCTATCCATGGGGTCTTTGAAAGCTGCTTATGTATAAGGATTCTAAGTTGAATCTTATTTTTAATCAATTGTGGGTCATCAACCATTGGATATTATTTGAAATACTCTTCCAATGTTGATTATCTAGTGTCTAACACACGCTTCTCCACACACTCAAATGGTAGGCCCATGTAAGCATGATGCAAATTTCATAAGAATGGAGTTCGTTGTGTTCTTTATTGTAATTAACTTTGTGTTCATTTATTATTTAAAATATGAATATATTTTAGATTCTCTCTCAATACTTGGTTTTTTCATGCATGTTTTGCCAGAAATCCTTTTGCGAAAAGATGCAAGCAGAGCAAATGAAAAATTGGCTCATAGTCATTAGGCGGCATCTTTGTATAGGGATAAGTATATTCAGCAAGGAGCAAATAACAGATATAACTAGCAATGCAATACGGATAGAGTGTTTCTACAATGAGGTCATAGCCAACACAATGGGAGAGACGTTGCCCAAGAGTGAAATGAATGAAGGTGGAGTATGTCACATGATCAATAGCATCATAGGAAATATGAAGAAATGTGCAGAAGACTTGCGAGATGACTTGCCTCCTAATATTGACATGGAAAAATTAGGTTTTTGGGATTTGAAGTGGAAAGAGGAGAAGGGTAGAAGCAAGAGGGCAAAAGACATAGATTCACATTTCACTATTTCGAAGAGAGTGCGATATGAGCAATCAAAACATTCATGTGATCCAACTTCTGAGGCATGGTTAGCTATTGACGGTAGTCATGGGGATGCTTCTCACAAAGCACATTCATTTAGGAATGGTGATTGTTCAATTGTGTTAGGTATCCCCCATGAGGCTATAGAGGAGGGTGAGAATCTTGGTGTTGGCTCATTTGGAGTATGCTTTAAAGTCACTTTTAATGGCATCTCTTTCTTTCCTCGAAGAAGAGTACAGCAATAAGACAAAATCGACTCCGGCCTTGGCAAGCTCTAGAAATAATCGACCCTGAGAACACCAATGCTTAAAGTAAAGAATCAGATGTTTTGGCCATGGGATACATGATTAAAGAGGTTATTAATTTTTATAAGGAGTGTAAGGAATACTACTTCAAAGAGGATTACACAAAACTGCCAGCATGGAGTGGCAAGTTGCGGCAGATTTATTTCAATGCAACTAACTATATGTTTGTGGAAAAACAAAATAGAATGACACTGGCCGAGATGAATAATCAACTAGCAAGATTTAACACTCAACCCCATGCATGTTTGCGGCCTGCAGTTGAGATGATGCCTCAGTTTTATTAATCCGATTTTATTATAAAGCTACTCTTGGACAATTATGTTTATAAACTATAATGTTACTCTTTCAATGCATTTTGAATACTAGTATATGCATCTATACTATTTGAATTTAATAAAGTACTATAATATATATATTTTTTAAATTCTCAAATTTTTATCTTCGTGCTGTAACTTCTTGCATTTTGAATACTAGTATATGTGTTTATAGTATTTGAATTTAATAAAGTGTAAAGTGTCTTAGAATGTATTTTTATTTTTTTTCAAAATTTTATATTTGTGTATTAGAATTGTGTATTAATTTGGGAAGAGTTTGTGTTTATTATGGTTAAACTCAAACCCATGAGTCATGCATACAAATTTTTATTATAATGATTAAATTTAAACTCACCAGTTATGCACAAATTGGCAATCTAAATTTTGCAGGTCATGCACACACAGGTGGAGGGGGGGTTATAATTAAGGTTCTCATTTTATTTTGAAGTACATCGGTCTCCTATCATGGCATCTTTTTTCAGGATTCAAGTGATTGACTATGATAATAAGGAGGAATTAGGTGTTGTTAGGGTGACAAGAGACACAGGTCATCCCACATTCTCTCATGTTCGTGAACAAATTGAAGGTGATGAGCTTCTATTGGAACCCTTTGAGTTTGTTGAGGACGAATATATAATAACCAAACGGCAAGAGGAACGATGGACAATCAATGATCAACTCTTAGTGCACATCAAGAGAAGTCTATGCCGCATAGAGGAAACTCCTTATCCATGTAAAAGACATTGCACTCAACTAGCTGATGACATAAATCTTGATGCCCAAGTGCACATATCTTCAAAGCTTTCTAGTAGATTACTAAGCCCAACTATTCTTGAATGTTGGCAACATGAATCTGATAGAGTTAGATCAAAGCTAAAGGAAATGGTAGTGTCAAGGGATGATAAGTTTGAGTTGCATTCTGAGGACTTCAATGGGGTGCCCCATGTGTGAATTTGGTGTCATGAGTGTAATGAACTTTATGGTAAAGGATTGATAGAAGGCAAGCATGCAGCATACAATTGCTTCTCTAACTTCATGAGATTTCACATATTGGAAAGCAAAAAGCATGAGCTCAAGTATATGGTTGCTCGAGGACTACGAAAAGAAGATATGCCCAAAGTAGTGCATCAACCGACAAAGGATGACAAAAGAGAGATAGAAGATGCGATAGAGAAGATGAAATCTTTTATGTCCACAAATGAAGGTATTATTTGTTCCTTTATTCCTCAATTAGTATTTGCCATCTTCTTACATTAAGTCTCTTACTCATCTCCTATCGTTTCAATAGGTTGGGATTTTGAGGTTGTTGAAGCTCAATACACGATTTTAAGGACAAAAGCTTGGTGAAGGTGCGATGCAAATATGATGATGCATGGTTGCGTTTATGTCCTCCAAGATCAGATTTGTACACGGTTCTCAATGAACACACAAAGTCAAACTCTCATATCAAGTCGCTCATGAGAAAAGATGAAAATCCAAAGGTAGCACTCACTGGCTTGTGAGGGCATCCTCGAAAGGATAAGGAGCATGATCCAAAGCAAAGATCTCTTACCAACTTTTTGGTTTCAACAAAAACTAGAAGCCCAAGTACGAGTGCTTTCTCTGTTGATTCAAGTTTTAATAGAGAAAATGAATCTTCTTTTGTAAATTTTGACTTGCTATGTTGGGGCCTTTGGAGCCATGAGGTCAAAGTAGGTAACAAGTATGTCAAGGTAAAGCCTTTCTTAGATGATCAATGTGGCGGGAAGTATTGGTTTATAGAGCATCATGTTAAGGCAACATTAAATAATGGATGTACTGATATTCATGTGGATGGATGGTTTCGTCACATAAGTTGCATACGCATTTCACAAGATGGGCAACCATTTAAAGGCTTTACATGCCACCATTGCAAGGGGATAGTTAAACTTGCTGACTTTAGAATGAGATTGTACAGAGAAGAGAAGGTTGAGAATAAGACAGGAGATAGGGGTACCGGTTGTGGAAGAAGGCTAGATTATCTTACAAAGAGTGAGCTTAGAAATGCAACTCTTTTTGCTAAAAGACGAGTAAGAGACCTTTCTAAGCAACTATGGTGGACAAAGTCTCAGGTTGCCATTCTTTCAGTAAGAGTCTGCACTTTAAGAGAAGCTAGCATAGAGTCTCTCAGTCGAAAGGATGTAAAACGATTTTGCAACAACATAATCAAAGCCCATAGATTGGAAAAGTTTGGTGGTAAAGTTGCCTTATGGGACTTTCTACAAGATGTTGCCACAAACATAATCAAGTCAAGTGCTGGACAAAGATATAGTGAGAACACAAAGGCAATATTTGAGGTTGCAAGGATGTGGGGAGGTCCAAGGTTACATGACTTCTTGAGTTCCAACCTCAATGGACCTTCTTTATCAACGACAAAGCGAGGGCAAAGACTTGCTACTCAGTTTGTACTTGGTATACATGGATATCTTTTTGATGCAATCACTGAAATTTATGAAAAAGAAAAAGAAAAGCATGGAATCATGTCAAGGATTCCCTTCATCATAGTGGAAGATGAAACTACAATAAAGAAGCGGATAAGGTAACCTCCTTTTTCTCTAAATTATTTTCATAATCTAAATCTTGTTTTTGAATGCAAGAGGATTGCATATGATCTTACAGCCTTGTGCTTATTATTGCTTGTAGGTGGAATCCAAAGGATGACATGCTTGTGGGTTTTGATGGATATAAAGTAGATGATCATGAGTGCATGACCACATGCATGATTAAAGTGGGAGAAGGACAAAAAGGATATGATCAGATTATTGATGCATTTCAAAATTGTGTCATTGGTGGACGTGCAAGAGTTTTTCTTGCCAATCCATTACATGATGCACTCCCACGCTTGGTTCTTGCACTTCATTGTACTTGCGGCTGATTTGATGCAAGTTTTGTCCGCAAGCAATGGGATGCTATTTTAAACTTATGGAATGAGAAGCTAAAGACCACGGTTGGTCCAATTATTAGACATGTATCTGATGGTGATAGTCGATGAAGAACAATGATGATCTCCGATTATCTAGATAAAAGAGGTAGTAGATTTGGGATAAAATGGGATGGATGGCCTCTCTCAGCAAAAGTTTTAGAAAATCAAGTTTTTGGGCTGCATGATCAAGATTTTGTACATAATGGAAAAAAGTTAGTCAATGTTCTTGACAAGCCTAAGCGTCAATTGGCTATTGGCAATGTTTGGATCACCTTAAATCATGTCATTATTGTGTATGATGCTTTTTCTATTGACAAGCATATGCTAAGGGAGGGAGACATTAGGCGAGATGACCGCCAAAATTGGGCTGGAGCTCAAAGAATATGCAGTAGACAAGTGCAATGGTGCTTGGGAGAATTGGCAAACAATGGAATTCATAGAAAAGAGAGGAGCATGCTAGGAACACAAGCTTATCTTGAAATTGTTGGGGACTACATCGACATCTTCTTATCTCCACATTTGAATCTTGTGGATCGAGTCTATCTTGCGGGCAAAGTCTCTTTTTTCTTTCAAATTTGGAGGTCTTGGATTGTTCATCATGCCAACTATACGTTGAATAGAAACTTCATAACTAAGGAAGCTTTCTTAGATGTGCAACTCTCATGCCATTTTGTGGTCCTACCGATCAAGTACTTTAGAGAATTTTGTCCAGGCCTAAGGTGTCCTTTACATCTTACAAGTTCAGATGTAGTTGAAATCTTCTTCAGTAAGATTGGAAGCATGGTGGGACAAGAATGCGCTTATGACTTGATGGATATGCTACATAGTGCAGGTAGTATGAATGGGCTTGCACACTTTGAATGCAAAGAGGATAGTCCTCTATTTACAAGGGCACATAAGAAGCAAGAACATGTCCGGAGAGAATTGAATCTCAAAGAGAACATGCGAGAAGCTAATCTAGGGGACTATGAGTGTGTGTCAACTGATGATAAAATCATCGAAGCATTGAAGAAGGGACTAAAAAGTGCTCAAGAAAGGTGTGAAAGTTTGCATATGAAGCCAAAGGGTGAGAATATGAAGTGGTGGATGAAACCTTGGTCAAATGGATTTGCAGATGCATATTCACAAGAATCTGATTCTGAAGAAGAAGACCAATGTCAAGCAGATCATGTGTCAGAAATAGATGATAATGACAACGATGCCTCCATAAGTGAAATCAGACATGTGGTGGATTCTCTCCTAGATGAACAAGAAGCAGTGAGCCCAGTTGTTACCATTGATGGTAAAACTCTCTTCAAGTCCACATTGGTAAGCCAACTTAATGGAAATCCCACACTCTCTAAAGATAGACACAAGGGTTCGCCAAGGAGTATACTACTCTAAGGAAGATATACCTCTTGCTACATCAAATGAGAACCTATTTGGAATAGGTTCTGATTGTGCCGTATTCTTTCATGAATAACACAAAACAAGGAAAAGCAAAAGGAAATGCAATCCAAGATCTTTGCAAAAAAAGAAAACACAAGCTATATGGTACCTTGGACGAGTTCAAAAAATGAGGAGAAAGGTTGGTGGGGGGTATGTGGAATATAAAAGAGGGTTCAACCTTTTAGATAGACCTTTTGGAGTAGAAGTCCAGCTTGGGTGGTATCAAAAGGCAAAAGGTTCAAGATGCTTCACACATGACCTTACAGACCTTGACATGATAAATATTGAGAGCGTAATTGCATTGGCAAAAATCACCTATGAGTGTAATAGCAATAAGTATACTTTAGATGAAAATGATTGGAATGTATTCAATGACTTTGTAAAGGGGCATTAAACGCACTTGGTAGGGGCTTCTTTGTTATCTTTCTAATATGATAAAAGCTTTATTACGATTATTACTATGCGCTGAGTTTAGTTTGATTTCTCTTGATGGATTTTTTAAATCATTTTTTTGCAGGACCTTGAATCATAGAAGTGGATGATTTGCAACCGCCTGGGTACTTTTGTTTATATGAATGCCATTAAGCAAGTTTGGAAATGCTATTTTGGCATCGGGTACAACAAGATGTTGTATGAATGTAGCCTCTATGGTTTTAATACCATGGTTTGATATGACTTAGTAGATGTTTGTATTTGGCAAGAAATAAATATTATATATCGTCATTGAATGCTTTGTAAAATTGGCTAATCTATCATCCCTTCTCCTAGCTAAAACACCCATACATATGGTTTTGTAAAAAATTGAAAGATATAAAGCATTTATAAAAGCTCCCAATCTTTCATGTAGTATTTTTATAAAGGTTGTTTCTTGAGCTCTTTACGTGTTTCAAGTGACTTTGCATAATTCTTTGCTCTTGGTGTACGGCACACATGATTTGTCTTGTTTGATATTTGTTCCTCTTAATTTTTGCACATATGTCTTTATTCTTTGTTTCTCTTGCCTTATGCCATCATCAAGACACAAACCCATCTTAAACTTATGCATTGCCCATTATTGCAGTCGGTACCTCAATTTTTTGTGTGTAGATTCAAATAATGTAGGTGATGTAGAGATCTTGCAGTTTAAATATCTCATCCTACCTAAAGGGACTCCAAAAGTAGTAGTGTATGACTCACATAAGGACTTTTAAAATTCCTCTAGGAAAATAAATATACTTACAGAAGGGGATTTATAAAATTTCCCAAAATTTATAGAGGGGATACTAGGAAATACTACAAATAGGTTACATAAGAATTTAGAAAAGAACCCTTGCACGCACATGATATGGACATATTACACTAAGTGACCCCCCCGAGGGAAACTTGTAGACAAACTGGAAAAAGCAACAACTTAGTAAGTGTTCTTGCTACAGCACAGTGCAAAGGGCATATGAAGAATCCTGACTAAAAATGAGTAGTTAAGGATTATTAGAATGAATGTAGGAACTCAATATACAAGAAATAACAAGGTGTATTAAGAAAAGGGATCTTGGTGTCCCATATTTATTACAAGCAACTGAGCTACGTGATTGACTATATCAATCTCTGAGTGTAAATTCATTCTCTCAAAATGCAACTATGTGCAAATTCAAACAGCTCTCAATTGTTCGAAACACCCTCTACTCATCTCATTAGCTATTCTCTAGATATTTTTTCATCTCTTTGAAGTATTTTTTCATCCCTTCTAAGTCACACTCCCCCCTATATGGACTTGCCTCTATATTGGAAGGCTTTGCACATTTTAGCATCATTCCTTTGCCACCTTAGCCATGATCAGTCTTGCTTGTAACACTATCATGCACCAATTATTGCTTGGAGCACTTCTTGTATGTATTACTCCTTACACTACTTCTTGCGCGCTCACTCTATGTGACACTTTCCTAGCAACTTGACCACATTCAATTCTTTCAAGAGTGCTTGCATGCGAGTTTCTTGCATGCAAGTGCTAGGGATTTTACATAGCATGTCTCCTTTAAGGTGTTATGGTATCATCCTACATGACTATCTTATTATAGGTAATCGGGCTAAATGCAATTCAAAATTCATTTGCAACATACGTCATTCTTAGCTTGCCCTTTCCGCTTGATCACGCAGTCTAAGACCTAAGAAGTTGATACCTTAAAGAGGCCACAATAACATAGTTTGCATCAACTTCCTGGAACTTCTTTAGCTCAAGTATGGATGTAACATAGTTTGCATCAACTTTCTAGAACTTATTTAGCTCAATTGCAGATGTAATATAGTTCACAAAGAGGCCACAATAACATAGTTCACATCAACTTCCTGGAACTTATTTAGCTCAAGTGCCAATGTAGGGAGCAACAAACATGAGAAACAAAGGTCTCAACAGTGTGACGATATAATTTTGAACAACAAGGAAAATGATATTTTTTTGGTCTGTATGTATTCATTCAAGTTTGTAGAATTGTTTGGATCTTACAAGCATGGCAATCATTGAATTAATCTTGGCAAACGCATCATTCTTCATATCATGGAGTAGGTGTCCTACCAAATTCTCACATCAATAAAATGTTGGTCTCTACACAATCCGTAGGTACCTCCATGGTGGCACCTCTTTTGTAGGAGACCTTTTGGACAAGAGTCCCTCCACTTTTGGGGAGGGCCTTTTGGGTCTCTACACAAAGTGGAGGATTGTTTGGGTCTCTATACAAAGTGAGGGGATTGTTTGGGTGTATACACGAAGTGGGGGGGCCTTTGAGTCTCTACACAAAGTAGGGGAACCTTTTGGGTCTCTACACAAAGTGGGGGAACCTTTTGGGTCTCTACACAAAGTGGGGGGACCTTTTGGGTCTCTACACAAAGTGGGGGGACCTCAAAAAGTCTAGGCTTTTAGTCTTTCTCTCTATAGATTTAGTATTTCTCTCTCTAGATCTTGATTTTGCAAGTATGATTGGATCTTTTCTAGAGAGGATTTTGGCTATCCTCGTCCTTTAAGATTCATCATACCATCTTTCAAGCTCAAGATATTACAAGCGGAGATTTGCCCCACTACTCTACACACACAATGCTCTCATCATGGTTGTCCTAGACTACATTTCTGGCCCTTGTTGCCACAGGGTTAACAACTCCCCTAGACCAATTTCATTACCCATCCTCAGGTCATGGTTGAGTCTATAGACGAATTATATCATGGCATATTCCCCTGCTCTATGACTTTGTATTAGGTGGGAATAAATCCTAAATCTCAGAGAATCTTGCATCCAAATGTTTCTTTGGATATTCTTCTTGTGCCTCTAGAAATGAGAAAGCTTCCTGCATAGTGGATCAATGACTGAGGTAGATCTGTAAGGGCTTTTCTTTATATGTTATTATGCCATACTTATGTTTCTCCTACTCTCTGCCTTTATATGATGTTATGAATTGACTAGCAGGTGTTGGTCAGAACGATTTTAGCTTCTCAAAAAGACTTCCTAGACCCTTTGACTACAAGAAGTTGTATGCATCAGGTGACATGGCGAACATTGAAACTCCTGACCATACAAGCTGTATTGTTTCATCTATTGTTGATAGCACTTTGTTGGTTTGGTCATCAAGGTGTTCTACACCTGCATCCTGCATAGTCAATTGCTCTGCCTCAATTTCCCCTAACTCTAGGGTCGTTAGGTTCTGTGGCATATCTTCTTGGCATCTTGCATTTATTCTCATCTCATGAGCAGTTCTTGGGCCTTTTTGTGAGATCCCTTGCAGTCTCTTTCTCTTTCCATTGTGCATTCTTGGTTCCTTGTGCATGTGTGCTCTCTTTTTTGTTCAGTTTACACTACACTCTCACATGGTATCAAAGCCAAATGGTTGGTTGTAGATTTGAGGCATGGAGAGCACATGGAGCCAACACACTACATAAAGTTTTTTTAGGGTTGTTATTTGGAGGTGTTTCTTGAAGAGGAGTGTGTGCAGGTGTGGATCGTTCGGGTGTAGTGTTTGAAGAGTATTTTTAGATCCAAAAGGAGGAGTTTCGATGGACGAGACAATGTGAAGATACCTTAGGCTTTGAGCCTCTTCATTATCAGCCCTCTCCTGTCTTCCTTCTTTAATTCCCTTCTCTACTCTCCTTCCCATCCACCATCCTTTCTTTGTTCTATTGTGACTACCTTGGTAGAGATGGCTAAAAACAACACAAAAATTCTTGTTATGCCCACTTTCCCTTTGGACCGTCAATTGAATGGTCTCAATTACAGTGTCTGGTGGGTCATGATGGAGTCCACCTTGTAGTCTTATGATTTAATAGACTTCATCTTGGTGGGGGTTGATAGGCATGATCCTCTTGAACCAAACATAAGGATCCTAGAGCAAAAGGTGGCTGAAAACATGGCTCAGCTAGGACCAGCAAGGGTACGGTTTTTCTCTTTCTTGAATTATACTCCTCAAGTTGTGAATCATGTGAAGCATATGACATTAGCCAAAAGTATCTTGGATCACTTTGCATCCTTGTACAATAGGACTTCTCCAATGATGAGGGTGTCTCTGGAAGTTCAGATGATAGTATTGGATCCCATGAAGTCCTCATCGATGTGAGAGTACATCAATAAGCTCCAAGAGCTTCATCAAGAGATCCTTCAAGCGAGTAAGCAAATATCATTTGAGGACATGGCCATTACGATACTATTTGACTTGTCTTCCCAATACTTTACCTTTTATTCATCCTTGATTACCAGGGCAAAAGGATGAATACTTGACATGGGAGGAGTTGCACCGATGTTGCTCGACTAGGAGAAGAGATTTCATAGCTCGATGGCCTTGGTAGTTGAGCAGAGGGGAAGGAGTACAAAGTCAAAAGCTAGAAAAGGAAGCTCTCAATACTTCATGTACCTGTAATCTCACTGTGGCCAAAAGGTCACTACTACTGGCAATGGTGTCCTTCGACAAACGGTAAGAGGACTAATGAGTGGACAAATAAGGCTGAAGCAGGCTGTGCATCAGTAGCTATCATCTCGATTGTTCCTATCTTTGAGTATTACCAGGCATGCTACGCTGCCAATAGGCTTTCTGGTTCCCGATGTAGGATTGCTTGCTTGTCTATGGCAGTGGGACCTACCGAATAGGTGTAGTGATGGTGTCTTTGTTCAAGGCAGGCTATCGAGCAAGACCTCGAGCCAGAGTAGTTGTTCTCACTAACTCAGATGGCCTTATGTATACCAGTTTATATTTGTTTGGATATTATGACCTAGTAGACCTAGAAGGGGTTTCCTAAGGTTCTATTGTTGTAGCTATTGTCTAATGAGTTGCTGGAATCCAGATGGGTTAGATGATTGCCAGTGCCAGATTCCAAACACCGCTGTTTGATCCCTAGTGAGAGCAATTGGATGCCTCATTGCATCTAGGGCACATGGGTTCATTAATCTGGTGTTAGTCTACCAATTTGGAACTGAGAGGGGGCATTATAGGGGACTATATAGCTTTATGATGTAGTGACTATGCAGGAAAGTAGATGTTGCAACTGTGGCAGCATTAGTTGGACTATTGTACTGGTTCAACACTAGACTAGTGGGGCTTGCCTTGCACCATTAGCCTGTGAGCAATAGTACAGTTAGGGTAGGAGTGAGGATCTTTGTTGTGGGTGTGCTCACCCCTTATGAGGTTAGTGTAGGGTAGGATTAGATGTGCACTTAGGCATGCTCTTCTAGGGTAGATTTGCCTCTGTAGAGGTTCCATTTGGGGGGAGACCAGATTTGTGCGGACCAATGAGGCACAATCCAACCCATGGCTCAAGGTCCTGTGGGCATGCTGACAAGTTACCATGGAGATGCACTGCATGTAGGTGTTCCCAGGTAGGGTACGGGCCAAATTTGGCTTTGTTCATGGCCTATCTATATGCTATAATGGTAGCCCTTGTAGTCGCCCTGATTGCAACTATTTGTACAAGGGGTGTGGGGAAATTTGGGGCTGTGTGACCTAGGCACCTAGTTGGAGGGGCCAATGAAGCCCCAACCCCGACTTGTAGGTCGGGTTACCAAAACCCCAGCCGATTTGTAGGCAGAGGTGGAATGACCTGTTGGTCAGCCACCTTGGTTGTGTGGTCGGCCCATGGAGCAACAGGTTGACGCTGTTTGTATAGCAATTGCGACTAGGAGGGGGAGAGGCTATATATGTGCCCCCCTCCCTTTGTTTGTTATCATCTTATCAGTGGAGGTTTTGCCCAACAGTTCTTGGGCCTTCCTACGATCCCTTATAATCCCCTTTTCTTTCCATTGTGCAGTCTTGGTTTCTTATACATGAGTTACACTTTTTCATTAGAAGTTGATGCAAAAGACTAGCATTTTTCCAAGGATCATGAATGAGCTTTTCATTTAAAGAGAGAGAGAAGAGAGAGAAATAAAGTCTATTAACGTCCATTGGAGACCAAAGGGTCTATGGGACAACAAGAAACCCTCTAGTACATCTGCTTTAGGGAGGGCACATGGCAGCTCCAAGGAGTGCAAACGCAAGCCCCATTATTTTAGAGTACCTACATAATACTCTAAAAGAGTAAACAACCATACATCGATTTAAGATTGAGAATCTTTTGGTTTTGATAAAAATCTTTAATTAGAGCTACGCCTTCTGGTAAACTGTCCATTTTCCATCCTTTCTAGCAGCTCTGACTTTAGCTAATTCAGTTGCTTTATTCTTGAATTGAGCTTGTGTAAGCTCCTCTGCTATCCATACTTTGGTACCCTTCAACTTGTAAGATTGTCAAAGAAGCTTGATCCGCATATCTTTTGACTTCACTGTAAGGATTGCATGACCTTTATAGTGCATAATAGAAGGAAGCCTGGAGTCGTCATCCTACTCATCATCATTAAAGGTGGCCTGGAGTCATCATCACCCATTCAATGTTGGGCAAGCTTGGTATGATCTTTGTCAATCTTTCACTATATGTGTCCTCCTCTTGGGAGTCCCCCTAATCTAATCTTCAGTGCATTATCACATCTAGCTTCGTGTTCTTTAATCTCTGCTTGAATATCAAACTTACTTTCTTTGGTGTCCACTTCCATAGTCACTTCCTTCTCAGTAGTTTGTACTTCAATGTGAAACTTTAGAGACTAGCAACGGAGTAGGGGGGGAATCCTTACAAGATTTTATAGCCTCACCAATTACTGCCTGCTTACCAAGCCCCTCCAGAATGTGAAACTGAGCCTTTACTTCTACTAGTTCTAATCATAGCCTATTCTCTCACTGCCTATTGTAGATAAAAAATTTGATCTTATTGCCCAAGGATGGGTCGTTTTGAACCTTCTTGTTAGTAATTCTGGGCATATGGAGAGGGTTTCATGGCTGCAACTATAGAGTACTGAGTCCTGATGGAGGTCGAAGGAGTTGAGGGAGACTTGGAGGAGATGGTAGGCCAATCCATAATTAGTTGTCTATTGAACCCCATAGCTTCACCTAACCCCCGGGTTGGGTTGGGGATTTAGCCCAACTCGAGGTTAGGGTTAGTGTGTTTGTTGCTAGTCGAGGTAACTGGTAGTGGCTGAGGCAAAGGGCTGATGTGTGGAGGGATGCTAGTGGGCTGACGGACTGTTGGTAATGACGGGTTGTACTGAACGGTATGGGGAGGTACGGGCTACTGAAGGAGAGGTACAGATTGCTGATGGAGAGGTGCGGTATAGGCTACTAATAGGTTGTATGGAGAGGTACCGGCTATTGATAGAGGTACGGGCTATTGTATGGAGAGTTATGGACCGGCTGTACAGAGAGTTACATATGGAGAGAGAGCTTTGGATGGATGGACGGGGAGAGAGAGAGAGAGAGAGAGAGAGAGAGAGAGAGAGAGAGATGGTAGAGAGGGTGCACATGAGAGAGAGAAGCCAATAGCTCTATAAATGAGAATGTGAATGAGAAGGTGATAGCAAGTAGCCTAATGTATGTGTGTGTGTGAGAGAGGAAGATAGAGAGAGAGAACTTTAATCAGACAATGTACATGTGCAAGTATAGTACAAATGAGAGAGGTTGAAGGCCTTAAGTAGACGCATCCCAATTGATTCAAGTATCTCAAACCAAAAGATCCACTAGAAGAAGATTCATCAAAGTGGAAGAATTCTAATTATTTCAACTGCCTAAAGGGCAAAGTTCGTAGCAAGATACTAAATATTGCCAATTTGGAGCTTGTTTGGAGCCCTACAAGTGCAACAAGGTGCACAAGACATGGTTGGGACAAGTTTTAGAAACAATATAAACACATTTAGTAACAATTTTAATTACGTTTAATGGTTCGAAATGTCAAAAACGCCCATCATAGGCAAGTATAAAAAGGGCATAAAGGTTCATTGTCACTCATTCAAAATTAGTGATTGCTAAGTCATCCAAAGGCAAAAGAGACACACACGTATTAATTAACTTATACACATACACACATAAAAAGAAAGGAAAAAGTTTGTAAAAGAACATGGCCACTTTGGAGATGATTTGGAGCCTTCCAAGTGCTAGAAGTTGCACAAGTCCTCGACCACTAGGTGGGTCAGGATTGATGACTTTGAAAAACACCATCATTTACCAACCACAAAGGCAAGTCTCAGAAAATCAATCTAAGTAGTTTGGATCAACACCAAGTCTCTCCAACAAGTTTGCAATTTCCCAAGTAACCTTTTAATTGTAATTACTCCATTTGGTAATCAAGACTGGTAGTAATAGTAGTAGTTTTGCAAGGCTCTCTTTCTCTTTTCTCTATACTTCTCTAAGCTTGCATTTTCAACATTGGTTTTGTATGTTTAGCTTTAATCACACTGATAAAGTTGCACTAGAAGTGGAAGCACACAGAAACGTAAGAGAGAGAGAGAGAGAGGAGAGAGTGGGTGCCAAGATTTCAGCCAAGAAGCTTTTACTAATGCAAGAGATTACAATGGCGTTACTCAGCACAAGAGCACGAGACATGTTCTTGAATGTTTGGATGATTACAACTAAGGGGAGATGTGGCCTTAAACAGGGAGGTTGTCATACCCAACACATCAACACCTTGAATAAATAATAACAAATGTCACAAACACTAGTGCCCTTAGGGCCCCATTCTCACAACATTTGAGATGCACATAAGCTCCTAGTGGGCATAAGTCTGAAGAAGAAAGCTGATGAAGATGCAACCATGGACTCTCTAGCAAGGATTAAGTCAAAGTGAGCACCAATTAACAATGTTCCTTGAGACAAAATGCCACCATGAATAGCAATGAAATTTGCTTGGCCGAACCCACACACCAATGTGTAGTGAACTCAAAGTAACAAGAAAGATCCTGCCAATGAACACATCAAGTCCAATAACCTCCAAATAATGAGCATCAAACACATCTTTCCCATTCTTGAGATCATCTATTTGTATTAGATCCTTGTGAATCATTCTAGGGAATTTGGCGATTACCCTATGGTTGTAACATTGTAAATGGCCAATTGAATGCTACAACCATAGGTCAATCGCAAGATTCCCTAGAATGATCCACAAGGATCTAATACAAATAATCATGTTGTGACAGAACACATCTTTCCCATACTTGTTACAAATCGAAAACTCTCTTTTTGTCTCAACATCACCGTTATCAAAATAGTTGAGACTGTAATGAAGATCCAAATTGATGTTGGAATTGAACATTTGACCTTAGATGATAGACATCCTGGTCATGCCTGTCATAGCTTTACAAAAAACTCGACTAAATGACTCCAGGACTTAGGACTCAAGATGACTAAGGACCCTCCACTCTCATGAGATGAACCGCTGCTCTTATTCATAAACCTATCACTACTACTACTCGCCCTCCTTCCCCCCCCGCCCCCCCTGCAATTTCAATGCTTCACTCCTGCTATCATTGACTGCATCATTTTGGCCAGCCCGTTCGCTCGTGTCTCCACATGAGTCCTAGAGCCACTCTATACCTAGCCCCTTCTCCTTCCTTGCTGTCCCTCTCTCCCTCCCCCTCTCTCCTTGCTTGTAAGCTCCTGGACGTAATGAACAATAATAACCTAATGAAAGCTAGCAGACAAAAATTAGCAATCTGCCATAAGCTAATGAGGGTGCAGGGAGAACTGATGGAATGGCAAGAGGCAAGAAGAAAGGAAGAGACATGCCAGTCAGGAGCGGGGGCTGCGAGATTGAGAAGAGGGAAGCGAGAGACATAGTTGAAACCAGACAGGGAAGCGATTGAGTAGGGAGGGAGCCAGTAAAGGAGAGAGAGAGAGAGAGGAGGGAGCAGACAAAGAAGTGATTGGGTAGGGAGGAGCGGAGGCTAAGCAAAGAGAAGGCGAGAGGATGGAAGGTAACACGGAGGAGGTAGAACGGAGAGGAGAGAAGGGGACAGATCATCTCTTATCTCTTATATTTCTTACAGCTGTTAATCCCAAACAGGCAAGAAGGGGGGTTCGTGGAGGTCCGATGGAGGCATTCTAGAGGTTTGGGGGAGGGAGGTTCGGGGAGAGAGGGGAGAGGAGAGCGCCACATGCCATCACTAAGGGCAGAGCATAGAGGAGCAAATGAGGTGGTGAGATGAACAAGGCGGATGTTCGGAGGAGGTGCGCAATAGGATAGTGACACGTCGTGGCCTTGGGTGACATGGGCAGAGTGCGCAGTCACAATGAAATGGGAAGAGTGCACAGCCACGTGGACAAGAGGTAGCACAGCAAAATGACGTAGACCTAAGAATAGAGCATGCCACATCATGCCATCTCATGCCTCGATCTATCGACAAGAGCAAACACAGGGTCCAAACTTGCAAATATATAATACATTAAAAAATATATATACATACTACTATATATATATATAGCAACAGACCTGTAGGCGGTGCACGGCTCAGCGCTCAGTGCTCAGTGCTCAGTTGAGTGCTCAGTTGAGCATTGACTGCAACACTTAATTGCTCAGCAGACTACATGGGTATGACGCGTGCGAGCAATAGGTCCAGTGGTAGAGCCAGCTGGCTGTAAACCATAGTAGCTTTGCTAACCTGAGGCGTAGTCAATGCACGACATCCTGCAACAGTTGGAAACAACTGCATCAACACGTGGCCATGTCGAATCGAAGGGCGAGCAGAAGTGCAGCTTGACACGTAGGTGGGAGCCATTCTTTGCCCTCCGAAGTCCATAAACCTTCTTAAGCCTAAAATTCAAAGATTTTGGACTTCTAAAATTTGTAAAAATAGAAGCTACAATAAAATTTGCCCTTCTCACTGAAGGTGAGGTCGTCGGTGGGACACAACACTGAACGGCAACAAAGCCAAAATTTTCACAATTGTAGAAGAACATGTGGTTCTTTTATTCTTCTATCTATTTCTTATCTTATCTTATCTTACTACCGAGGCAAGCAGAAATGTCCAATGCACCAAAGATCAAGGTTACATGGTGCAAAGAGAGGCCTGTGAGGTTGTCATATACCAAAAGTTTGGGGGTTCGTATTAAAAAAAGTTGAAAATTTCAAGAGTTGTGTAGTTTATCAAGGTTACTAAAAGAGTGCCTGTAGGTCTATTATACTGAACACTTAAGATATACAATCTTCAAAGCTTAACAATTTGTGGTGGAGGAATCCCTCCATTGAGCCAGTACACATATAGTGAAAAAATGCCAAAAGCGATCTTAACGCTTCCAGAGCAAAGCAATTTGCCAAGGTTGTGGGATCACCACCGCCAATGATAAAGCAATTGAAGTTATTGTAACCAGGTATAACAGTAGCTGGCCGGCAGTGAACCTCTCTTATATTTCTTACGGCCGTTAATCCCATATGGGCAAGAAGGGAGGTTCATGGAGGTCAGGAAGGGCTAGTAGAGTGTAATAAATGGCGGAGAGCAAGGAAGTCACCGAACTGCGAGGAAGACTGAGGAACTGCCACGTGATGCGCAACTGCGGAGGATTGATGCAAACTACGGACTGTTTCAGACTGCGCAAGACACATGGCGCTCCAACCGCGAAGTGTTGTAAACTGTGAGCACATGGAGCGTGTGCGAGACTGAGAGCATAACACGTGTTGTGCAAACATTCGTCGGTGCACTACATGCGGCACACAGATGCATAGGAGTGCCATGTGGTGACGTGCTTCACGGAGGGCAAACATGCAGCTGTCGTCGATAGGTGACACGTGGCGAGGCATCGCCTCATAATATCTTGCTATTTATTTTATTATCTTATATTATAAATTAAACAATATTAATAAATATATTATTTAGAGATATTATAATAATATTTTGCATAATATGTATACATATATATTTTTTTCATATTATATAAATTATATATATATAATTAAAAATATTAGATATATTTATTTATTTGTAAGTACATATCCTTATTTATATATACATATTTTTTAATGTATCTATTTATATATTTATATTTATATTATATTATAGGGCAACTACCCCACCATAGAGAGAGGGAGGAGGAAAGAGAGAAATAGCTAACAAAGAGATGGAAAGATGAGAGAGAGAGAGAGAGATTAGAGAGAGATGGACAGAGGGGAGAGAGATGAGAGAGAGAGAGAGAGATCAGAGAGAGATGGAGAGAGGGGAGAGAGATCAGAGAGAGAGAGAGGGGAGAGAGATGAGAGAGAGAGAGAGAGAGGAGAGAGAGGAGAGCGGAGGGGGGGGGGTAGAGAGGAGGGAGAGGGGGAGGGGGGGAGAGAGAGAGGGGGGGGGAGGGGGGAGTGAGGGGGGGGAGAGAGAGAGAGAGAGAGAGAGAGAGAGAGAGAGAGAGATGAGAGAGAGAGGGGGGAGAGAGATGCGATAGTTGGAAATGACTGCATCAACACGTGGCCATGTCGAATCGAAGGGCAAGTAGAAGTGCAGCTTAACACGTAGGTGGGAGCCATTCTTTGCCCTCCAAAGTCCATAAACCTTCTTAGGCCTAAAATTCAAAGATTTTGGACTTTTAAAATTTGTAAAAATTTTACATAGAAGCTACAATAAAATTTGCCCTTTTCATTGAAGGTGAGGTCGTCGGTGGGGCACACCACCAGATGGCAACAATGCCAAAAATCTCACAATTGTAGAAGAACATGTGGTTCTTCTATTCTTCTATCTATTTCCTATCTTATCTTATCTTACCACCGAGGCAAGCAGAAATGTCCAATGCACCAAAGATCAAGGTTACGTGGTGCAAGGAGAGGCCCGTGAGATTGTCATGGACCAAAAGTTTGGGGGTTCGTATAAAAAAAAGTTGAAATTTTCAAGAGTTTAGTTTATCAAGGTCACTAAAAGAGTGCTTGTAAATCTATTATATTAAACACTTAAGGTATACAATCTTCAAAGCTTAACAATTTGTGGTGGAGGAATCCCTCCATTGAGCTAGTACACATATAGAGAAAAAATGCCAAAATCGATCTTAACGCTTCCAAAGCAGAGCAATTTGCCAAGGCTATGGGATCACCACCCATCAGTCCATTGTTCCAATGATAAAGCGATTGAAGTTGTTGTAGCGAGGTGTAAAAGTAGCTGGCCGGCAGTGAACCTCTCTTATATTTCTTACGGCTGTTAATCCCATATGGGCAAGAAGGGAGGTTCGTGGAGGGAGGAGGAAGGAGGTTCGGGGAGGGAGGTTCGGGGAGAGAGGGGAGAGAGGGGAGAGGAGAGCGCCACATGGCATCACGAGGGCAGAGCGCAGAGGAGACAGAGGAACTGCAGTGACCAGTGGTGGTAGATGAATGGTGAGATCATGGCCGTCTCTGATGACATGGCAAGGCATAGAGGGCTAGCAGAGTTCCACATGGCATGACAGGCCAGAGTGCCACATGGGTGACTTTGGACTGCCACAAAATATAAATGCAGGCGAGTAGAGAGAGAAGGAAGGGCAAGTAGAGTGTAATAAATGGCGGAGAGCGAGAAAGTCACCGGACTATGAGGAAGACTGAGGAACGGCCACGTGGTGCGCAACTGTGGAGGACTGATGCAGATTGCGGACTGTTGCGGACTCCGCAAGACACATGGCGCTCTGACTGCAGACTGTTTTGCAGACTATGAGCACATGAAGCGCACTCGACTGAGAGCATAACACATGTTGCGTAAACATTCACCGATGCGCTACACGAGGAACACAGATGTGTAGGAGTGCCACCTGGCGACGCGCTTCGCGGAGGGTAGACATGCAGCTACTGTCGATAGGTGACACATGGCGAGGCGTCCCCTCATAATATATTGCTATTTATTTTATTATCTTATATTATAAATTAAATAATATTAATAAATATATTATTTAGAAATATTATAATAATTTTTTGCATAATATGTATACATATATATATATATAATTAAAAATATTAGATATATTTATTTATTTATAAGTACATAAATATAAATGTTAATAAGTACATATACTTATTTATATATACATATTTTTTAATGTATCTATTTATATATTTATATTTATATTATATTATAGGGCAACTACCCCACCATGGAGAGAGGGAGGAGGAAAGAGAGAGAGAGCTAACAAAGAGATGGGAAGATGAGAGAGAGAGAGAGAGAGATCTGAAAGAGAGAGAGAGAGAGAGAGAGACAAACAGATAGATAGTGGGGAGACAGATGAGAGAGAGAATGAGAGAGAGGAGAGAGAGGAGAGCGGAGGGGGGGGTAGAGAGGAGGGAGAGGGGGAGGGGGAGGGGGAGAGGTGGGGAGGGGGGACGAGAGAGAGGGGTGCGGGGGAGGGGGGAGCGGGGGAGAGAGAAGGAGAGGATGAGAGAGAGAGAGAGAGAGAGAGAGAGAGAGAGAGGAGAAAGAGGAGAGAGAGGAGAGCGAAGGGGGGGGGAGTAGAGAGGAGGGGGAGAGGGAGAGGGGGAGGGGTGGGGAGAGAGAGAGGGGGGGGGGAGGGAGGGCGGGAGTGGGGGAGAGAGAGGGGGAGGGGGGGAGAGAGGGGGAGGGAGAGAGAGAGAGAGAGAGAGAGAGGGGAGCGGGGGAGAGGGAGAGGGAGAGAGAGAGAGGGGGGGGGGAGGGGAGAGAGAGAGAGAGACAGAGAGACAGAGAGAGGGAGTAGAGAGACGAGAGAGAGAGAGAGACAGAGAGAGAAAGGGAGGACGAGAGAGAGAGAGTCTGCTTGCACAGGGCTTAAATATGACGAATCAACCATGATAAAAGCTTATATGGTGATTGGCTCCTAAATCAAGGATAAGGTTATCAATGACATTAGCCTCAGATATGAAACATTAAACAAAACCTTCATTGACATTATATGCATACGCGCCTTGGACTTCAATGGAGACAAACCCATACTGAGCTCTTTGACTTGCTTCTCCAGGTCCGCCAGCTTATGTCGGCACTCATATTTGAAGTGGTCCTCAATGCTACAATACCTACATTTTCCCTTCTTTTGACAGAGATAAGAAAGAGAGGGGGAGATGAGGGAGAGAGAGAGAGAGAGAGAGAGAGAGAGAGAGAGAGGGGGGGGGGGGGGGGGGGAGAGCTTGAGAGATATATATATATATAGACACACACACACACACACACACACATATATTACGAGAGAGAGAGAGAGAGAGAGATAGAGATAGAGAGTATATATATATATATATATGGAGATATTTGTTTATAGTTATATATGCATCAATTCATTTATATAACCAAATTTATTTATGTAGAGAGAGAGAGAGAGGGGTATGGGGTCTCATGTTCATGGTTCAAGTGATGGGGCAAGTGTGGAGGAGAAGTTGGTGTTTATAAGTGAAGCCTTGATTTTTATTAAACATAATAGATGAGACCCAGCAGAGCGGGTCTCTAGCCCGTTGTAGACGGGTCAGGTTACTCATGAAATCAAAGGGGGATACTTCAAGGACATTGTCAATGGCAGGAGGCCACTTTTTGGGCTTAGGTTAATTTTTCAGGCGACTCACTATGCTTGTGTTAATTTTTCCTCTCCAGGAGCCTACGAATGCTAATACGTATTTTTCAACCTATTTCGACTCTCATGCAGGCGAGTGCATTTTCTTCAACCTGCGACTCAATTTATCCTACTCTATCAGCCACACCTGCTGTGCCAGCCGAGTCGTCTCCTCCGAGAATTTGGCAAATATTCCAATAGATGCAGCGCTGATGAAGGTTGGGGTATCCGCAATGAATCCTGGCGGGAAAGGCACCATTGTTTGCTTAGGAAGTGTGCAGGTATCTTGCAATATGAGAATACTCAAATACTAGTGTCTCCATGCATAAAGCCACTTGTACCCTAGTGAGGATTGCCATCCTCCAACAATAATTTCCGTGATAATTGGTAATCAACATAGAACACATCTAGTTCATCGCTCCGCTCTAAAGCTTTTTGGCCCTACAAGGGTCCTAAGGGATGACTTGGTTAGTGAGTTGCTAATTAGGGCCATAGTTTTGAAGTTAGTTCATTTGGTCAATTTAACCTTGCAAATTATGGTTAGTATGAGGCTTAAATGTGGGTTAGTAGAAGTTTAAGGGCTTCTATTGTGTTTAGGGTTTAAGGTTTTTGTTTGCTTGTGGAAGTCCTAAATGTTTTTTTGTCTTTTATCCTAAAGCTTTTGTCTTTTGTTAGGTATCTCTCTCTAAAGATGGAGGCTCTCTTTGTCTCTTGTGTGACACCACATTTATATTACTTTTGCCAAAATAGGCACTTGTCTCCACTTTTATTCAATGGCCCATCCACCACACACACACACACACACACACACATTTTCACCTCTTTTCTCTCCTCTCTTTCACTCGTGTACCTTTCCCGATATTCCTTCACCTTCAGTTGCTTTTTCCTTTCACAAGTTATTCGAAATAATTATCGAGCTACTTACACTTGGACTTATAACGACACTCCAAAAGGCAGGGCCATACTGGGATCCCCACCTTGTTTTAACATGTCAGAGGTGAGAGATATATAGGAGCTGCAATCAGCTTGCATCTCAGGCAGGAAGTTCCTTGGGATCACTAAGAACATTCAGAAGCCAAATTTGCATCACCGTCGGGAGTGGTGTCCTTGCCCTTTTTGGTAGAAGACTTGGCTTTGCCTTCAACAGAGTCCTTCTGCTTGGACTTACAATCCGTATACAAGTGACGTATCTTCCCGCAAGCATAGCACTAGCTTCAAGCTTCCATTTGCAATATCGCAAGTGCTTGATCCGGTCCACTAGAAATCCTTAACTTCTCCTGAGATAGGAGGACGAGCTCTTCTTCCAAAAGTAGGGAAACTGAGATCGTCCTACTCTAACTGAGTGGACAAGATCTAGCTCCTCAAAGAACGAGCAATAGCATCGTACTCCTGTAGAAGCTTTATGAGGATAAGTGCATCTAACTGAGTAGAGATCCACCATTGCCAACAACTGGTCATGGATGACCTTTGCCTTCATGAAGACCGACTGCCTAATACTCCTAGGAGAAAAAATCTGACTATAGAGCTGCCCTTGCAAATTGATTGCCTACATTGAAGAGTCCCAAGTAAAGAGATCCTCTAGTTTGGGACCAAACTGCATGTGCACTGGATAGAGTTTGCATGGCCATTGAGACCTCCTTTGTAATGTTCTGCACAAGCACTACATGTCCCTTCGAGTCACGATTCTCCCCAGCCTTGTAGTTTCGCAAGAAAGTCATCCTCTTGTAGTTAGGTCCAATGATAGGGTGCTCGGGCTTCTCACTATTCTGAACAATCATCCATAAACCCTTATGTACGAACATCCGCAAAGTCCACTTCCAATGATTGTAGTTTGTACCATTTAACTTGTCTTCTTTGTTAGTACAAGGAGCGCCCATATCCACTTCAAAGAGACATGCCTCTGACGAGCAACGCTCTAAGCTAGACTCAAAGGTCATCCTCTAAGCTAGACTCAAAGGTTATCCTAGTATGCCCAAGGCCAACAACCTTTATGATCTACGAGCTATTCGTCAGCCGTGATGTGGTCTTTGAGGAGACTCCAGCTTCGAATGGGGGTCTACTTCTCCTTCTCTGCCACCTTTATCTCCATCTACTATTTCAGCTCCTTGCCCGGACGATGAGGGCTTCTTCGATTTGTCTAGATAAGATATATTTTTCCGCCGTATAACTTGTCCAAGCTCCCATCAGACTTGAGCTTCAGATTATACAGCCATTTGGTACCAATCACTTTCCGCTTGGGAGGCTTGTCTAACAAATCCCAGGTGTGATTCTTCAGAAGGGCGTCCTTCATAGCATCTTGCCACTCTGGAGTATCCTTCAATTCTTCAAGGGATCTGGGCTCCTCGAGCTGAGCCGCCATTGCGAAGTTTGCGGAAGGAGCCTTCACATTACGCTGACCTCCGCACCCGGATACTACTCTTAGGAATGTCAGTGGTCCACGAGTCTTGCCATGTCTTCAAACATCATTGAGGTAGCTTCTTCTCTGCTGGAGGTGCTTGCAGAACTGGTACCGGTTCATCTTGCTCCTCCTCTTCCTTGAGTACTTCAGTCTTCTCCATTGCTTTAATAGTCAACGTGGGATGGGGTATGGCTGGGAGCTCCTGAATCTCCTCTCATTCTGAAGCTCTGCCCCTTCAAAGACCACGTCCCTGCTGATAGTGATTTGCTTCTTCACCGGGTCAAAGAGGCACTAAGCCTTGGATTCTTCACTGTACCCTACAAAGATACACCTGCTTTTGGAATCGAGCTTCGTCCTCTCGTCCTTATGCACATACATAAACGCATTAGAACGAAAATCCTCAAATGAAATATTGTAGGTTTCTTACGATAGTAAGCTTCGCATGGAGTTACATCGTCAACAGCCTTGGTCTTCGTTCTGTTGAGGATGTGAAAGGCAGTGTTCATGGCATCACCCTAGTAAGCTTTTGAGAGACTTTTCCCTCACAACATGGTTAAATCTGTCTCAGTGATGGTCCTATTCTTCAGCTCAACAACTCCATCCTGCTGAGATGTGCGGGCTGTGGCAAGTTGACGCTTGATATTGTGCTTCTTGCAGAAGTCATTGAACTCGATAGAAGTGAAATCCTTCCCTTTGTCTGTGCGGAAGGCTTTGACTTCCTCCCTTCTGCCTTGGTCTTCCATTCCTTGAGTTTCTTGTAAGCCAGAGTTTTCTTGGTGAGGTAGTATATCCAAGTCATGCCACTGAAATCATGCGAATGAATTTGTCGACATAGGTCCGCATATGTCGGAATGAACTAACTTCAACGGCTTCTTGGCCCGCTCTTGTGGAAACTTGTCTTTGTGTTGCTTGTCCTCCACGCAAGCCTTGCAGACACGATCATTGCCTGCAATCGGTGGAAGTCCATCCACCACCTTGGACTTCTACATCTCGGCCAAAGTGCCATAATTGACGTGATTGAACCTCTCATGCCATTGCCATGGTCCCCATGTACTAACAAGGCACTGAGCCGGTATAGCCCATTCTCCTCGACAACTTGAGCTATCACCTATCCATTCTCCTTGGATCTGATAGTGACTTTACCGTTGTCGACGAATAGTACCGACATATTGTCTTTGTCCATTTGGCTAACAAACAACAATTTCTTGTATAGATTCATCCTTCACAGGGCATGTCTAGTTGTCCCCTACCATTACCTTGGAGTTAGGATGGGAACCCTCCATGGTCTTGAACCATTCTTTCTTGTTTGATATGTGCTTTGAGGCTCCATTGTCGACATACTAGCCTTTCTTGCCTTCTTGCCTTCACTGCATAAGCTAAGCAGTGCTCACTGATCAAGAAAAGAGCTCTAGTGGTGACGTTGGCTAAGTCAGTCTTTGGCTCCTCCTTGTTCTTGAACTTCCTCTTCCACTTTAGATCTACCTTCTTCTTCTGGCATTCCTTGGCTGAATGACCAAGCTTCTCACAATAGAAGCAGTTCATCTTGTTCTTCCTCTGTGCATCCTCGGTCTTGTTGTTCTTGGAGTCCTTGGACTTACCTTTGCCGGGCTTGTTGTTCGCCTGAGCCTCATCCTGCAACAGTAAGGGCCTAAGCTCTTCGAATGTGAGAGGCTTTGTCCTCTGTCCCATAGTGGCTGTTGTCATGAAGCTCTTAAAACTTCTAGGTAGCTTGTGAAGCATCAGCAGTGCCAGCTGATTTGAGTCTAGCATCTGACCAACTGATGCTAGTTGGTCTCTCACCACCTTGATCTTTGTCAAGTGGTCATGCACGTTATCTCCTTCACCCAATACAATTGATGTTGGAGAGTAAGTATACGAGACTTATTGTTTGTCTCATATAAGTCTTTCAGTATGCCCACGCCTCTACAGACATCTCCGCCATCGGATATATGAGGAATCACTGCGTTTGTCGTCGCTCGTATCAGCATGGCTAGGGCCTGGGCATCCTTATCCTCCCACGCTGCAAGGTCATCCGCATCCACTGGCATAAATAAGCTTCCCTTACTGTCTACTATGTCCTTCGGCTTTGGATCTTTACCCATTGTGAGCTTCCACAGTTTTCGAGCCACGAGACGGCTACAGATCTTCACCTTCCATATGGATAGTTAGTCCAATCCGGCTTCCTAGACTTGCCAAAGTTCGTGATAAAAGAAGGAAGATGAGAGGAGGAGGAGGAAGGACGAGAAGTGGCTAACGAGGCTATAGAAGCTTATGATTGCGTCATCTTCATTGTAATAACACATAGTAAAACTGAGAATAAACTTGTGGTAGATGTATTCACCTCTGCGCAAACCTCAGTCGAATCGAAGTCGCCTTTGTGTAGAGGAGCTCCTTCCTAGGGGTAGAGGTGGAGGCTATGGTGGGCTAGCCACCTGGTCATAGATGTGCCCAAGGGTGGGGCCCAATGGAGGCTGCCCTTGGAGCCTGGCAGCAGCCCAAAAGGGCCTGGCAGAGGCCCTTATATAGGGCTTGGAAGGCAGCCAACCAGTCGGTTGGTTAGGGCTGCAACCAACCAGCCAAGCGGCCCTAAATGGGCTGGCTGGTCGGTCAATTTGACAGGGGGCTTAGCCCCTATAAAAGGAGAGGCCTCAAGCCTCATTTCAGCATCCAGCAGCCAGCACACTTGGGAGCAGCAGGAGCAGCAGCATACACTCCCTCAGGCCTACATTCAGGAGGCAGAGGAGATCAAGAGGATATGCAGACTGAGCTCACAGAGGGCTGGGACTTTGGCTGTCTTCTAGGGAAGCAAGAAGCTGAGATCTAGACGGAAAGTCTACGGACGCTCGAGGTGGAGCACGCGGGCTCGCGTTTAAAGATATCCGGCAGATAGTAGAAGTACCTTGTGGTAAGATTACAGGACCACACCATTGGTGGGACTCTCAATCTATCTCTTTTGTATTGTGTCCATAGCTTTGGACGGAAATATATTATTTTGGTGGTTTCTATATCTAGCTGGTTCATTGTCTATTGATGAGTTTGCACATCTATGCGATGCACATTAAGTTAAGAACTTTGTGATTCCACTCCCCCACGCACATAGTGTGAGCTCTTGGGCTATTCTATCAGTCTTCCGTTGTGCGTATCCTTTGTTGGTTGATTTCTAACAGATGACATTAAGGGGCAAAAGAAGTGCTAAGGTAGAGAAAGCAAATACTTCTCCGAAAGTTGGTTGGGACCCCATCGGGTGTCTTGTATCTCTTCTCTCATATGATCTTCTGTTCATGCTACAATGATATTCATTTTTTCCTTGGGGCTAGCAGCAACAGGGGGGTTAGGGAGGTGTTAGTAATCTTATATCCATACAAATGGGTTTCCCTCATGTGGTGTCCCTGGCATGTGAAGAGGTTGAGGGAGTTGCGCAATGCCTCCTTGTTTTCAACATGGAGACCAATGTGCCCATGGTTCAACATGTTTTTTGAGTAATGTGCACAACAAAGGAAGTGTTAGAGTTTTGTTCATCTCAATGTGGTGAGATCTAAGGTTTGTTGTGGGTTGGTAAATTTTCATATCTTGATAAGTGACTTACTTGAGATGTGTGTACTTGGGCTCAATCGAGATCTCATTTGTACTACACTCTTGCACGTGCATGTTGGCTGGTTCAAGCCTGCATTACTCCTCTCTCTCTCTCTCTCTCTCTCTCTCTCTCCCTGCTTGTTGCTCACAGGGGATGGCTTTATCTAGTGACCTTGTTGGAAGGTCACCTCCCCATGTGTAAGCCCCCAAATGAAGAGAGCATGGGGAAGGGAGACCTAGGGCAGGATATGCCCAAAGAAGAGAGAGGGAGGGGGCTGCCACATGGGCAGCACCTCACAATAACTATACATGACAATACGGAGCTAATGGAGCTGGCAGATAAGGCGCAGACATGGCAGGGGCAGCATGAACCTAGTCGGCCACTGGAGGGAACTAGTAGGACTGGTTGGAGCCAGCAAACTAGGCTAGCAATAGGGAAGACAAAGGGGCTGGGCTCCCTGCATGAATGGAGGTCTGAAGGGCCTGGAAGCAGCAAAGGGAGGGGCTGCAAAAGGGCAGCACCCTGCCCTTATAAAGGGCCATGGAGCTGGCTGGTTGGCCATATGGCCCAGCCCACAGCCCATACATAGGGGGGAGTGGAGGGGGCCAGCAAGTCAGCTGGCACACAAAGCAAGGGGGCTGGGCCCCCACTTAAATGGAGAGAGCACACAGCCCAAGATAAAGGGCTGGTGGGGGCAGTTTTTTAGGGCTGAGTCAGCCAGATCCAAGCAGGCTGGTCGGCCATTTCAAGGGGCATAGGGCCCTATAAAAGCAGCCCATGTCAGGGCATTTCACCATCCGGCAGTCGAGCAAACTGGGGGGCAGCAGGAGCAGCTACTCACACACCCTCAAGCTACTTCAATGATGCAGAGAAGACCAGAGAGTGGCTGCAGACTGAGCTTTACTAGGGCTAGGATCTTGGCTGTCTCCTAGGGCAGCAAGAAGCTGAGGTCAAAGGATGGAGTCTATATACACTCAAGGTGGAGCACGTGGGCTCAAGTTCTAGAGGTATCCGGCAGATAGTAGAAGTATGTGGTGGTAAGATCAAAGGACCACGCTCTGGTGGGACTTTGGGTCTCTCTCTTTTGTATTGTGTCCATAGCTTTGGACAGAAATATATTCATTTGGTAGCTTCTATATCTGGGTGGATCATTGTCTATTTATGAGTCTGCACATCTATTTGAAGCACATAAGTTAAGAAGTTGGTGGTTCATCATTCCACACCCCCACACACACTATGTGAGATCTTGGGCTATTCTATCAGTCTTCGCTGTGCGTACCCTCTGTTGGTCGATTGCTAACATGGTATTAGAGCCCAAGTAGGAGGCTCACAAGTGTGGGAGCCCGAAGGTAGGGACCTTGTTGGAGGACGACCTTGATTCAGAGGTTCTTGGGAATCGATTTCCACAACTGGAGGGCTGTGGCCTTGCAAGGAGGGTGACTCGAGTTCAATCAGGTGTGTACAGAGTTCTTGTCTACAGAAGGTTGAGTTTTACTGTGTGGTTTAGCTGTAGAGATGTCGATTCAGAAGCAGAAGCCTCTTCAGGCCGTTATCTCCCTTCCTCCTCCTCCAGTTTTCTTTCACCATCCCTAACTTTGGAGAGTCCGAGAAACTGGATGGGACGAACTATCCTATCTGGAAAGTGAAGATCCGGAGTCATTTAGTGGCTTGGAGACTGTAGAAACTGACAACGGGAGCGGAGGCGAAGCCAGAGGATGTGATGGACAACAATGGGTGGAAACTTATACCAATAGATGAAGAACTCCTCGAAGTATGGGAAGATAAAGATGCCCATGGCATTGAATCGATCATAGGGACTACGGCGGACTCTGTGTTTCCTTGCATCTAGATGACTGACACGTTAGTAGAGGCATGGGCCATTGTAAAGGATCTGTATGAGACAGATAATACATTCTGGATCTTGCTTCTTCAGCATCAACTCTACAACTTGGATATGGATGAGGAAGATTCGGTACATGACCACTTGACGAAGGTCAAGGTGGTGAGGGATCAACTAGCATCAATTGGTCAGAAGGTAGACTCCAAGTAGTTGGCCTTGATGGTACTTCGGAGGCTACCACGGAGTTTCAAAAGCTTTGTTATGACTGTGACAGCAGGTTAGAGGACCAAACCTCTAAATTTTGAGGAGTTGAGTCCATTACTGCTCTAGGAAGAAGCTAGGGAGAAGCTCTACAACAATGACAAGGCGTTGCTAGCAAAGGATAATGCTGGCAAAGGAAAGGGCAAACCTAACGGTGGCAAGTCCAGAAGGATGATTTTGGAGACGAAGAGGAAGCAAAAGAAAAAGTATTTCTATTGTGATATGCCATGCCATTTTTCGAAGGATTGCAGAAAGAAGAAGGCGAATCAGAAGAACAAGGAGTCCAACTCAGATTCAGATGGTGATACAAAAGCCAAAGCTAATGTGGCAATTGGAGAACTGTTCTTGGTGACATCTCCATGTGTTACTGAGGTAAGATATGCCAACCTAGAAGCCACAATGAAGATGTCTGACATTGAGATTTGCGCCGACGAGGAGTCAGAGACCTTTGTGAAGGTGAAGGACAGCATGGAGTGCTTGGAGGGGCGTTGCTGTTGCTACTGACACGAGGGTGGATTCTAGGGAGTGCCCTAGAGTTTTAGTTTCATATAGTTGCTGTAATTCAGAAGGGGGCAGTACATGATTACACAAGTTAGTGGTATGTGCCTCCATGAGATGCATGGTTTTCTTTAAGAGCAAGTACATAGGCAGTACGACGGTGTGATATGCACTTGATGTTCTTAAGTTAAGCCTTTATAACATGCTGTACAGAGAATCCGCTCTTCAAATGTCTTAGGTAATGCGAGATTGGAAGGAATTGGCCTTCTTCGAAGGCAGAAGGGGAAGTGTGGGTACTTCTTCAAATCGCGGACGCAGATTGCTAGAAGGTTATTATGGACAAGGTGTACTGAAGCCAGAAGAATACTTGCTTGAGAGCTCAGTGAGAGTTCATGGTCCAAATTCTCTGGAAATATTCTTGGGATTTCATTTCTCAAGATGGTTCTTTTGTTGCAGACCTTTCCAAAGGAAGGACAGGTTGAAACAGACCCTCAGAGCATGGTGCCTGGAAGACTCCAGGTTGTTCACTCATTATGAGAGGGACAACTGGAAGATCCAGGTGTTAGAAATGACCCAACAGAGGGTACACACAACGGAAGACTTATAGTAATGCCGAGGAGCTCACACAGTGTGGTGTGGAGTGTGGAATCACAAACTTCTTTACTTAATGTGCATCACATAGATGTGCAGATTCATCAATAGACAATGAACCAGCCAGATATAGAAGACACCAAAACTTATATATTTCCATCCAAAACTATGGACACAATACAAAAGATATAGATTCAGAGTCCCACCAATGGTGTGGTCCTCTAATCTTACCACAAGGTCCTTCTCCTATCAACCAGCTATCTCTAGACTCGAGCCCGCGTGCTCCACCTCGAGCGTCTGTAGACTTTCCGTCCAGTGTGTTCTTCTCCACCTTATTGCCTGTGAATCAGCCTAGGTGGGCAGCCCCTGCCAAGCTTTGTCTGCAGCACACAGGTTCCTGTTCCAGTGCTCCAACCTGCTTGTGAATGGCTGCTCCAGAAGGTATGATGATCTCAACACCTTGCTGCCCTAGAAGACAGCCAAGGTCCAGCCTCTCCCTAGAGCTAAGTCTGCAGCACCTGTTGCACTCTCTCACCTCCTGTAGATAGGCCTAGAGAGTAGGCTTCCTGTTGCTCCTTTCTGCCCTGGAACTGCTGGCTGCTGGATATGAAATGAGGCCTGAGGCCTCTGCTTTTATAGGCCCTATGGGGCTGGCAAATAACCGACCAGTCAGGCTGCCTATGGCCGACCCAAACAGGCCGACCAGGCCCTGACCTGGTCTGCCTATAAATGCCCCTTTGGGGCCCTCTTTTCTAGGGCCTTTGGCCCATACTTCCATGCAAGGGCTGAGCCCTTGGCCAGCCCTAGATAGAGCCTGGTTGGCTGGCTTTGCCCAGCGCAACCAGCCCTCCATACTCTTTTGTATTGTGTCCCTAGCTTTGGACGGAAATATATTCTTTTGGTAGCTTCTATATCTAGCTGGATCATTGTCTATTTATGAGTCTGCACATCTATTTGAAGCACATAAGTTAAGAAGCTTGTGATTCCACACCCCCACACACAGTGTGTGGGCTCCTGGGCTATTCTATCAGTCTTCCGCGATGGGTACCCTCTGTTGGTTGATTTCTAACAGATCTGGCTATATGGATGTTTATACATCATATGCTTTGGTATTCACCATTTGCCAGCTTAGAGTGTGCTCACATACCCTCGAGATTGAGCTTGGATGTGCAAGACAAGTACTCGGAGAGGCCAAATATGCCATGGAGAGGTGGAATCCTGTATGCAGTTGACTGTACTTACCCCTTTCTGGCTGATGGACATCCTAGATCCCCCCACACATTTAGGATGGAGATAGATTGCATGTTCTAATGATTATAAATTCTATAGCATTCTAGATAAATCTACACTTACCCTAGGTACAGATATGCCTCTCTTACTTCGGTAGCATTTCCATAACCGACTGGGGGGGGGGCTATGTATATAGGCCTCCTCCTCATTGTTGTTTTCATCTCAGTTCATGGTTTTGCCCAGCAGTGAGGGCGTTTCCCGGAGATCCTTGTGCTCTGTGTGTGTGTGTGTGTGTGTTTGGTTCCTTGTGCATGTGTGCTCACCTCATTGTCTAGTTTCCATTGCACTTTGACATGGTATCAAAGCTACATGGTTGGGTGTATATTTGAGGCGTGGAGAGCATGTGGACCCAACAATGTGAGTGGAGGTTTAGGGCTGCTATTCGGAGGATGCTTTGAAGAAGAAGATGCGCAGGTGTGAGCTGAACCAGGTATTGGGTACCGTTTCGATCCATATCCCACCCACCTTACGTACGATTTAGCAGACTTCATATTGGTGGGGGTTGATAGGCTCGGTCCCCTTGCACCAAACCTAGGGATCTTGGAGCAGCAGGCGGCTACGGATATGGCTCAGCTCTGGGACTGGTCAATCGGAGGGTACGGTCATTTATCTCCTTGAACTATACTCCTCAAGCCATTAATCATGTGACGCATATGACGGTATAGAAAAGTATATGGGAGCATCTGGCATCCTTGTACAACATCAACACATCAATAAGCTCCATGAGCTGCTTCAGCACAAGAGATACTTCAGGCAAGGAACCAGATATCATCTGAGGACATGGCCATTACCCTGATGTCCCACTTATCTTCCCCGTATTTTGTTTTTTATTCATCCTTGATCACCAGTGGAAGGATGAATATGTTGACATGGGAAGAGTTGGTACCGCTGGTGCTCGATCAAGAGGAAAGATTTCAGGGTCCTTCCTCAGGTATTAGCTCGGAGGCCATGGCAGCTGAGCAGAAGGGAAGGAGTACAAAGTCAGATGCAGAAAAGGAAGCTCTCAACGCTTCACGTACGTGTAATCATTCTGGCGAGAAAGGCCCCTATTGATTGTAGTGTCCTCTGAGAAAAAGTGAGAGGACAGATAAGGCTGAAGGAAGCTTCGCAGCCGTCACTTCAATTGTTTTGGCCTTCTAGCATCATGAGGTAGGTAGCGCTGTCCGTAGGTATTCCTCGCCCCATGGTGAGGTTAGTGTAGGGTAGTATAGATGTGCATACCTAAGCCGTGCTCTTGTGGTGGGTCCAGCCATACTAGGGGCAAATCTGTTGGAAAGGTCACCTCCCCATCTGTAAGCCCCCATATGAGGAGAGCATGGGGGGGGTGAACCTAAGCACAAAAGCATGGCACCCAGGTGCTAGTGAAGGGCCTGGCAGAGGCAGTTCAAGGCGCCTTCATGGCAGGATGCAGTCACGGAATAGGCGACCCGGATGGCAAGGGTTGCAGGCAGGATCTCGACCTGCAGCAAGCCCTGGACAAGGCGCAATGACAGCAGGCCAGCACAGCAGGCTGGAACAGGCCTCACATGGAGGCAGACAGTGGCGCAGGGCTACGTGGCAAGGCGGGGGAGCAGAGGCTGGGCTGGACCCTGTATTTATAGGGCATCTGCCCTTGAAAGGTGGGCCAAGGGCCCTTGTAATGAGAGCCCCAAAAGGGCAGCCCACAGTCCCATAAATGGGGAGCTGTGGGGTCGGTTTTGGTCAGCCAGGGGCAGGGGGCTGAACCGACCAGCAGTCGGCCCTTTCTAGGGCTGCTGGGTCGGTTGGCTGGCCAGGCTCTTGGGCCTATATAAAGAGGTCATTCAGGCCTCATTTTATCATCATCTGGAGCAGCAATTCCACCAACATAAGGAGCAGCAGCAGGGCTACCTTTGGGCCTACAGTCAGGAGGAGAAAGAAGTACCTTGTGCTGCAGACTTAGCTTGCAGGAGGCTGCCCACCTAGGCTGGTTTCCAGGCAGCAAGGTGGAGAGGATCATTCTAGACGGAAAGTCTACTCACGCTCGAGGTGGAGCACGCGGACTTGAGTCTAGAGATATCCAGCAGATAGGAGAAGGACCTTGTGGTTAGATCAGAGGACCACACCATTGGTGGGACTCTGGATCTATCTCTCTTGTATTGTGTCTATAGTTGTGGACGGAAATATATTATTTGGTGGTTTCTCTATCTAGTTTGGTTCATTGTCTATTGATGAGTTTGCACACCTATTGAATGCACATAAGTAAAGAAGTTTGTGATTCCACACCCACACCGCACACTGTGTGAGCTCCTGGGCATTATTATAAGTCTTCCGCTGCGTGTACCCTCTGTTGGGTCATTTCTAACAAAATCCGCCTACCTACCTCTCACACAAACATCCTCACCCCTCAAGGCTCAAGCTCTCTCTCACTGTCTACGATGATTTATCTAACCTCTCTCAAGATCTCACCGTGTCTCCAAAGGTCTCACCCTCACACTCAAGGCGCTCTCTCTCTTCCATAATCCTCTCTCTCACACAAACATCCTAAGCCCTCTCTCACCCTCTAGGCTCTGTCAATCTCTCACCCTCTCTTTCAAGGCTCTCTTTCCTTCCATAATCCTCTCGTCCAACTCCAGAGTCCCAACTCCCAACTTCCAAGGTTCAAGCTCTAGCCACTCATGCTCTCTCTCAAGATGTCACCCTTGGGTCTCTCTCAAGGCTCTTAGTCGCTTCCATTAGCTATAACTCATTAGATCCACTCCTTGCATAATCCATTACACATTCCTCGTAATCCATCATGCTTAGGGCTCCCAATCTCGCACGGAATCGTTTCACTGTAGTCCTTGGACCCTCCACCACGGGCCGCTATTGTGGCTTTGAAGGGAATAGCTCCATTACTCAAGTGCTTCATCATATGGCAAAGTTAGCCATCCATTCCACAAGCCATTGCCGATGAGGTGATTCGAGAGAACTCTCTTTTGCAAGCATAAAATAGAAGGACAACCCAATCTCTTGTCCAACAATAACTTGGGGAAGAAACACTCATGCTCGATCCTTTGGCAACAACTGGTAGTGTGTTAATTATTGGGGAAGCATTGGGGTCAAGCTCCCACGCAAAGCGGCCACGACATCCCTCCGATAATTCTGATAGTAGGGGCTTTTAGCCAACTTTACATGCCACCCAAAACACCCAAGGCCTATGTGAAAGAGTAGCAATCTCTCCTTACATGTTCTTCGAACCCGCAATGGAAGAGAATGGTCAAGCCCATTACATACTTCCTATGCACAGTGGATGCTGGGAAGGGCAATCGAAAGGTAAGTGGCCGCTTCATTTACCAACACATACGCCAACCAATTATTGAGGTAAATACTTCTTCAGAAATACCAAAGGGCATAGAACTGAATATAACCAGCAAATATCATAATTTCAGCCACTTAGAGAATTATTACAGCCAACCAAAAAATAATAACAGCCAAACAAATAATCACATAATAAACACAAGGAGCTAGATTGCCCCTGTTGTGAAGCTGGACACCAGATTGTCCCTAAAACTTAGCGCCCCTTTCTGTATTTCTTTACTATATTCAGATGGCAAAAGTTACAGAAGATATACATCTCTGATGGCTGTCCAAGAACAACCAACTGAATATCTGATGGCAGGTCCTAACTGTCCTGCAGAATAGCCAAACCGTGGCTCAGATGCTAGATGACAGGCAATCACTCCAGATGGAAGATGGCTCCCACTGATAATAAGATGGCATCCTCTGATTAGCAAGATGGCACACTCTGATAACAAGATAGCAAGCCCTGATACAAGATAGCAGTCCAGAAATAAGGCGACAGCCTTAGATGCAAGATGGCACCCTCTAATAACAAGATAACAATCTCCGATGGCAGGATGGCAACGCTTGATGACCAGATGGCACTTCTGATACCCCCAATTGATAGGCAGCAATCTCTGATAACAAGAACTTGATGGGCGGCAACCTTCTAGAGTAAAGGCAGCAAACCTATGCAAGTAATTGAAGTAACTTGCCTTGTAAGTAACCTCAATTGATTTTACCCCTTTCAATGCCCTTCAACCACCTACCTTGGCCCATGGAATTAATTACACTAAACTTGCCTTTTAACATTTACTTCATCAAAGGGCCATGGTATTCACCGTAAATTACCCTAAGGTCCAAAATTTCCCATCCTGGTGACATGACATAAGCTCATGCAGTATACTACTGTTAGAATGTTACTGTCCCCACCTGTGAGCCCCCGATTTGAGGGGACAAGGGGGCAGAAGACAATAGGGGGATGGAGGCTGTTATGGCTGGCTTCTTCTGGAGCAGATCTGAGTCAATAAGCAGCCGGATCTGCGTGGAGTATTGTGCCAGCACCATGGGCCCATGCGAGGGCATATGCAGCACCATATGGACCAGCCAGCAGCAGCCTATTGGCCCAGCATATGGGCCTTATATAGGCCAAGGGGCTGCCCCAGCAAACCGACCAGGGGTCAGCCATTTTGGGCCTTAAGGTGTCGGTGCAGCAGGAGGAAACTGACTAGCCAAGTCGGCCAGGCTGTGGGCTTGCTGCCCGCCTATATAAACCCCCCTTCCCCCACTTCATTCTTCATCAGCCTACACTGACAGCCTTGCAACAGGCAGCGTGCTAGGAAGAGAGGAGAGTGCTCAGCCCTTTTGTGACAGCAACCCTTTGCTGTCTTCTCTGCTTGTCTTTGAGCTTTGTCAGCCCACATCCAGTGGAGGAATATATATCTGAGTTTTGGTCTCTATCTCTTTCTCTCTCTGAGAAAGTTTTTTTGTGTGAGTGTGAGGTTTTGGTCTCTATCTCTTTCTTTCTCTCTCTCTTGAGAAAGGTTTTGTGTGTGAGTGTGATCATCTATCTAGTCTACTGAGTGTTGTATGAGCTGCGATCGGAGTGAGAGGTGTGTGAGATTCTATCCTCTACTTTCCAACAACTACATGCGACATAGACTCGTAATAGGAAATTCTAAATTCTAATATCAGATAGTACATGTGACATAGACTAATAGTAGGACATTCTAAATTCTAACTCGTGGAGTACTTTGGGTCGTTACTTGTAGGTTGGGCAAAATGTGGTGCGAATCATCACCGACAATGCATCAAACTGTTGCGCAATGGGTCACATGGTGGAGGAGTTCAAGACACTGTTTGGACTCCGTGCACATCCCATTGCATTCACTTTCTCATGGAGGACAGCGGCAAGTTGGCTTGAGTCAAAGACATCTTAGCCAATAACCACCCTTGTCACCTTCTTCATGAAGAAAAGAAGGCCTTTGTCATCTTCTGTACTCACTCATGATTGGAGCTTGTCGAGACGTCCATTTGCCTACATCTGGACTGTTTTGGACTCCAAAATAAGATCTGTCTACCTGTGCATTGTTTTGGAGAGGCCACATGCCATTTGTAGTGAGGTTCAACACACAGTGGTGTCCCAAGAGTGGGAAAAGTGGGCTGATCATGTATGTCCCAATGCTTTAGCAGTGCAATGCAAGTATTTGGATGCTACCTTTTGAGATGATGCATGGACCATTATAGTTGCGAGGATTCCATTGTTTGAGTACTTCGCATGTCTGGAGGATCTAATTTAGGCCTTGTCACTCACTTTATGAGCAAGGCAATCGAGGAGCTCCGAGCTTGCACGACACTTGATGCAATGAGGTGAAGAATCTATTTTTATCTAAAGATGTGTACTTACTACTTGTAAGTCTATGCTTGATTATAAGTTTCATCTTGTTCTGATACATGCTTGATGATATCAAGAACATTGTGGAGAGGAGGCCTATTCATGGTATGGTTGCATTCATGCACCCTTTCGACAAAACACTTGAGCTCCTCTCGGATCTTGAGATGCCACCTAGACATCTACATGCGTTACGTGCTTGATGATGACACCCAACTCAAGATGGACGAGGAGCTCATTGTCTACAACAACTTGATCTGGCAATCCTTCCCTCATCCTACCACTAGGAGAAGAAAGGTGACGGTGAAGCCGACTTTCATTGGGTGACTTAATGCTATTCCACCCCAACCCTACAAGCTTTTGCATTGAGGATTCTTGCCTACATGATAGCCATTGAGATTAAATCTTGAAATCTTCTAATATTTCATTAAAGTTTTCAACTTTTTCCTATTGGCTATTAACCACATTTTAATTTTTTATTCGTACCCCTAGGATCGTTCTTTAGGTGCATGCGAGAGGAGGTCTTTTCTTTATCCTTTTCCTCAGATGATCAACTTATTGTCTCTGTATGCAGCCCATTTTCCTTCTGTAACAGAGGGTGACTTTTACTTAGGCTAAAAGTTAGTGGAAAGGCCTTTATTGGTTTGTAAGTGTTTTTTCCTTTCTTTAGGGGATAAGTTGCCACGTGGCATCCTAGGAGGTAATCCCATATGCAATATTGCTTTGTACTCACCTGGGCCATACCTATATAAGGGCCCTAGTTGTACTTGGCATTTATTCATGATTTGTACTCCATTACTGAAATAGAATACACAGCAAGAGTCTATTACTCAGCTGAATTCTAATTGGGATTGATTCCTCCTGTCCTTGTGCAGCCCCTCACAAGTTTCTGTTGTAGGTCCAGCCCATGACCTTCCACTCCTACTTTTTTCCTAATACATAAGGTACTTCGCTACTCTAACTTTCCTGCCCTATTTCCATCATGTTTTACCAATTTAGTGGCGTTTACCTTCAGTTAGAAGCAATCCTGTTGCATTGGTATCAGAGCACTTTTCTTGGGAATTTGTGGGAAATTTTCGCCCAATCACTTTGAAAATTGGAGCATCTACTCTTGAGCCTATGGCCTACCTCTGCGCAAAAGTTCAGCGCCAGAAGTGCTCTTTGTTGGCAGCTGTCACGTGGCAGGCTCTTGGAAACCCTAATTTTCAAAGTGTTCAGAATTTGGGGCTTCTTGCATCAGTGGAAAGCCCTTGCTTCCCTGATCATTTCTATGTATGAAAATCAAAAATTGGTGGAGGATAGGTCGACATTGCAAGAGTTCCCTAATTTGGTGCAAGAAATTTACGATCTGCTGCTTCTCTGCACCAAATCGGGTCAGTTATGGCTTGAACTGTTTGCCCTAAGCTCCAGTGTCTGCCCTCAAAGTTTGGTGGAGATCCGAGCTTGGATGGAGGAGTTACGAGAAAATTCGACTGGCTGGCTAAGAAGACGATCTAGGGTTTGACAGTTCCAATTCTTGACTTGCCTTCCTCCAAGGAATCACCTCAGCCTCCTGAGCATATGGAACAAGTTTGAAGATGATTAAAGTCCCTTTTGCCTGCTCGAAAAATCAGTTCATAGTATTGGGTATATACAGGGTTTGTATCCTTCCATTGATATAAACTGTGACTGCACTTTGTTTCCATTTCAAACTCCCCTAAAATTCGGGACTGCAAAGTGTACAAGGCATAACTAGATTTGGCTTCTCTTGAACTGAAAGCTTTTATTAAGAGTGGCAAACATGTTGTGCATCCTTTGGTCAATCCTCTGATTATTGGCCTTGATCTCATTGGTTAACTCCTTGAATATCTGTAGCATTGGACCCATACAACTCCTTATAATTTGCTTCTGGTTGAGGGACATTTGTGCACGAGGAGTAGCTTCAAAATCCCCTTGAATATTGCCAACATGAGGTTCAGTGTGCTCAGAAATTACAGCCTGATCTCCCTCAATAGAACCAATGCCCAACATGGCTATTCCACCAGCCCTTATTGAGTCATCAATTGCTTCCTTCCCCGTGATGGAATCAAGATTTCCAATTAGCTGCTTACTGGATTGGCCAGTAGATCTCTTTGGAGGCATCTTAAGAAGTGGAAATGCACTTAAGCCTTGATCAATAATAACTCAATTCCCAATGGATATCAATGGGAAGAGACCTTTGGATTCAGATGATGATGATGATGATGATCATGTACATGTAGCTGACCCAATTGGTTTTATGGCTTCTGGCCGAAGGACCTATCACTCTAGTGGACTTACAGCTCATGTGGATAAGGATTCAGCACATGGTAAGGCTTCTAATAGTAACAGTTCAGCAGCAGAAGAGTTGTGTCGAAAATTCCATGAATATAAATTGCTACCAGCAGCAGACCTTAGGGTAGCAATGACATTCCAGCAATATATACAAACAGTTAAATCTATTGAACCAAAAGGATCTTTTCATCAAGACAAAGATATGAAAGACAAGATTATACTTCCTAAGTTCAAAGGTGATTCTGTAGGAACAAAGTGGAGACAGGTTGTGAACACATTTGGTATCAGAATGCAAGCAGTTCAAGCAAAAATTAAAAAAAGGGCAAATGCAATTATTGCAAGAAGCGAGGGCATTACATTGCAGAGTGTCAGAAAAGGATTGCCAATGAAAAGAAGAGGCAAAGGTTTAGCACTAGCAGTAATTTTTTTGCCCCCAGTGAAACCCGTGCTTCAAATGTGCATGGTGAAGCTCATCTTGCCCAAGGTGATAGAGATTTTGTGTTTATTGCATTTAATGAGAAGATGGATGCCAGGGGGGATTTGAATGCTGAAAATCAATCACGGGATGCTTCCCTTGTTGCAAGTGATACATGGTATATCGACAGTGGTGCTACTAAGCACATGACTCCTCGCAAGGAGTGGTTTGAGAGCATCACACATGTTCATGGTAGACAGGTTACATGTGCCAATGATGCTTCTCAGGACATCATCGGAGTTGGGCACATTCCCATTCAGCTTGATAATGGGAAAGTTAAAGTATATCCGAGATGTTTGGTATGTTCCAGAGTTGAGGCAAAATCTGATTTCAGTTTCAAACATTGTCCATGATCAACATATGTTGGTCGAATTTCAGAATAACCAATGCAGGATCAAGGATCCAAAGAAAGGGTATGAGGTTGTAGCAATAGGCACATATGACAGAGGCTTTTACAAGCTTGATGCTCAGCCTTATGATCAGAAGGTATTGGTTGTAGCAAACACTTCCCAGGCTGATTTATGGCATGCCAGGTTTGGACATGTCCATCACAAGGCATTGTCCTACTTGTACAACAATAATATGACTCAGGGAATGCCAAAATTGCAGCAACCAACAAATGAAGTGTGTGAGGGGTGGGCACTTGGCAAATTGCATCGCTTGCCATTCAGTAAACAAGGCAAGAAAACCAAAGTGTTGCAGATAGTGCACAGTGATGTATGTGGCTCCATGACTTTTCCCACGCATAGAGGAGCAAGGTACTTTGTGACCTTTATAGATGACTTCTCTAGGTTCACATGGCTTTTTCTCATGAAGAAAAAATATGAGGTGTTCTATTGGTTTCAGGAGTTCAAAGCTATGGCTGAGAACCAAACCAATTCTAG